>NW_012149308.1:2314855-2428702 GCF_000956105.1 Propithecus coquereli
ATGTACATTAACTTACATACTGAATTTTGTTTTCACAATTTTCTATTCTCTTTCTTAAAATAGTTCCCAAACTGTATGAACGTTAGGCCCCTCAAAACCTGAATCCATCCTTGTTTATAAGTTGTCAGAATCTGATACATACCAGAAATTGACAAAGAAAGGCCCAAATTAGCTAAGCATGCTAATGATACTAGATTCACTTAGAGACTTTAGTATCCCAATATATCTAAGAATACATAAACATACCCACTTCACAAAATCTAGAATGAGAATTCCTAAAGAGAGTTCAAATATTTATAAGATTTAATTTTGCAATTCTGTTATATAATTGAATGTCAGAATGTCTTGACTCTAAAGTATCTTTTGATGAAGTTCCTATTTTTAACTGGACAAATTTATAGTTTGTACCAAAATAAATTGAAATTGAGAAGCTGTAATTTTGCAGCCTTGGAGTTGGGCAAAGCATTTAAAAAAGATCATAAATAGAGACAGTTTATTTGATCAGTTTCATCACATAAAAATTATTTGTCAAGGAAAGCTACTCCAAATGGAGGCAAAAACACACTACCTGAGAAAATATTAATATTTGGGCTTATATATTTCAATAAAAATATAACTTGAGAATATCTTCTAGGTACAGAATTTGTACCTCAGCAGCTGAAGAAATATTTTTCTCAATTAAAATATTATGCCAGACTCATACATATATGGTCAATTGTTTTTTGGCAAGAGTGCCAAGTTCATTCAATGGGAGAAAGAATAAATAGTCTTTTCAAAAAATGGTGCTATGACAAATGGATATCCTCATGAAAAGAATAAATTTAGCCTCATACCTCACACCATATGTAAAAACTAACTCAAATGAATCAAAGACCTAAATGTAAGAGCTAAAACAATAAAACTCTTAGAAGAAAACATAGGCATAAACATTCATGACCTTGGATTAGGCAGCAGTCTCTTAGGTATGATACCAAAAGCATAAGCAACCAAAGAACAAAATAGATAAAAAAGACTTTATCAAAATTAAAAACTTTTGCACATCAAAGAATGCTATCAAAAAAGTGAAAAGACAACCTATAGAATGGGAAAATTATTTGCAAATCATTTATCTAATTAGGGTCTAATATCCATAATATAAAAAGAACTCTTAAAACTCCACAATAAAAAGATAAATCATTTAAAAAACAGGCAAAGACTTTGAATAAATATTTTCCAAAGAAGACATACAAATGGCCATTAAGCACATGAAAAGATGCTCAACATTATTATTCATTAGGGAAATGAAAATCAAAATCACAGGGAGATACCACTCCACATCTACTAGGATGGCTATAATAAAAAACAAACAAATAAACAAACAAATAAAAAAAACAGAAAATAAGTGTTGGAAAGGATGTGTAGAAATTGGAACCCTCATACATTGCTGGTAGGAATGTAAAATGGGGCAGCCCCTTTGAGAAATATTTTGGCAGCACTTCACAATGTTAAACATAGAGTTGCCATTTGACCTAGCAATTCCACTCCTGGATATATACCCAAAAGAACTGAATACATATGTTCACACAAAAACTTGTACATCGATGTTCATAGCAGCATTATTCATAATAACCAAAAAGTGGAAACAACCTGAATGTCCATCAATTGATCAATGGATAAATGAAATGTGGTCTATCCATACAATGGAATATTATTCAGCCATAAGAAGGAATGAAGTACTGATTCATGCTACAACATGGATGAACTTTGAAAACATTATACTGAGTTAAAGGAGCAAAAGGTCACATAATATGTGATTCCATTTATATAAAATATCTGGAATAAACAAATATATATAATCAGAAGTAGATTAGCAGTTGCCAGGGACTGGGAGGAGCAGGAAATGGGATTGACGGTTGACAGGTATGGATGGATATGTGGACACACATGAATTTAAGAGGAATAGGAACTATTTAATATTGGAAAATATTACAAATACGCACTATATCGTTAGTACCTCTGGAATGAAGAAATGGAACAAAAAGAAAAACGAGATATTCAGCACTAATGTGAAATGATACTTGGTTATGCATAAATCTATTGCAGTCTCACTATCTTCAGGGAAACGTTTGACAACTTAATTAATTTTCCCTTTCTCTTATGTAAGCCTCTTCACTGCTCAACTCCTTCCTGCACTCTGAAACCGTTTCTGTTTCTGATTTCCACAATAGCATTTGGATGCAGTTACTCTTTCCTTCTAGAATACTAGGAAAGAGTTGTGGAAAAGAGGGTCCTGAGTTTTGAAAGGTATTACTCTTGAGTGTGGACATTTAGGGCGTTGGTCCACAGTCTACCAGCATGGAATTTTGGATCTCAAGTGACAGAACAGCCCATGAGTTTTCAAATGGACTTACTGGTGTGTGTGTGTGTGTGTGTGTGTGTGTGTGTGTGTATGTGTGTGTGTGTGTGTGTGTGTGTATGTGTGTGTGTGTTTGAGATATGCAGGGTCTCCTACAGTTCAGGACTCCAGGGCAGGGGTCCTCCTTGTCCATGTCTAAGGGTATTTACATGCCACTTTGTGCAGCATATATTTTCATTTAGATCTAATAGCTGAACTTCATTCCAAGTTTTTCTTGTGCACATATAAGAAGGGAAGCAATAGCTGTTCAATGTGTTAGCTCCATTAGAAGATGAAGTTCACAAAGAGTTAAATGACACCAGTTTTATATTAGTATCTTCTGATGCTTTGAATAAAAAATCAGTTCATTCTAATTATAGTTTGATATTTTCATCCAATTCATGGATCTAAATAAAGCTTTTGGAGGTTCATTCTGTCAAAGGTGAAATGTCTGCCATTATTGTGAATGCTATAGTAAATTCATTTAGAAAGTTTAACATTTGAAGATAAAATCATTTGTTTTGGGGGTAATGGTTAAAACACAAATTTTGGTGCAGTACAACATCATGGCGAAAACAATGTTCTTATTAAAATTCAGAAATCTATGGAACTATACTTGGAATTAGTCAAGGTGCATACATAATTCATAATTAATTGTGTACAAACAAGCTGCAGTATTATACCAACCAAAATAGAAGCTGCATAGTTGTCAAGATTTACAAATGTTTCTATTTATACAATGTTAGAGTAATTGAAATACAAAATTTTTATGACAAAACTGATATTGAATTAAAAATACTTTGCATGACAGTCAGTATGTGTATCATCAAGTGGATTTTAGAAATGTCTGAGCCTTTGAAGAACTACTTTGTAAATTAACATGTGTCCTATATTGTCACTGAACATTTTTGTAAGTCCTCTAAATCTTATTTCATTGTTTTCTCAAAACCATTTGGACATCTTTAATCAAAGTGTTTAAAGAAGGTTCATATTTGAAGATTTTAGAAAAATAAAATCATTGAAAACAAAACTTCCAAATAGAAAGACATCAAGATTTATCTCTTCAAAATAAGAGAGGAACTAACAAATTAAATTATGAGAGTTCAAATATTTATAAGATTTAATTTTGCAATTCTGTTATATAATTGAATGTCAGAATGTCTTGACTCTAAAGTATCTTTTGATGAAGTTCCTATTTTTAACTGGACAAATTTATAGTTTGTACCAAAATAAATTGAAATTGAGAAGCTGTAATTTTGCAGCCTTGGAGTTGGGCAAAGCATTTAAAAAAGATCATAAATAGAGACAGTTTATTTGATCAGTTTCATCACATAAAAATTATTTGTCAAGGAAAGCTACTCCAAATGGAGGCAAAAACACGCTACCTGAGAAAATATTAATATTTGGGCTTATATATTTCAATAAAAATATAACTTGAGAATATCTTCTAGGTACAGAATTTGTACCTCAGCAGCTGAAGAAATATTTTTCTCAATTAAAATATTATGCCAGACTCATACATATATGGTCAATTGTTTTTTGGCAAGAGTGCCAAGTTCATTCAATGGGAGAAAGAATAAATAGTCTTTTCAAAAAATGGTGCTATGACAAATGGATATCCTCATGAAAAGAATAAATTTAGCCTCATACCACACACCATATGTAAAAACTAACTCAAATGAATCAAAGACCTAAATGTAAGAGCTAAAACAATAAAACTCTTAGAAGAAAACATAGGCATAAACATTCATGACCTTGGATTAGGCAGCAGTCTCTTAGGTATGATACCAAAAGCATAAGCAACCAAAGAACAAAATAGATAAAAAAGACTTTATCAAAATTAAAAACTTTTGCACATCAAAGAATGCTATCAAAAAAGTGAAAAGACAACCTATAGAATGGGAAAATTATTTGCAAATCATTTATCTAATTAGGGTCTAATATCCATAATATAAAAAGAACTCTTAAAACTCCACAATAAAAAGATAAATCATTTAAAAAACAGGCAAAGACTTTGAATAAATATTTTCCAAAGAAGACATACAAATGGCCATTAAGCACATGAAAAGATGCTCAACATTATTATTCATTAGGGAAATGAAAATCAAAATCACAGGGAGATACCACTCCACATCTACTAGGATGGCTATAATAAAAAACAAACAAATAAACAAACAAATAAAAAAAACAGAAAATAAGTGTTGGAAAGGATGTGTAGAAATTGGAACCCTCATACATTGCTGGTAGGAATGTAAAATGGGGCAGCCCCTTTGAGAAATATTTTGGCAGCACTTCACAATGTTAAACATAGAGTTGCCATTTGACCTAGCAATTCCACTCCTGGATATATACCCAAAAGAACTGAATACATATGTTCACACAAAAACTTGTACATCGATGTTCATAGCAGCATTATTCATAATAACCAAAAAGTGGAAACAACCTGAATGTCCATCAATTGATCAATGGATAAATGAAATGTGGTCTATCCATACAATGGAATATTATTCAGCCATAAGAAGGAATGAAGTACTGATTCATGCTACAACATGGATGAACTTTGAAAACATTATACTGAGTTAAAGGAGCAAAAGGTCACATAATATGTGATTCCATTTATATAAAATATCTGGAATAAACAAATATATATAATCAGAAGTAGATTAGCAGTTGCCAGGGACTGGGAGGAGCAGGAAATGGGATTGACGGTTGACAGGTATGGGGTTTCTTTTTGGGGTGATGGAAATATTCTGGAACTAGATAGTGGTGATGGTTGTGCACCATTGTGAATATACTGAAAAGCACTGAATTGTACTTTAAAATGGTGCATTTTATGTTATGAGAATTTTACCTTAATACAAAAATATTATGGCCTCCAGAAAAGAGTCAATGGACTGTATCACTAATCTTAAATTTATAACCATAAAATTATAGAAAATTTTATGAAACATTTTAAAATTAATTATACCATGTTGAAAGAAATGCATTCTTTAGAAAAATATCAATGACATATTACAGATGGATATGATGAAGAAACCAATTAATGTATGTTAATATGTATACATGAACATATACCAAGAATAATTTCTGCTGTGTGTTTTTAACAGTCACATAAAGAGTTGAGTTTTTGCTTTACTATGCAGATATACAATTTTTATTATTAGAAAAATTTTATTTTTAAAAAGTTTCTGAATAGAACTATTTATAGTTCTATTTTATAGCAATATAACAAAGCCAATTTATTGATTAATAAGTAAACATTCCAAAAATTGGGTAATTTTAATTCTTTTCAGTTTTTTTTTACTGAAGTATTCCAATAGACTATATAATCAAACTATGGATGTTGGAAGTAGCAAGATCAGTTAGGGGGCTATTGCCTCCAGGTAAGAGATGACGAAGGCTTGAACTAAGGCAGAAACTGTGGGAATAGAAATAATTGGATGGTCTGGAGATATTTAGGAGGTAGAAGGAATAGGATTTGGCAGCTGGTTGTAATTGAAGCTGGAGGAGAGGAAAGAGTGTAGAAAGATCCTCAGATTTTTGCTTTCGGTAGATCGTGGTATTATTTACTGTGGGAATAAAAGAAGAGCAGGTTTAGCGGAAGAACTTCAGTTTTGGACATATGGAATTTAAGATGCTTGCTTAAAACTCTTCAATGATTTCCTAATGGCTTTCCATCATCCTTAGAATTAAGACTGAAATCCTTCAAATCCTAAGCAACTGATATGTAAACGGACTTGGAAAACAACCCATTCTCATGTTAGGGAAAAGAGCTGGGAAGAAGGCAGTATTTGCAGTATTGAATTGCTAGGAGATGGTGATACAAGGCTGTGATATGGTCATAGAGGCGGCAAAGCGTAAGAATGTGGGTGCTGGGATTGGGTAGGCATGCAGGACTGGCAGCAAGGTTGCAAGCAAGTGACTTAGTGTTAAATTGGGATGGTTCGTAGAGCAATCTTGGGAGTGAGGTAGGACAGGGAATTAGGCAGAGTAGGGATTCCTGCCTATCCTCTCACTTTTTTTTGAATGCTCAAAATCAGGACTGGTACTAGGGTGAGGCTATAGGGCTGCCAAGGGCACAAAATTTAAGGTAGCACTCACTTTCATGTGTAAGCAAGTATACCTGAGACCCTGAGAGTGAGTGCCTCCTTGCCTCCTTAAATTTTGTACCCTAGGTGCTTCTGTTGCTTCACTGTAGTCCAGAAAACACTTTCTACAACCTAACAGGAATTATCAAGTCTAGCTGAACATCATGGTCACCTAGGGAGTTATTCTTAGTGTTATTTTTTAAAATGCAGATTCCTATATCTCTACTTCAAATATACTGAATTAGAATCTCTGAGGGTAGAATTCAGAAATCTGCATTTATAAAAACTACTTAGATGATTCTGATGCATGAGGTCTATAGAATCCACTGGTCTTTAGCATTTAGATGTTGTTTCTTTATGGCATCTGACCTCTTAGCTTGATGGTAAGATCCTGGTAGATAATTGGTAATTGGGTTGGGGATACCAATAAAACAAATCCCTTGGTCATATACATTGTGAACCAACTGAGAAATAGATTCAGGATCTATATGGCAATTAAAGAATAGCGTAATTGGCCAAAGAAGAAAGCATAAGGGAAATTAGAAAATAGTTGGAATTAAGTGTAGCAAAAAGTGTGGGATGTGGCTGGGTGCAGTAGCTCATGCCTGTAATCCCAGAATTTTGGGAGGCTGAGGCAGAAGGATCACTTGAGGCCAGGAGCTCGAGACCAGCCTGGGCCACATAGCAAGACCCACCCCCTATCTCTACAAAAATTTAAAAAATTAGCTGGCCATGGTAGCATGTGCCTGTAGTCCCAGCTACTTAGGAGGCTGAGGCAGGAGGATTGCTTGAGCCCAGGAATTCGAGGTTACAGTGGGCTATCATCAGACCACTGTACTTCAGCCTGGGTGACAGAGCAAGACCTTGTTTCTAAAAAAAAAAAAAAAAATTGTCAGACTCAGATAGCACAATGCCTAGAGGAAAATATATAGCATTGAATGGTTATATGAGAATTAAAAAATATTCTCAAATCAATCGGCCACATTTCTACCTTAAGAAACTAGTAAAAGAAAAGCAAATTAAATTAAATCCAAAGCAAACAGAAGGAAGGAAATAATAAAACAGAAGAGCAGAAGTCAATGAAATAGAAAACAGAAAAAAAAATAGAGAAAATCAATAAAACTAGAAGTTGGTTCTTTAAAAGGATCAATAAAGTTTATAAGCCTCTAGCCAGACTGATCAGAAAAAAAGAGAAGATACAAATTACTAATATCAAGAATGAAAGAAAAGACATCACTAAATAGCATACAGACATGAAAAGGATAATGAGGGAATATACACTTGGCCCTCTGTACCTAAGTGTTCTGCATCTGCAGACCAATCAACTGTGGGTGGAAAATAGAGTATTCTTAGGATGCTGGGATCTGGGATCAGGGATTGATATCTTCGGTAGGCTGGGGAGGAAACTTGTCCTGGAACCAATCCCCCATTGATACTGAGGGAAAATCACTGTTTTGTGGGCAGCTTTATGCCAATAAATTTTATAAACTAGATAAAAATTTTGACAGGTACAAATTATCAGTAGCTCACTCAAGAAGAAATGGATGATTGGTATTACCTCATTAACTATTAAAGAAATTGCTTTCATGGTGAAAAACTTCCCTCCTCCCATCACCCAAAAAGCCCTTTATTGGTGAATTCTACCAAATACTTAAGGAAACTAATATCATAGCTATACAAACTCTTTAATCAAATAGAAGAGGAGCAACATTTTCTTAACTTATTTTATGAGGCCAGCATTACCCTGACACTAAAACCACACAAAAACATAGCAAGAAAAGAAATTTATATATTCTAATATCCCTTATGAACATAGATGCAAAAATCCTTAACAAAATTTTTGACAAATCAAATCCAGCAACACATGAACATGATATTATGAAATGAGGAAGTGGAGTTTATCCCAAGAATGCCAGGTTGGTTCGACATTTGAAAACCAATCAATGTAATTTACCATCTTAACAAATTAAGAAGAAAAATTGATTATTTCAACATATGCAAAAAATTTTTTGACAAAATTCAACACCCATTTTTGATAAAAACTCTCAGGAAACTATGACTATAAGGGGATTTCCTTAACCTAGTAAGGGACATCTGTGAAAAAATCTACAGCTAAATTTAATGGTGAAAGACTATGCTTTCCCCTTTGGATCAAGAGCAACTGAATTTGCTCTGACCATTTCTACTCAACATTGTACTGGGGCTCCTATCTAGTGCAAGAAGGCAGGAAAAATAAATAAAAGGCATACAGATTGGAAAGGAAGAAATAAAATTATCTTTATGAACAGATGAAATGATCATTTATGTAGAAAATTTAAAAGAATCTACGAAAAAGCTACTAAAACTAATCAGTGAGTTTAGCAAGATTGCACGGTACAAGGTCAAAATACAATATTCCAGCAATGAAAAATTGGAAATTGAAACAATATCATCAAAAACATGAAACAGTTATAAATCTAACAAAATATGTGCAAGATTTTAATGCTGAAAAATATAAAACATTACTGACAGAAATTAAAGACCTCAATAAGTGGAGAGATATATTTATGAATTAGAAGACTCAGCATTTTTTTTTTTGAGACAGAGTCTCACTCTGTTGCCCAGGCTAGAGTGCTGCGGCGTCAGCCTAGTTCACAGCAACCTCAAACTCCTGGGCTCAAGCAATCCTCCTGCCTCAGCCTCCCAAGTAGCTGGGACTACAGGCATGTGCCACCTCACCCAGCTAATTTTTTCTATATATTTTTAGTTGTCCAGCTAATTTCTTTCTATTTTTAGTAGAGACAGGGGTCTCACTCTTGCTCAGGCTGGTCTTGAACTCCTGACCTTGAGCGATCCTTCTGCCTCGGCCTCCCAGAGTGCTAGGATTACAGGCATGAGCCACCGCGCCCAGCCAGGAAGACCCAGTACTAAGATACCAACTTCCTCTGACTTGATCTACAGATATAATGCAATCCCAATGAAAATCCCTGCAGGACTTTTTGGTACAAGTTTGGAAGTTGATTCTGAAATTTGTATCCATGTGTAAAAATATAACATTGGCTTTATTGTTAGATAAAATAATGCTGTAAAACATTTATTGAATGTTTACAGTGTGCCAGGCATTGCTTCATATACTTTGAATTTATTAAGAAAACTAATCCTCACAACAATTCTCTGAGGAAGGTAAAATAGTGTTAAAACAAAAGCACATGGAATGCGAGTAACTTCTCTGAGTTTCTCAGCTTTTGGTTTGGAGAGTTTGCCATTGAATCCAGGTGACTGGAATCCAGACTCCAGCCTTCTAAGTACTTGTAACCACCAGTTTCTGTATCAATCAGCTATTTTGCAAACAACCACAAAATCTCAGTGGCAAATCATAAGAAGCATTAAGTTTCCATATGTCTGCAGGTTGGTTGGGGTGGCTTTACTGATTTCAGTTGGGCTTAGCTGGGCAGCTGCAGCTGTGGGTTGAGTTGAGGTCTACTTCTCATTATCTTCCATCCTCCTTGAATTATGAACAGCTTAGTCATGGCCTGTTCTTCTCATGGTGATAACAGAAGCAAGAAAGTGGGCCTCCCTTTAGAACTAAGGCCCACATCAATCTTTCTACTATTTTGATCTTTAATTGCCCAAGAAAAGGGGGAAAATGTAGAAAACTGAAGGTCTTTTTTTTGCAGGGCAAGGAAGCCCCGCCCTGGTGTGCTCCTAATGTGGAAGAGACAGCGAGGCTTAGGAGCTCCTCCCGTAGGCAGGCTTCTCAAGAAGATTGAGTGCAAGAGGAGGGGGCATTTCTGCTCAGTGACATTTATACCCCTGAGGAAAGATGAACAGATATCAGACTTCTGTCTGTATTCATTAAGCATCTCATGGGGAGGGGAGTGAAGGGTGAAAGCATTGTATACCACTTCTGTGAGGATGTGGAAGTGTTAGGAGAACTTTCTATGTAAGGGCCGAGGAGGAACATAAAAGAGCTTTTTCTCTTACAGAAGGCAGGGACTAGGTTCTCTAATTGGCATTGTTCTTCTGGTACCTAACACAGAACTATTGATGTAGAAGTTTCCTGAGAAATATTTATAGTTGAACAATAAGTGAAAGTTGCATGTTTTCACTTTTGAAGAAGAACCTCCAAAATTTCCCTATCTCAAACCTTACTTCCTGAGGGTTCTGCTTGGCTTGGCAACAGAAACACATGTTTGCATTCTGAGAAGTATTTTGGCCATTTGTTTTGGTTGCCCTGAGTTACCCTAATATAGCCCAGAAGAAAGTTGTTTTGCTGGGGTTTATCACTGATTGCAAAACTAACCCTGACTAGTGAAACCGGCAAATTCTGCTTAGTGCGTGTGTTTTTGTTGTGTTTGTGACGTGTGTATGGCATGCACATGCGCGCTTTGAGCAGTTTCTATAGGAAAAAGAATGGCAAGATGATGCCCGGCTGTATTGTTCTGGCAGGACTTCTTTACATAATTCTCCTGGAAGTTTCTGCAATGCTCCTCTCCCTTCCTGTCTCCCTGTTTCTATAGAGCTGTGAAGATTTACTGAGTCTCTCCAGCTGTAGCCTAAAGTCATCACTGAGACAGTTTCAGACTGCTTGTTTTGAGGTGAGAGGGTATAGGATGGGAGGTAGGGAGGCCTGTGCTCTTATTATATAAACCAATCATTATTGAAAGGAAAAAAGCTGACCTCATCAGAAATGTTAAGATATATGCTTTGACCATGCCCTCAGAAGCTGGCACTGTTGCTCTGGGTCAGGGGCAATAGCATTTATTGTAAGTCAGTGTTTAACCTCTTTTGAACCCTCAGCAGCGTGGGATTTCAGGGCTTGACTACAGTGGATTCTATCTGAAATGGCCTTTAAGAATTGTTCCAGAGAAATACATGGACAGAAATAGGTGTTCTTTTCTCAAATTCAGGGTGGAAAATTTTCATTCTCTTGTGACTCTTACAAAGTATAGTCCAAAAATATGTAAAATGATTCAAATTGTGCCCATATAGTTCCAATTCTACTACTCTGTGAGCCCCTTAAGGTTAAGAAATGTGCCTTGTCGAAATCCAGCACTTAACAGATGCTTGGCAGAGACAATAAATGTGAGCTTGAAATAATGAAATATCACTTCCTTATGAAAGCTTCCCCCCCCTTAAATCACTACCATTTCTCGGAATTTTGTCATTTTTTAAAAAACTCCACTTGAATTGCCAACTACCGTATCATTTATAAAATTATTACCACACGTTTTATCTATCTCTGTGTAGCAAACCTCCCCCAAAACTTAGCAGCTTGAAATAGTTACCAATCAATCTATTATCTCTCACGATTTTCTGGGTTGACTAGGCTCCGCTGGGCAATTCTACATCAGGACGGCTCACTCACATGGCTGGCAGTTGATGCTGGCTGTTGGCTGGGAGCTCAGGGCTGTCAAGTTGAACACCTACCCACGGCCTCTCCATTTGACTTGGGCATCTCACAGCATGAAAGATGGCTTCCAAAATGGAGTGTCTTAAGTGAGTGTTTGAAGAGAGAGGAAACGGAAATGGAAGGTGCCAATCCTCTTACAGGGCAGGCCAAAAATCAGCTCAGTGCTATTTCTGCTGCACTCTATTGGTTAAGCAGCCACAGAGCCACCCCTGATTCAAGGGGAGGGGAAATACACTTCACGTTTTGATGGGAGAGTGACAAAGAATTTCTGACCATCTTTAAACCACCATATTGCCTATGTAATAATTGACATGGAGGACAAAACAATGGTAGGAGGCAATAGTAAACTAGGATGGGTGAAAAGATTGCATCAGGGAAGACAACTAATTAGATTGGTTGTTGGAAAACAATAATCTTAATTAATTCAAAGTTGAGCCTGAGACGAATATTGTAAAAGAGAGTGCTGAACAATCAGTAAAAATCTTTGAGGAATTATGGAAAGCAGAGCTGTCCTAGAAATCTGGAGGCAGGTGTCATTGTCATTTTCAAAAATGAAAAGAAAGTGGAATCACTGCAAAATTTGATTTTGATCCCAAGCAAGATACTAAAAGATATTATTACAATGATTAGGTTCAGTGGCATGTGTTATAAAATCAAAATAACAGAAGTTTGAAAATACAGCAAATTATTTTTTCTTTATGTAAATAAAATCTAGAATATGAGGCTGATATGGTGGCTTCACAAAGTCACTGGGGACTCATGTCCTTTTTAGCTCATTACTCCACCATACCTAGTCCTCATGGTCCAAAATGATGGCTAGAATTACAACCATCACATCTACATTCCAGAATGAAAAAAAATAGGAGAAGGGGATATAATCCATCTCATCTTTTAAAGAGGTTTTCTGGAGGCTTATATCTCATTGGCCATAATCATAGAGTCACACCCACACTGGAAAATGTAGTCATAATTTTGGGTGGCCATGTGCTCACCTAAGAATTACAAGGAAGGGAAGAATGGATTTTGGAGTAGGCAACTAATAGTGTTTGCTCCAGATGCCTTGTCACTACCAGCATGAATTTTCTAAGAAATCATGACAGAAGCACTAAGGTTTTAAGAATGGAGATGTAGTTCCTCCTCCTCGCTGGGTTTTAGCCAACGGTGTATACAAGTTCATTGTGTATCAGACCATTTTATCCTCCTCTTAAGATTCTCTCAGCCTCATTCATATTCTGGACCCTCTGCTATGTGTGTTGCCATGGCAATCATCTTTGTATAAGCCCAAGTGGTCCTTTTCTTGAGGCTGAAGCCCAGATTCTCGGCTCCTCTCACTGTTTTCCAATTCAAAAACAACCTCAGGGTGTGGGATCTGGTTTTCCCAGTCACTGTCAGAGAACTCAGGTGATGCAACAGGAAAGTGCAGATGAGTTAACAGCCACATGGGGTGAACTTTGAACTATGGGAAACAGCAGATAAATTCCCTCTCTATTCCTCCCATCCATGGACTATTCTGAGACACCACAGTTTTTACATGTAGCCTGTCCAGAGACATCTTGCATGGCTAAGTGACTGGCTATGTCTCTTTGAGAAGCAGTGTCAGCTCAGGAATGCATCATCTTTACATTTGCTTCTCATCCTTCCCTGCCTCACTCCCCTATTCCCTCACTCTCCCTATCCTAGGATTGCACTTCCTAATAACGTCTTAGCACTTAAGCCTTGACTCGGGTTCTATTTTATAGGGAATATAGGCTGAAATAGCATGGTCCAAAGTTTCTACAGTCTCCTAAAAGCAAGGCTTCTGGTGAATTGTGTGACTAATTCACAATTAGAAGACCTAAGGCTTCTTACCTCCTAGCCGAAATATATACTTTGAGGTATACATTCAGATATGCCCATAGGGATCTGACTGCTCCATAATCTGCCAGCTATAAAGACCAGAGACCTGCCTCTTACCTAGTCATAGGTGGGATAGAGAGAAAATGTAGGAAAAACTCTTGTAGACATTGCCTTATGACTAAGATCCCGAAGGCAATTGTAGCAACAACAAAAATAAATAAATGGGACTTGATTAAATTAAAAGCTTCTGCACAGCAAAGGAAATAATCAACAGAGCAAATAGACAACCTACAGAGTGGGGCAAAATATTCGCAAACTATACATCTGATAAAGGGCTAATATCCAGAATCTACAAAGAACCCAGACAAATCAATAAGAAAAAAATAACCCCATTAAAAAATGGGCAAAAGACATGAACAGAAAGCTTTTCAAAAGAAGATAGATTAATGGTCAATAAATATGAAAAAATGCTGAACATCACTAACTATTAGGGAAATGCAAATTAAAACCACAATGAGATATCACCCTACCTCTGTCAGAATGGCTATTAATAAAAAGTCAAAAAACAGTAGATGCCGTCAGGGATGCAGAGAGAAAGGAATGCTTATACACTGTTGGTGGGACTGTAAATTAGTACAATACCTATGGAAAACAGTATGGAGATTTGTCAAAGAACTAAAAGTAGATCTACCATTCGATCCAGCAATCCCACTACTGGGTATCTACCCAAAGGAAAAGAAGTCATTTTATCAAAAAGACACCTGCACTTGAATGTTTACTGCAGCACAATTCACAATTGCAAAGATGTGGAATCAACCTAAGTGCCCAACAATTCACGAGTAGATTAACAAAATGTGGTATATATGTACACCATGGAGTACTACTCAGCCATAAAAAAGAATTTATGTCTTTTGCAGCAATTTGGATGGAACTGGAGACCATTATCCTAAGCAAAGTATCTCAGGAATGGAAAAAAAGACACCACATGTACTCTCTAATAATTTGGAACTAATCGATGGGCACACATGGGCACAGAGAGAAGTAAAAGTCATTAGAAATCAAGAAGGGGGGAGGGGGAGGAGGGGAGAGGTAAAAACCTACCTAACAGGTACACCGAACACTATTCAGGTGATGGGCACACTAATACCCCTGACTTAAGCATTACAAAAGCTATCCATGTAACAAAAAAAATGTATCCCCTTAATATTTTGAAATAAAAAAAAGTAATAGACAATGCCAGTGTTCCACCATGGGGATACTTTGCTTGGCATGGAGACGAGGAGTGAAATGGTGGGCAAGAGCTAGAGGAGCCCATGCCTCTGAGTCTTAATAAGTCAGAGGGAGAGAGTAGTGGGAAAGCCCTGTTGGGTGGGCTGGAAGCAGAAGCAAACCCTGGTTCCTCTGTCCAATCCATGGGGTAGGCTGTCAAAGAGGCAGTATGAAGTTCTGTATCAGTTCTTATATCAGAGACAGGAGCCCCTCCCCAATGGTAAATACGGTCAGATTAGGCTACCACCAATTACATTAGCTTCTACTCTTCCCCTGGAGAGGAACAAGAGATTACAACTGAAAGGGGAGTAGGAAGTCCATTCTCTGGGGAAATCTGAAGAGAGAAGGATGAGGAATGTTCCTCTAGGAAGAGATAATCTCATTTATTTCTTTGAAATGGTAACTAGAATGTTTTTAAAAAAATCAGATATATATGTTAGAAATAGTGTATCTAGATTTCAACAAGACATGTGACAAAGTCTTTCGTGATATCTTTAGACCAGGGGTTGTCATCCTTGGCACTATTGACAGTTTGAGAAGGATTATTCTCTATTGTGGGGGCTTTCCTGCACACTATAGAATGTTTAGCAGCTTCCCTGGCCTCTAACCACTAGTTACTAGTAGCACTCCTCCCTCAGTTGCGACAACCAGAAATGTCTTCAGACATTGCCTAATGTCCCCTACCAGACGAAATCACCTCTGGTTAAGAACCTATGCTTTAGATGTTAATCACCATAGTCCTCATCTTTGATCATGCTATTGTCTCTCTCTGTATACTCTTGGTGATTTAGACATACTTTTGGCTTCAAAAATTATCCATTCTTGATGGTTCTGTCCTTCTAGCCCAGACTTTTCTTCTGAGCTTCAGACTCTTAAATCCAACTACCTATTGCATGCAGATACTTGGATATAAAACCTATACCTCAAACTGTGTGCCCAAATGAAATGTTTTGTCTTCCCCTCATATCTATTCTTCCCATATCCCTTCTTGGTGAATAGCATCATCATGTTACCAAATTGCGCAAATGAGGAAACAAGTCATGTTGACCATTTCTCTTTGTCACCACAACACTGAATTAGTCACCACACTTTCAATCCTGCCTCTTTAGTAGCTCTTTAAGTATCCATCATTCTCCAGTTCCAAGACTACTTACCTTGGATTCATGATTTCTTATCTGAATTAATCTCCCTGCCTCTAGTCTTATCTCCTTCCGATCAATTCTCTACACAGTGGCAAAAATTATCTTTCAAAAATCTTTTGCTTAGGCTCCTTCAAGCTTCCTCATAGCCATCAGGATGTAATACAAGCTCCTTATTTTGAAAATGAGGACCCTAGTGCAGGACTAAATGGAATGAGGCAAGAAAGTCATCTTGGGTGCAAAACTTAAGGAGGCATTCACTCTTAGGATCATGCAAATGCAAGGTTGGCATTTGAGAGTGAGTGCCCCTTTAAATGTTATTCCCTAGGTGACTCGCTTGCCCCACCCTAGTAGCTTTGCTTTCCCATTAGTCCCTGCTACTCTCTGTTCTCATCTCTCATCACATCCCCACTCAAATCCTCATTTCCAACATAGTGGGCTGCTTGCAAACCCCTGAATTGCTACTATAACACTTGCCTTAGCAGCAGACTCCTCCTGGAGCTTCAGGGTAATGACAGAGGGACAGAAACCCAGATAATATTGACCTTGTGATGAATCACAAACATCAAGAGAGCAGCAGATAGGATTTTTTTTCCAATTTTTAAAATTGTGGTAAAATACACATAACATCAAATTTACTATCTTAACCATTTTAAGTGTATTGTTCGGTGATATTAAGTACATTCACATTGTTGTACAACCATCATCACTACCCATCTCTAAAGCTCTTCTCATCTTGCAAAACTGAAACTCCATACCCATTAAACAATGACTCCCCATTCTCCCTTGCCTAAGTCTCTGGCCACTACCATTCTACTTTCTGTGTCTCTGAATTTAACTACTCTAGGTACCTCATATAGAACTATAGAGTAGAGCTATACAGTAATTGTTCTTTGGTGACTGACATTTCACTTAACATAATATCCTCAAGGTTCATCCATGTTGTAGCATGTGTCAGAATTCCTTCTTTATCAAGATTGAATAATATTCTATGGTACGTACATACCACATGTTGCTTATCCATTCATCTGCTGATGGACACTTGGGTTGCTTCCCTGCTTTAGCTATTCTGAATAATGCTGCTATGAACATGGCTATGCAAATATCTCTTTGAGACCCTGCTTTTGATTTTTTTGAGTATATACCCAGAAGTGGAATAGCTGGATCATGTGGTAATTCTAGCAAATGTCATGTTCTAAGGCTAGCTCAAAGGCATTTATTTTGACAAAAGCTTATACATGTAAAATAAACAAAAATCTTAAAATCTATCTTCTATTACAGTCATTGCCATAACAACATCATATCTCATAGCATATGGTTGCTGTGGTGTAGTTTACTTTAAAATGCTTCAGCAAAGATAGTATGATATATATTTGTAAATTTAGTTTTAATCTATACCCGAGGGTGGTTAGTTAACATTTGAAATCCTCTAATTGAGGATATTCATTCCAGATACTATTAGCTCATGAAAGAATCTAATCAGAAACCAACATTCCCAAAGCAACTACTATGAGCCTTCAAATATCTTAATCTCAGATCATCATCATATGCTTTGTTAATTAGCCTAATGGATGTTAGAAATGATTCTTCATTGGTGAAATAAGTAGTATTCAAGAAGTATGTATTAGCTAGAAATATTGTCTAGGAAGTCCTGCCCTTGTATAGTAGGGAACATAAGAATCTGGTGAGACCAATATTCCATAGCCCCTAAGAATGGCATTCTAGGCTTAGGATTCCAGGCTGGTCCCTTGTTTAGCCATTTATTGAAGGACTTCGTTGCCTGATTCTGACTAGAAGTTTTGGTAAGTTGAACAGTTCTAATATTGCACATGTATCTCATGTAAACCTTTAAAGCAAGATGTAGGAGCAGCTAAAGGATCACCAAGATAGAACTTCCAGGACAGATTGGATGGCTGTCTAAGTGTCTCCTTGCATGACTGTTTATATGAATGTCAGAATTTGGTCTGATACTTGCTTTTATTAAAACATACTACCTGATGGTGAGGTTGTTGGAGAGGAGACCTATTGCCTTCACCTATTTCTAACTATTGAAGACTACCCCTATGTATCCAAAAAATCCTAAAATGTGTGAATCACCAATTTGTGCAGGTCATTTTGAAGAGGTGCATTATTGGAAGCAAATGGAAGGGTAAACTTGCCCCATAGCAACCCTTGTTCCAATTTGAAGGTACTAGCCTGTTTGTTGAGATCTCACCCAGTAATCCTATCGTCCTTTGTCCCTTAGCATTCTTGTAACATATAACCTCTGCCCAAAAGAACTAGAAAAAAATCATCCCTATGGACCTGGGTACTCCAACACCTTGATAACTGGGATTTGACTTGTTCCCATATATTGCCTCCCCAGTGTCCAGCAATAAAACTCAGGTGAATTTAAAAATTTACATATAGATGAAAGGTGAAGGTGGAATGTTCTACCACATTTTCCTTCCATGGCCTTTGTCCTAGGAAATATAAGATGTTGGATGTGCCTAAGCATAACTGAAGAGAAACACTGTATATTAGAAGTGTGTATGATAGAAAAACCAGATATTTCTATCCTTGGCCACAGCCAAGGATCATTGACTTGTTTAATAGAAAATCATAAAATTTTTGATAAACAACTAAATGGAGAAAAAGCAATATTATGGTTTGAGTAATAGTTAACATTTTCTTTAATTGTTTAAGCAGTGACTACAGTATATTTAATGAGCAGCAAATTACAGGCTGAAAATTCATGATATAATTATAAAGTGAAAAGATTGATTTTCACATATTGCTCATAGAGTAAGTCTGTCTCCTAGATTATTGTCATAATCAACTATAACTTGAAACTATATCAACAGGACACATTTTAATGATATGTACATAATTGCTATTATGCTGTGGGGTTATTTAGCTTAAATGATAAATAGATCACTTAAACGATGCAATTAGTATTACACTTACAGACGTAAATCATTTTTTGTGCTTTTCTCTTCTCACAGATTATAGGCTTTCAGAATTAAGACTGGTGTTTTCACCTCATCTTTAAATGATCTCAACTGCACGCACAAAATGGCACCTACTGAAAGCTGAGGCTTGGCTCAAACATTCCAACGTGTGGGCTTCCATTGTCCCTCATTTGTCACTTCTCCAGGGCCCAAGGTGGAGGTTTGCAGTGTTCCTCAAAAGGCTTCTTACACTGCTGCTCCGCACCTTGAGGTCCTTGTATAGCTTTCAGTCTGGGTTATGGTGTCAACGAGGTTTTAAGGCTGTGGGGACTCTGGGTCGTAGACTGTGGGCTTGAATGTGGTGGCATCATAAGGTGAAGTGCATATCCTTGGGGTACAGGGGATATTACTAAGAGAAGGGAGAGCCTGAAATGTGAGGAACAGTGTGTCCAAGAATGACTCAAGTGACCCTCTCTTCTCGCTCTCACTCTTTGTTCTGTCTCTTTCCAAGCCATCTCAGTGCCCAGGTCAGGGAGAATAAGAAATGAAAGTGAACATTCGGTGTACTGGCTTGCATAAGCCTGCTATGAATAGCAGTTAAAGCCAAATTTTTATGTCAATATGTCTTAACAGTTATTTGTGAATAGATTAAGTCTCTGAATAAGTTTTTGGGGATGTCAATTAATTTAAAAAACACCCTTCCTCGGGGGACTCCTACACACAGGTCCCTGACTCTGTACCCCAAGCTGCCCTCTCCTTCTGAGACTGCCAGTCTAGGCTTATCACCTTTAGCTCAATGGCCCAGAGTTCACAGCTTCAAGACCTTCTTGATGCTATCACTTCCACTGAAAGCTGATTAAAGGATGTCAAGGTGGGGAGTGGCAGCCTAGTAGCCCCTTTGAGAAATATTGAGAGCCCTTACCTTGGGCCATGGAGGGTTGGAGAATCAGGGATAAGGGAAGCCCAGGTGTTAGGTGTGTTTGAGCCCAGCCTTAGCCGTTAGGTGGGTGCCATTTTGTGTGTGGAAGCAAGTGCCATTAATTTTGTGCCTATAGAAAACCATATGGGATTATCTTTGAAATCTGAATAGCTGGAAGTCCTGGAGTAGAAGATGATAATATTGGGGTGGAAGCTAAAGAGGTGAGAAGGGAAGATGAAAGGGTGTCTTTGTTTTGCTTTTCTACCAGGGAACACCCAATGGAAACACCCAATGAATACTTTCCCAGGAACTGAACTTAATTGCATATTCTGAAGCTAGTATGACATCCTGTGGTTAGTGAATTGAGCACTAACTTTGGATTCAAATCTAACTGGATGACTTTGGAGTACGTTTCTTAGCCTCTGTAAGCCTCACTTTAATCATTTATAAAATGCGGATCCATCTGGATGTATTTAGTGCTTTAAAGCACCTAGGACTAGAGTATGAGGGGAGTTGTGATAGTCTATTACATCCATAGTCCCTAGGAACCATGTTTCCCTATATTCCTGCCCTTCTGTAGTTGCTGTCCCTTGAATCTATGTTGGCTTTATAACTCATTTTAATTAATAGAGTGTGTTCAGGACCTAAGCCTTAAGAAGACCTGGAAGTTTCTGCCTTTGTTCTCTTGGGAGCTCTGAGCCACCATTTAAGAAATCTGACTAACCTGTTGAAGAGAACATGTGGAGAGGCTATGTGAAAAGAGAGGGAGACTAGGCATCCTAGTAACCCAGCGGAGCCCAGACCCTAACCAACCTGCCAGCTGAATGTAGGCACCTCAGTGATTGCTTGAAAGGTCAGCAGAACTGCCTAGCTTGTGGAATTGTGATCACATAAAATGTTTGTTGCTTTAAGACACTAAGTTTTGGGGCACTTAGGGATAACTGAAACAGGGATCACGAATGTTATGTAGATATTATTTATGTGGCAGACCCATGCCATTCATGAGGTGTGTGTTCTAGGTCCTTCCTAAATATATTATGACATTTAAACTCATTCGTAACATGCAGTCTGGTAAGACTGAAAAATTTCAGTGGCCCCTTCAGACTTATGATGATTTTTTAATATAGTGTATTTGTAGTCTACTTATAAAAAGACCTTGTCGCTTTTTCACCTCAAGCACCAAAATTAATTGTTGATGTCATCAGAAGGAAGCTTTCACTGAGGAATAAAGATTGCCTTTTGTTATCAGCATTTTGTGTAGATGCAGGACAGAGCAAAGCCACTCTGACATGTGGTTGACAGGTGGCCAGCTAGGTTCATTTATTAGCAAAGTACCTTTTCACTGTTTTGCAGTATGGGCAATGCGATTTTGTGCCTTAGCAAAATTACAAATTATGAATGTCATGGGTATTCAGGGTGACTCGGGAATAGTTGGACCCGTGAGTGTTAAATCCACAAATGACAATGTAGTAAACTGGAGTAGCTGTAGTTATTGTCTACCTAATATCCTGTCCTTCCCTCCCCAACCTTCTTCTTGGAGCAGAACTTATTTTGCTTATGGAAAGCCCATTCCAGATGGAATATATGCAGATGACCCCTGCTCCTTGCCACAGGGTTGCACACAAGATCCAACATGGCCATTCAGCAAATGTTGGGGGCTCTGATGGTTAGCAGCTGGTGGAAGTCACGTGTCTTTCCCCATAACCCCATTCCCAGATAGCATCCTACAATGAAAGAAAGTCTTAGATCAAATACTACCAAATGTACAAATATTTATTAGCAAGCAGGCTCTAAGCGTACCATTTAGTCTGTTCTGTAGTTCAGCGAAGTTCCATTCTTACCTGCACACTTGAAAGAACACCTTGCACGAGAGTCTCCTGTAGATGCCACAATATTCTGACAGTGGGACGGCCAGCCCTGTTAGTGGACCAGGTGACATGGTTCTCCTTGAAGCGGAGGGATGCAGGGCAGTGGGGCTCCAGCCCTCAAGTGCTGCCTGTGCTATTAGACTGCTGGGCTTACCTGGTCCTCATGCAAAGGTAGGGGGCCATCTACATTTTTCCTAACCATTTACTACATTGAATACTATTCATTTCACCTATAACATTTTCTAACATTCTTTATGTTAATTAGGAAACACTCCATGTGTAGATTTTGATAGTATATTTTAAGTGCTATATCCTCACATCTGCTGCTGAATATTTTCTGTTTGCCTGTCTAGATGCTGCTGCCTGCCTTTCTCTTCTTACAATCTGGCCCGGGAGGCCCAGGTGCATGGACTGGCTCCCTTACCCTGGGGCCTCCCTTACCCTCTGGCTTCCACTTGGCTTTAGCGAATGGTGAGCCTGGCAGGTGACTGGGAAGAGGGAGGACAGTAGGGTTAGTGTATATATTCCCTCAAACTCATCCCCGCAAGGATACCTCACTGGATGTGACCATCGTGAAGGTCACAGCTCCTGTCAAGGTGGCACTGTTTACATGACTTTCTCCTGCCAGGTTCTGGTAACTGCTCCTTTCCCCCATCTCTTTGGGCCTACAGGTGCTAACAGCCCTGCTGTTACTACACTATCCTTTGAGATTTCTGCATACCCCATCCACGCTCCTTTTTGAATTATCTGAATTTGAGTATGCTACCTTTTTCCTAGTGGGACCTTGGGAAGGTGCTCATTCCTGATTGGAGCACTTCTACGCTAATTACCACCCCTGGGGTGTTGATTCCTGATTAGAGGATTTTAAATGCTAACTGGTGCTAGGGTGGAGATCAGACTTGATTTATGCACATATATTATATTGTTCATACTGAAACATTTTAAAAGTAAATTGCCATATAGACAATTTAACACAAAGCTTCCTGGCAACAGTGATTGGCTCAAAGATGGAGCTATAACCCTAGGTGGACCAATTGGTGCTTCACCAGGAATTTTTGTTGGGACAAATACTAAAGAGGCAACCTGTTTTTGCTGTGATTGACAGATGTAAGGAAAGTAAGTATAAAACTTCCAGTGGTTATTTCTGCCACCCAGAGAAGAAGGCTTACCAGAGACTAAAGGTCGATCAGAGGAAGACAGAATTGAGATATGGATAGAAAGGGAAAAACTCCTGGTTATATTACTGGACTCCTTCATCTAGCTATGCCTGAAGCTGAAGCTTTTTCTTTGAACCTCTCAATTATGAAAGGAAATACATTTCTTTTTGGTTTGCATTCCTAAGCTAATTTGACTTGGGGTTTATTTCACTTGCAACTGAGTGAGTCTTGACAAATACACCATGGGTCTGTTTTCATAATGTTCTTATATGTTTCTTGTGAAAAAGCTGCATCTATACAGTACCTAAAATGAGTTCAACCAATGCAGGCAACTGCTATATTTTGACAGGAGCTGGGGATTTTATCAAGGAAGGATGGCTGGCTGCCCAGGCTGGGGTTCAGTAGGCTGGGGAGATCACTGTGAATCTGCACATTGGGATTTCAACATTGCAGGACCAGAAAATTGGTTCTCTTAGTGTGACGGAGGCTACCCAAGTTTGAGGGGTGGGCTTCTGGTAATCCAGTCTCACGGAGACTGCTGCATAAATCTAAAGGGAATTCACAATAGAAGACCTCACTGCTGAGCAAACCAAAAAGTTTGGAAACACTCCATGTCTTCTGGTTGGTATGGTCTCTCTTTTTTTGTGAATCTACAAAACCAGCCAAATTATTATCCAGAAGGCTAATTGGAGAGCAAGAAATCAGAGCCACGATAGCAGAGCAGGAAGGATCAAGGGGGAGGGAAGAAGGGTCAATGTCTGAGTGTAATGAAGAGTGTCTCCAAGCTCTGACTGCCTGAGGCACTCATCCTGAGGTAGGGGTTACATTAGTTCCCTGTGGTCACTCTAACAAGTTCCCACAAACTAAGAGTCTTAAAACAAGAGAGATTAATTGTCTCAAAGTTCTGCAGGCCAGAAGTTCCAACTTAGTATCACTGGGCTAAAATCAAGGTGTTGGCAGGCTGTACTCCCTCTGGAGGCTCTAGGGGAGAAACTGTTTTCTTGCCTCTTCCAGTTTCTAGTGGATGCCCGCATTCCTCCGCTTGTGGCTGCATCACTCCACTCTCTGCTTCCATCTTCACATTGCCTTATCTGTGTCTGTCAAATTTCCCTCTGCCTCTCTCTCTTAAGAATGCATATGATGGCATTTAGAGCTCGCTTGCATAATCCAGGATAATCTCCCCATCTCAAGATCCTTAATCATATCTGCAAAGTCAATTTTGCCATTATAAGGTAACATTCACAGGTTCCAGGGAATTGGGATGTGGATATCTTTCGGGAGGTCATTTTACAGCCTGCCACAGGGGTAGACTTGTTGAGTAGGGTGGAACATCCATTTTGGCCGTGCAGAGCCCCTTCACCCCTGGGTGATTGTACAGATACTGGCTGATTCTTGCTTTCAGATTGAGCCTTCTTTCTCTAGCGCCCAATATTAGCATCCTTTTGCTGCTATTAAAATCTTTTTTAAAAAACGTGGTACAATGCAACCAGCTTTTTTTAGTTCCAGTCATATTCCAAAGGTGTCTCCTTGAGACCATTCTCAAAATCTTTTTGGTAGGATGTGGGTGTCCTCAAATATTTTCAGCCACAGTTTACAGGGACTTACAGGTTATTTTGGTGAATGCTTGTCACATCTGTTACTTAAACTTATTCCTTCCTGGATGTGCCTGAAAGCCGTTTCCCTCCTCCCCACATACTGACTGCAACAGACGCTCTGGAATATTCCCATGCTAGAATCTCTTCCTGTCCATTCTGACCTCCCCTGCCTCCCTACCCCAACACACGTGCACATGTGCACACACACACGCACAAAGTCTCTTAAATTTCTGGAAGCTTCTGGATAACTGTCCTACTTCTGTTATTCTTTTGGCTTATTTAGATTTGGGCAGAATTGAA
The DNA here is from genome assembly GCF_000956105.1 of Propithecus coquereli. Taxonomy (NCBI): domain Eukaryota; kingdom Metazoa; phylum Chordata; class Mammalia; order Primates; family Indriidae; genus Propithecus; species Propithecus coquereli. The sequence goes on from NW_012149308.1 coordinate 2,339,723, forward strand.
TCTTCACCTCTTATTAAATGTCAACACAAATAAGATTTAACATGCTTAATGCTCTCAGCCAGATTTGAATTAGTTAAGACTACAAGTATATAAAACAGGCACACTTGTTATGTTCTGATATTCTCCTACTTAGCATAGAACATTTAGAATACCTATGATGCTGGGCAGCTTTCAGAAAAAAACAAGCCATTCCTTCAACTGTGGCAGGCATGATAGCCGTGAGGAAACTGTCAGCATCTGCTTGAAGATGAAAAAGGTAGAGAATGGAACTCATAAATTTGACAAGCTCTGAATGTTCCATTCATAAGGGTTGGTGATAAACAAGCTTTATTAAATACTTACTTGTGCTGATACCGGCTTTAAAAAGAAGAAAATATTTAATTTCACTCTGATCGTAGATTATACTTCTTGGGATTCAAGCCTCTCTTTATCATCACAGGGCAGATTTGATTCAATATTTAACATGTAAACACATGGCTCAGTCTCATGAGTGACCATTCTTGGTCACCAGGCCATGGTTGAGTGCAATATCCCCACTCAACAGAGATCTTTGTGTTAGTTTGAGGCAGTCGAGGGATTTGCACAATTTTTTTTTTGTCTTTTTTGCTATATTCCATTTCCTCTATCAAGTAAATAAATTATATTCAGGTTACCTTGGAATACATACTATAATAGTGTTTTACCTGTTGACAAAAAACAATTTCCAGACGAAAGCTTATCCACTGCTACCTTTTTGCTTAGAATATTAATCTGTGGCTCCTTACAGATTATAGTGTGAATTTATTTTCTTACATTCCAGTTTCTCCACCACCTGCCCCAAGGAAACCTCTCCAATCCCGTCATCACCAACCATTTGCTATTATGAAATGATCCCTGAGTATGCTTAATTAATTTCTACCTCCTGAATTGGAACGTTCCTAACACAAAGAAATGATAAATGCAATGATAAATGATGAAATGATTTACCAATTACCCAATTACCCTGATTAATTCGCATTGTACGCCTGTATCAAAACATCACATGTACCCTATAAAGATACACAACTATTATGTACCCATAATAATTGAAAACAAAATTTAAAAAAATTCTACCTCCTTCCCTTCCTCCTTCTCTCTTTCTTCCATCTTTCTCTCCCTTCCTCTCCTCTCCCTCCCTCTCTCCCAGCCTCTTTCCAGTGTATAGTCATTAAGCACCTACAGTTTGGTAGATTCTGAGCTTGGTGTGGTAGGAAAGATGAAATCAATAAAGTAGCTCCCAGCACTGTGGGGGATGTGGACAGAAGTGGCAATACTTACAGTATTTATAATGGTGGGTGAATCACCCAACTTTGCTTGAGGAGGTCAGAGAAGTCTTCGGGGACATGAAGACTTGTAAACTGAGCTTTGAAGCTTCGTTGAGGCTCACTGGGTAGACAAAGCTGAAGCTTTATTGTCAGCACAGGCAACAGCACAAACCCAAGAGCAGAGGGCAAGAAACACCACATTGTCCTCCTTCCCTGCCCCGTTCCCTCCCTGCCTTTCTTGCACACATATTTACTGAATGCCCGTGATGTGGCCAGCACTGCTTCAGGTCCTGAGACACAGCACTGGAGAAGAAAGACAATATCCCTGTTCTCAGGCAACTTATCTGCTAGCAGTGAAATGGTATATGATTTGCTAAGACCGACATGTCCCATAACGTGTTCAGGGGCATCCTAGTCCCATGAGACACTTCAGAAAATGTCTGGGAAATGTTGCATTCTGAATACTCCCTCCTGGAGATTCACAGTGAACAATTTCACGGTCAAGGCCCTGGGAAGTCCTCCATCAAGAAACCAGTTATCTTCATTTACTCAGGGTTTCTCGAATGTGTTTAACCAGGGGAGCCTTATTCTAAGTAGTAGTTACTAATATCACACAAAGCTGGTTTTCTAAAGGAGTCTCTGTAGGAAATGTTTGGGTGTTCCATTCTTCCAACCTCTTGGCCTATTGTATCAGTTACCTATTTTCATAATAATGCTGCATAAAAACAGTCACAGAACCCCAGTGGCACACAACAATAAGTGCTTAGTGCTCGCACACCTGGAGAGGTTGGCTAGGGGGCTCTGTTGACCTTGGCAGAGCTCGCTCCTATGTCTGGGGTCTGGCTCGCCATCAGCTGGGGTGAACTGGCTGGGCCCTGCTTGCCTGGGCGTTTGCCTGGGCATATTTTCCTGGTGGTGGCTGAGGTATAAAAGGCAAGTGAAACCATTTGAGCAATTGTTCAGACCCCTGCTTTGTCAAGTCTTCTAACATCCCAGTGTCCAAAGAGTCCAGAGTTAAAATGGTGAGGAGCAGGGGGGCACCACAAAGTTCCACAGTGAAGGGTGAGGATGCAGGGAGGGGGAAGAATTGGAGCCACTTTAGTACTCAACTGCACCTACCTGAGGTCCTGACTCAGGCATCACCTCTTCCAGGAAGCCTTTTGCAACTTCCTCAGACCCGGACTCATTTCTCCTTCTGAGATTCTCCACTGTACATCCAGTCCTTACTGCCCAGTTTGGGAACTCCCCTGAATTCTCAGCTTGCTCCACATCGGCTCCCCCAATTAGATGATAAATTCCTTGAGGGTCGAGGCCATCTTTTGTGCTTTATTTGCATCTCCCAGAGCACCTAGCCCACTGCTAGGCACACAGTGGGCATTTACTAAATTACCAATTAATTGAGGTCAGAAGCCTCCTAGATGCATGAGGACCAGGGCCCCAGGTCAGGCTGTCTCCGGGGGGCTGCCCGAGGCTTGGTCCCTGTGTTCCTTATGCCACCCAGGTTCGTGCCTACCTTCAGGGCCCGGATCAGCTCTAGGGGAACTGGCTCTTGTGTTAGAGAAAGACCAGAAAAGCCCTGCAGCAGAGCTGGAAGTCTGTGGGTACACACTTTTTTGCTTCTGTTGTGTTCTCAGCTCTCGCAGGGACTCTAACCACTTCCCCCTGAACTTCAGGCCATATAGGAACCTCACTTCTTTTGTGGTAATGGTCCTCCCAGATTCGGGCCACTGGGCTCATTCCTTCCTATCTCATGGTGGTCTTCCTGTCTCTTCTGAGCGGGGGCTGCATTTCTGCCCCCAAGGTTGCACGGTTGGAGAGAAGAAAGGTGGTGTGAGAAAAGCACTCTGGACCTGTGTTCCTCAAAGAGCGGGCCCTGGACCAGCAGTGTGGGCTTTACCTGAGAGCTGGTTAGAAATGCACACTCTCGGGTGCCACCCCGGGCCTCCTGGATCAGGCTCTGTATTTTTTTTTTTTTTTTTTGAGACAGAGTCTCACTCTGTTGCCCGGGCTAGAGTGCCATGGCGTCATCCTAGCTCACAGCAACCTCAAACTCCTGGGCCCAAGCGATCCTCCTTCCTCAGCCTCCCGAGTAGCTGGGACTACAGGCATGCGCCACAACGCCCAGCTAATTTTTTCTATATTTTTAGTTGTCCAATTAATTTCTTTCTATTTTTAGTAGAGACAGGGTCTCGCTCTTGCTCAGGCTGGTCTCGAACTCCTGAGCTCAAACAATCCGCCCGCCTCGGCCTCCCAGAGAGCTAGGATTATAGGCGTGAGCCACCGCACCGGCCTAGCCTCTGTATTTTAACCAGACCCCTGGGAGCATAGTCAAGCGGAGAAACACAAACGTCTGGTCACACCTCCTCAGCCCCCCCCCCGCCCCGGCTTTGCCACCTGGCAAGTTACTTTGCTTCTCTGTTTCCTCATTTGTGAAGTGAGGCAGTTGGACACACCGATCTCCCTAGTGTCAAATTACATGCATTTCATTATATTTGTGGTAACTCAGATTACTTTGTTGCTTTGTCAGGGAAGTATTAATATACAAGTGTGAGAAGTGGCAGAAAATTATATTCTGCACAGAATCAAGAACTTTTAGAGCTGGAAGGAACTTTATTGACCATCTCCTCTAGCTCCTTCTTGTTTTCCAGCCACTTGAGGTCAAGCCTTGCTAAGGAGAATGTCTCCTGCTGTCTGGATCCTCCATATGAAAAGTGTGGTCCCTGGACTAGCAGCACCACGATCACCTGCAGGGGGTCGGGGGAGGGAGGCATGTGATAAATGCAGATTCTCAGGCCCAGGCCTACTGAGTCAGAATTGCTATTTACCAAGACCCCCAGGTGATCCGTAAGCACACCAAACTTGGGGAGTGTTGGGCTAAGTGACACGGTCACTGGCAATGCCTGAAGACAAATGAGGCCCAGAATAGAAGCATCATTTCCCAAGTAGTAAGAGCACTGGCCCTAGAAGCAAAGAAATCTAGATTTGTGTCTGAAATTGCCACTTCTAGACTTGTGGTTTTGAGAAAGCTACTTAACTCTTTCTTGAGCTTCAGTTTCCTCGTCGGTAAAATGTGTGAAGCACTTGGCATGATGTTTGGCATCAGGAAGTGCTTAGTAAATATTAGTGCGACAGAGCTTAATGGTTAAAAGCACAGATTTTGCAGCCAGACTTGCCTGGGTTTATAATCCTGATTCACTTTCTTGCTGTGTGACCTTCAGCAAGTCACTTAACCTCTCTGTGCCCAGCTTCCTCTTCTACAAAATGGAAATAACGATAAGGTTGTGATGACAATTTCATGGGTTACTATTCATAAAACATTTAGACACTGGCACATAGTAAGAGCTAAGTGTCTATTTAAAATTATAATATTGTTATAGACTTGATGAAAGGAGGAGAGCCAGGCATACGTATTTATTTAAGCTCCAACGAGAAAGGATTCTATTTGTCCCTCTTATAAAGAAAGTCAGGGAGTGTGCAGCCCTGTGTTGGCTTTCTGGTAGCCCCAGGACCCAGATGCCTCTTGGTTTTGCTGCGCTGTGCCCATCGCGTGGGTTCTGGCCTCATGGTGGGGGATGCCCCTGCAGCTCTGCTTCCCATACCCAGGTAGCAGGCCGGCAGAATGAAGAAGGTGAGAATGGCCAAGGCCCTCTGGGTTAGTTACATATCACTGTGTAATTAAGTTACCCCCAAACTTGGGAGCTGGAAATAAATATTTGTTACCTCACAGCGTCTGCGGGTTATAATCAGGAGTTGCTTAGCTGTGTGGTTGCGGCTCGGGCTCTCACAGGCTGCACTCGAGGTGTCTGCAGGGGCTGCAGTCATCTCAAGGCTCAGCTAGAGAAGATCTGCTTCTGAGCTCACTTCTGCTGTCGCTGGCAGGCCTCAGAAGGTCCCCTTCCAAGCTCACTTACGTGGGCCTCTCCACGGGGCTGCCTCATGACATGGTGGCTGGTCTCTCAAGGAGAGGGGACTGCACGGGGGCTTGAATCGCAGGAGGTGGGCATCATAGAGGTCGCCTAACAGGGGCTCCACGGTGACTCAGCTTCCTTCAAGCAGCCTTCCTGGAATCCCCACAGCACACTTTCGTTTATAGCTGACAGGCAGGAACTTAGTCATGTGACCACACCAAGTTGCAAGAGAGGTTGAGAAATAGCATCTTTCAGCGAGGTGCATTTCCACCCTGAATTCAATCAAGGTTTCATTACTGCAGAAGAAACGGGGGATGGCTAGTTCATTTTCTACAGTCTTCCTATAGAGCCGTGGTTCCAGATCTGCAGCATTGGCATCAGCTGGTTACAAATGCAAATGCTCGCGCTCCACCCTGGACCTGCTGACCCAGAAACTCTGGGGGTGGGGCCCAGCAATCTGTTTTCACAAGCCCTCCAGGGGATTCTGATGCAAGCTGGAGGGGAGGGTGAGAACCACTGCTACAGAGGACAAGTTAATTGACATTCATACGGATGTTATAACAAAACATGTGGTTTGTTTATAAGAACTGACAACTTGGTGGTGGTGTCTTTAGTCAGTATCGGCATGAACAGAGAGGCTTTTAAACATGAGGCGTGCACTACTTAATGATTTAGCTACAATTTACTTTGCTCTTTCCATCCTGAGGTTGCACAGAATTTTATCAGAGGATAAAGTCCGTGGTACAGATAAAGCTTGAGGATATACTCAGCAAAGGAGAAGATAAATGAAACCTCCTTTATGATGAGCAAAGAACTATTGATTCTCGATGGCTGAAAATTCCATACTTAAATACTAGAACCATAGTAGGCTTATGTAATGAGCCACTTACATAATCAAATCTAGCAAAGCTGAATGTCTTTCTTCCCTGAATATAAAATGTTAGTTTATATGAATTTTAAAAGTAAAGATATATGGAAACTATGATCAAGAAACAGAGGGCTATTAAATTGGGTGATTTTGCATAATTCTATGCAGCTAAATTTTAAATTCTACTCGAAATTGGTAATGCTCTCGGGGGGAAGAAAATTAGCAAAATTGGCCTCAATCAACATAAAAAGTCCAAATAGACCATTTCTCATAAAAGAATTGAGAGAAAATTATGAAATATCTCTCAGGCTAGAGAGCACCAGGCCTATAGAGGCAAAGCTTAATGTTTTAATCAAAACTCGAGACATGATAAATGAGGGCAGGCTGTAAAAAATGGGGGACTTCAATGATCCATAAATAAATTGTGGGGAGGCAGCTGCATGGTTTGGAAGGCAGATTATGGAGTCTGTCGCCCAATCCCATTTGTCTATGCGCCCAAATTTCAGTGAGCCTCAGGACCTCTGAGTGTCATTTTCCTCCTAAAATTGGAATGGTAATAACTACAGGTTTATTTGGCACATGAGAGAAAATTCCCTGATTTTAAAATTTAGCATTGCAACCCAAATCCCTGGCACATAGTAGGGGTCAACAATGCGATGTGGTCTCTCTTCTTTCGTTTTATCTAAATAATGTATAGAGAGATGATTCATAGCAATAATACTTTTAAGTAGTTTCAGAGCTTACAAGCAAATATTCTAAATTTGGTTCTGATTTCCTTGAAAATCTGTGTTTTCTTTTGTTTCATTCCATCTCTCCTCATTATGCCAGTTTACATCAAGTTACATAATTCTTGCTCCATTTGGCATTTATTGTCAATCTTTTTTTTTTTCTTTATTGTTGTAACGCCCTTTTTTGCAAATGGGTTTTCCAATTTAAAACACTCGGGTTCTTTCTTGTTTTGTTTTGGTTTGGGCTTTTGGCTTTCCTTTTAATTAAATATTCCTGACAATTTCTTGCTTCTGAGATGCCGAGGAGAGCAGTCAGAATCCCTCATTTCCTGTGTGCCTCCACCACGGAGGAAACTACGACCTCATGCTGAGATGGCACACTGCTGTGAACAACCCTATGTCTTTCTACTCCTGCAGGTCTCTGTGTGTGTGTGTGTGTGTGTGTGTGTTGGGGGGAGGATTCTATGTGCTTAAATTCCGGCCCCCACTCCTCTCCCCGCCCACTTCTGCTCTAGCAAAATGTGCAGCCTACCTCTTCAGCTCCTTGTTTGAACTGCCTGCGCTGTGGGGGGAAGCCCTGCGGCACCCCTACTCCAAGCCAAGAAGGGAGCTATTCCTTTAGTTGAATGCTGGGCCCCTTCTCTCAGAATGGGACTAGATAGTGGCTCAGAGGAGCTGGGGAAAGTTCAACAGTGAAAAGTTAACAGGCCTTCTGAGGGCTCTGAGCCACGTGTGGGCCAGCAACCCAGAAGCCTCTTTCTTTGGCCCTCTTTCCTGCCCCCGCTTCCTGTTTGGCTTTAGCTTCGGCCCTTAAGTGGAGTTGGCACATCCTCTGGGGAAGAAAGGGCCTTTCCTTGGGGGCTTTGGGGTGTGTGGTTCTTTTCAGGCTTTCTTTGTGGCAAGGAGGGTGCGATAGAAAGTTGTCACTCTGAGGAAGCAGTCTGTCCCCGGACTAGTTCTGGCATATTACCTTGGGGTCCAGTCAGGGGACAGGCGCCACACCAGTTATTTGAACAGTGAGGTGTTCATTTAAAGACATTGTTAACAAGGTACAAAGTTGTTGACTAGGTAACTGAAAGGGCAAAAAGAACTCTAAGGTATCATGGAGGTATTATAATAACTGCAGGAAGCAGCTCCCACCCCTGAGGCTGAGGGAACGAAGGAAGAAGCTGGAAACATCAAAACCTAGAAACTTGGAGGAGAGGCCCTATATTGCTGAAACTCAGACCCCCGAGGGTGGGCGCCGCTCAGCTGGTGCTGAGGTCTCTGAGCTTGAAGGAGGAGCTGGTGGGGCCGGACACAGAACCCGGGGGAAGGGGTGTCTGGCTGGAAGAGCTGAAAACGGCGCAGCTGGCAAAGCAGGAATGTGCTTGGTGGAATCCCAGCACCAGCAGCACAGAGCAGAGCATCGAAGGGCAGGTTTGGAGCTGAGAGAGAATAAATTAGTAGCCGGACAACAACTTAACAACTGGCACAAGTCCTTTTTTACTATTGGGCACGCCCTAGGACAATGCTTCTCAATTTTAATGTGTGTGTGAATCACCTGGGGATCTCGTTAAAGCGCAGTCCATCTGGGGCAGGGCCTAAGAGTCTTTAACAAGCTCCCAGGTGACGCTCATGACTTGAGCAGCAAGATCTAGAAGGCCTTGAAGAACCCGGTGCCTGCGCCTTCCTGTGAGGTGTGGAGAGCTGCCCTCTGCAGGACTCTTCGCTGGCTTAGCTGTGTCCTTGTGACACCCTTAAGGTAGGTATGTGGCGTGCCCTCCTCTCCCACCTTCCTTATTCTGGGACTTTCTTATTTCTTTCCTCCCCATCGAATTTGCCAGGACTTTGCTTAGCTGACGGGAATTTGGAGTGGTCACAGGTTAAAGCCTGGCGTCTTCTAAGTGACATTAACATTTTATCCTGAGGCTTCTCATGCCTTCAGTCGAATAGGGATATAGGAAGGGGCCCATTTGGGCTACTCTCGGGTTGTTCCTCCTATGGACCTGAAGACGATGCTGTATTGATGACTACCGTTTTGTGATAACTGTATAGGGTGCTTATCGTCCAATTTTCTGTTTAAGAGGTGAGGGCAAATCCCAAACACACACGGGATCTCCACACAGGCTCTCAATACCACATCCGTGTTTTCCTGAGGGGATCATCTTGCCAAATCAATCTGAGGAGAAATTATATTGTCCTCAAACAGCTTGAATGACAAGACCATGCTTTATAAATTGAAGGTATCACAAGCAGGGTGGCAGCCACAGCCAAAAAGTAGAAATCTGGGAACATCTTGAGAAAATAGCAGCCAAAGAATAAACTTAAAGCAGCCACGGCCAGCATCAGATTTGGCAGCTTGCTATGGGATCTCATGTTGGTGCTGGGCCCAGACGCTCCATAGGTGGGCTCAGCCACTGAATTCCCTCTGCAGCGGGTGTTCGAGGCTGGCCTTATGCTTCCTTATCATAAGTGAGTTCTCACATCCAGGGAGTGAGGGTGCAAAGGGGAGTGGGCAGTTAAATACTGAAATTCGGTTACCTCAAGTTGCAAAATGGAAGATACATTTGCTGCCTAGGTCATTTATGCTTTTCAAGGATGGTGCCCACAGAAGAACCCTCCTCCTGCCATCTGAAGTCACAGTGTTTCAATACCTTTCCCCATTCACGTATTGAGACTATTATTTTATGCATGATCACCATGACCTTCTGAAATAGGGGCAAGAATGACTTTTGGGGGGACTGATTTTACAAATGAGAGAACTGGAGCAGAGAAATGGTAAGTGACTTTCCAGGGTCACAAGGTGGTGAAACTGTGATCCAGGTCCCTGGCCTAGAGAGTTAAGTGTCCAAGGACCCTGGAAGTCTGGCTGCAACATCCTGAGGTACATGCTTTGGTCAGCAAACTTTTTCTGTAAAGGGCCAGATAGTAAATATTTCAGGTTTTATGGACCGTATGTTCTCATTAGCAACTACTCAACTCTGCTGTTGTACCACGAAAGCGGCCATAGAAAATATGTAAATGAGTGAATTTGGCTGTGCTACAACAAAACTTTATTTATAACAACAGGCAGAGGGCTGGATTTGGCCAGCAGGCTGTGGCTTGCTGACTCCTGCTTTATACCAATGGCAAAACTTGAAAACATGATACATGTACCTGATTTAATTCTTCTAGAAATTGAGAAGGGTAAAGAATGCCAGCTAGCAAGGTAGGTGGCAGGTAAGAATAGGAGAGTTGAGTGAGAAGGAGTAGGAGATAAGATGGATAAGGCAGGTGGAAGGAGACAATAGATAAAAGAAAAAAAAAGAAGGGATAGATGTTCAAACAACTTCAATTTTTTGAGACCAATACGATAAAAGAAAAGCGAGTTTGGAGCCTTACTCAGGGCTGTGTGAAAGACAATAAAATTTTATCATAGTTTTTCTGTGCAAGATGAATTCACTTTTCTCAAACCATTTTCAAATGACTAACTTAATCAGAACAGGCACAATGAAGTTTGATATTAAATCACTGTCAGGTTATACCTCCGTACAAATAATTGTCCAACTGACTCTGTCAGCTGAGTAACAACAACTTAGAAATGCATAATTGATGACCAGGAATGATGAAATCTAGAAAACATTTCCCAGGAAAGAAATACGCTTTAGCTGCCCGATAACAAAACAAGTCCTTTGTTATTAATACACTGATGCCTAATGACGTCTTCACTATCTCAGAGATTAAAGGGTTTCTTGGAGATGTCAAGTGCCTGGTATTGCTGAAGCTTTTAGAAAGTTTTGGAGACAGTTCTTATTGTTTTGCAAAGATTTCCCCCTTCTACATACTTTGAAAGATGATTTCACATCTCTTTAAAGAAGCTTTATTTTTCATAGTTTCCTCATTGGCTTTATTGTTTTCCTGTACCAGTGAGAAAAACATCTGAGCTAGCAGCACAAAGATTTGAAAACATTTGAAGAAGCAATTAATGCTGCCACTTTAGGGAATGAATGTGTATTTCCAAAAACACGGGAACCCGGGGGCTGGGCAGTTGTGTCACTGTGGACAGTGAGCCTAATCAAATGGGACTACTTTAACATTTTGGAGTATGCCCTGTGTCCAGAAATCCTTGTGGGTGTTGATGCCTCCTTTGGTGGTATAGTGATTATGGGCACTGGCTTTGGACATAGACCACTTTGGCTTGACTCACAGCTCTGCTGCTGATTGAGCGGCCACTCTTAGACCAGTTATTCAGTCTGTCTGTGGCTCGCCCTCTTCATCTGTAAAATGGACATGATGATATCAGTATCTAAAAGATTTTTTTCAAAGATCAAATAATGAAAATACATGTGAGCACACAGGAGAATGTCTGGCATATAGAAAACATTCAGTAAATGTTGCTGTTACAATTAGTGAGAGATAGGTAAAACCTGTAATGAATCAGATTTTCTTTTGAAAGTTTGTGACCTATGCTCAATGGTGTGTGTGTGTTTTTCCAACCGGGCTGTTAAATACTGGCAATGTATAGCCTATTTTATATATGTATGTGTGTGTGTATATATATATATATATAAAAAACACAAAATTGCCATGAAAGTTTTGTCTAGAGGCAATATTGCAGCTAATGAGTACAATTATTGCTGATTGAAAGTTGTCACGACTATTAAGTATTGTTAGGTGAGATTAATCGTATTTTAATGCTAAACCTTAAGCCCAGTTATGTCCTCTGAGCGCTAGACTCTTTTTGGATATAAAAGTGCCTCAAATTCAACATATCCCAAACTCATTTCAAACTTGGTCCAATTCTGGTATAACTTAACTCAGCAAATACATCATCATCTATCCCGTTTTGCAAACCAGAAACTTGAAGTCATCTTTGACCCTTCCCTGTCTCTCACCAGATCCAACCCACCAGCTTGCCAATTTTACCTTCTACGGTCTGAATGTTTGTGTCCCACCCCCAATTCACATGTCAAAACTTAATCTCCAATACGATAGTATAATATTAAAAGGTGGGGCGTTTGGGCGGTGATTAGGTCATGAGGGTGGAGCCCTCATGAGTGGGATTAGCGTTTTTGTAAAAGAGGCCCCAGAGAGCTCCCTTGCCTCTTCCACCATGTGAGGATGCAGTGAGAAGGCACCATCTTTGAGAAGGCAGGCCCTCACCAGACACTGAATCTGCCAGTGCCTTGGTCTTGGCCTTCCCAGCTTCCAGCACCGTGAGAAATAAATGTTTGTTGTTTATAAGCCACCCAGTCTATGGCAAGTTGTTGCAGCAGCTCGAATGGACAAAGACACCTCCCAAATATCTCTCAAATTTGGGCGTATCTTTCCATTACCATTATTTATAACCATCGTAGTCCAAGCTACCAATATCACACAAACAGGTTAGCCTCCTAATTGGCCTACAAGCATACATTCTTTTCTATATCATATCCATTCTCCTTAAAACTCAGATTTTCCTTTTTGTCTTAATTGAAATCTCCTTAACCTACTAGATTTACTAGTGCTTTCTGCTTATTCACTGTGTAAAACACACAATCTGTGCCCACTGCATACTAATTGTTCGTTGCAAGTAGATTATTCTTTAGGATGATCATATATTTCTGCTCCTACCTATGAGGCTGTATGTTTACTAAGAGTCCCTAACCTGTTTTTGTCAGTTTTTGAAATAATTACATAATTTAATGAAGTGTTATGTAAGTTGATGAAACACGAACACATTCATATTTCAGAGAGGTTTTTTTCCTAGGAAAATTAGGTTGAATGTTTTGGGAAGGCTCAATAAAGACAGGTTGCTATAAAAATTGCTGTTCCATTAGGTACGAGTGATAAATCTACAAAAGATCTCAGAAAATAAGCTCTAGAAGGATTCTGCACTCAGATGCTTGCAAGCGTATTTTAGTTCTTTCTTAAAAAAATTGCAATGGCAAATTATAGGTAACACCTTACGGATGAGAAAGAGGCCAAGGAAAGACATTCATCTAACCCACACTTTAAGACAAAGTCTTTGTTCTGCATGGAAAGATGGGTGAATGAATGCACATTTTGAATAAAATGGTAAAGGTCTGCATGTATCATTTTTTTTTTTTTTTTTGAGACAGAGTCTCACTCTTTTGCCCGGGCTAGAGTGAGTGCCGTGGCGTCAGCCTAGCTCACAGCAACCTCAAACTCCTGGGCTCAAGCGATCCTACTGCCTCAGCCTCCCGGGTAGCTGGGACTATAGGCATGCGCCACCATGCCCGGCTAATTTTTTCTATATATTTTTAGTTGTCCAATTAATTTCTTTCTACTTTTAGTAGAGACGGGGTCTCGCTCTTGCTCAGGCTGGTCTCGAACTCCTGAGCTCAAACAATCCGCCCGCCTCGGCCTCCCAGAGTGCTAGGATTACAGGCGTGAGCCACCGCGCCCGGCCTGCATGTATCATTTTTAATGATTCTTATTTTATGGAGCTTGTCCAAGCAACTGTTTAATTACCTGTATGGATTACATATGATCATAGCATGCCCTGAACTTGATATATTTGAATTCCTTCCTCTCTGTTTATCTTAGATTATAATCCAAAATCCTTAAAATGGCTGACAACGTCTGGTCTAGGTGAGTTGGCCCAACCCCCAACCTCAACTTGAAACCTCAAGGTCATCTTGAAAGTTGCCTCCCCCCAGCCTGACCTTCTTTCAGTCCCTGGTGCTGGCTGTGCAGTTTCCTTTCACAGGGACTTTCAGTGTGCTGTTCCCTCTACCCAGAACACTCATCCCTTCCCTCTTCAGCCCTCGGAGAATGCCCTGATCTTCCTGAGGAGGTCAGATCCCTGTGGTGTCTGCTTTTGCCACATCACTTAACTCCCTATCATAGCTTTTAGCACAGTTGTAGTTTTACACTGATTTTTTGGTTATTTGACTAGTATATGCTATATTAGTTTCCTAGGGCTGTTGTAACAAATTATCACACGCTGAGTGGCTTAAAACAGAAATTTACTCTCTCACTGTCCTGGAGGCCAGAAGTCTGAGTTAAGGTTGTCAGCAGGGCTATGCTCCCTCTGAGGGCTCTAGAGAATAATTCTTCTTGCCTCTTCCAGCTTCTGGTGGCTCCTGGTATTCCTTGGCTTGTGGCAGCATCACTCCAATCTCTGCCTCTGTCTCCACATGGCCTCTTCCCCTGTGTCTCTGAGTCTTTCTCCTCTGTCTCCTATAAGGACACTCATTGTATTTAGGGCCCACGCTAATTCAGGATGATCTCATCTCAAGAACCTTAACTTAATTATATTTGCAAAGACCCCTTTTCCAAATAAAGTTATATTTACAAGTTCTGGGAATACATATCTTTTGGGGGCCACTATTCAACCCAGTAGACCTACCTATTTCACTAGACTCTAAGTTCCACAGTGGCAAGAATTATATCAGTTTTTGCCTATTATAGTGTCTGACACATAGTAGGTGCTCAATAAATATTGATTCCTTGACTGAGTAAATGGATCTTCTTGTGTAGTCTCTAAACTGATTACAATTATTAATCAGTTCAATGGAAGTCTTGAACTATTGAAATGCTAATGTAGATATGCTGATCACATTTTAAAGTAAACAGAATTCATTCATTTCTGTAAAAAATTCTATTGCTCTGTAAAGTAAGTACCTGCTGTTTAAGTGTACCAAGGCCGCCTTTCCCTCCTCTAATTGACCACTTATTTCACAATCTTTTAGAATAAAGCTTTAAGATTTAAGATATAATTCCTTCTGGTTTATTATCATTTATTTAAAATTTAAAACAGGGTCTACTGACACTAGCCCAGTGAGCAGTTAGTGATGAAGATATAACTATGGGGATAATAGGAGTAAAAGAATGATAGGAGGCGATGCAAACAGCTAGGAACCACACTCCCTGTCTCACAAATGTAACTACTCCACAGCAAATGTCCTTTAAATATAGTCTCTTGGAGCCATGCATTTCTCGACAGCACTATTGCTTATTATGACTATTACAGCTTCTAATAATAATGAAGATTTCACCTAGGGATAAAGGAAAAAAATCTCAACAACCCCAAAGTACACTTCCCTCCCAAATGTTTGAAGCTCAGGTTGCCCATTTTATTAAAATTTTTGCCTTGAGTCAAAAGTGGCACAGCCAGAGTGGTTTCAGTATTGGATCTACACATCCTACAATTTTAGAAAAGTATATTTATACTACGAGCTACAAGGCAGAAGTTGTGCCTAGATTTCCAGACATTATTTGGCACTCTGGAATTTAAGAAAACAACGAGAGATGCAGCACGAATAATAATGGTTATAGAGGTGTCACTATTGACTCTCTTCACAAAATAGGTCCCTGTCAGGTGAGATTAAGGCTTATTAAAAAAAAAAAAAAAAAAGCAAGTCAGTCACTGGATCAAGGGGTTCTATCCTCTTCCTGAAGAGAAAAGACTATCAATTTCTATGAAGTCGTCTTTTAGCTGATGGATACGGGAGTGGGCTGTTAGCTTCGTTTTCATTTTCAAGAATATAGCTCCTATAGAGAGGAGGAGCTTGGACGCCAACCAGGAAAGCCTGTCATGTCCATTAGCAGATAACTGCAATAGCAATTTATCATTTATTAAGCATCTAGAAGGTCCTAAGTACTTTATCTATATTATGGCAAATCCTCTCAGCCACCTGGTATGGTAGAGATTCTTAGCCTTAAGTTATAGATAGGGAAACCAAGGCTCAGAGAAGTTAAGAAATTGACCCTAAGTCACACAGCTATTAAATGTCTCTTAGGATTGGAATCCAGCCTGTCTGGCTCCAAAGCCCACAAATTTTCCCACTTTGCCAAGGTGCCTCCTAGAATTTACTCTCTCAAGAAAAAAAAAAAGGTAGTCCTTTGGTGACTTATTGCTAAGATAGTGTCAGATGGCACTTGAATTTCTTGCTTTTCAAACTGAGATATTTGCATTGCTAGGTGTATGTGATAAAATACCAGGGTAAGCAAAACCACAGAATAAACTTGATACATCTTTCATGTCAAGTCATTTATGAGGCATATTTGATATGAAAATAAAAATTTCAAGATGAGACAAAAGATTGAAAATATATTTCCTGCTTTTGGAAACCGCTTTGGACTAAACAATTAGAAGCCAGGTGTGGGGAAGATAGAAATCACATTCATCCTTCTCTAGCTTTAGAAGGGCTTCTATAGGAAAGTTTGAGAAATATTGCAATAGTATGGGAAAATTTAGTTGCGTGAATGTATCAGTCAGCGATCAGTTAGGAAAACAGAATCCACTTTAGGCATTTCAGAGAGAATTTAATATAGGGGAAAAAGTAAAAGTGTTTTACAAAAGTGTTGGCAAAGCACAAGGAGCAAAAAGGGGAAAGCGAGGTAACCCAGAGAGTAGTCACTGCAGCTGCCCCGGGGACTGGAGGAGCAAAGGGGAAGAGGTGATGTTACCAGAGCCCCGGAGCTGAAACCTTTCGCTGCTGCAGCTTTTGGAATCTTGTCACTCCTGAAAACACCAAAGGCAACTGGGGCCTGTAGCTGCCCAGCACGTCAGATCTGCTAATATCACTGTAGCACTCAGTGCTGGCAGCCACCACAATTCCCCGTCACCACAGCTGCTGGAAAGATAGAAGGCCGTCCGCTGAGTCAGAGATAGGACCAGAAGCAGGAGAAAAATGTCTTCTCTCTCTCTTCTACCTTCCAATCTCCTGCCATTCTCTTCCATTATCGGAGGCCAACAGACAAGGGAGTCTGGAAAATGTAGTTTGCAGGTTTCCAGTCCTCTCCAATAAAGACATGAATAAAGAAGGGTGGGAGTGGTGCAGTCAGGCAATTGACCAGTCGTGGCCTATGATGCGATTAGTAGTATAACATATTTCCATAAAGACTTACCTTTATATTTCTTCCCCAAGGAAGTTAATGAATGTGTATTTCATTTGAGAGAAGCATATACAAGTATTCAATCTATTAATCCATTTGGTTTCTCAGTTCAGATAGTGAGGGATACCTGTTTGTGTGTGTGTGTGTTTAAGTTTTTAGTGACCAGCCTTTATTATATGCTCCAGTGTCAGGCCTCACATATAGAATCATGCACGTGCTGAAGGCATCCAATGGATGCACTTCTGGTCCAGCAAGCGATTGTATGATGACCCTATTGAGAATAGCTTCCTTAGGGAAGGGTTTCACACACTGTACCCCACGGTTAATATGTATTCTGGAGAAAGCAAAGATTCCATGTGCCAACACTTCCTTTTTATAAATGATGTGTACTATTAGCCCCACTTTTTTGTAGCTTTGACCAGTTCTGTAAGTGGAAATCCAATTTAACCTAATCTTATTTGATCTTGGAAGCCTCTTTTTACTGACAGCTGGCAGAGCCCTATGACCTGCTGCCACAGGGAACCGCCATCAGGGCTGTCTCAGCCAAATTGTGAAACATGTCCAAATTTTTCTTTTAGGAAAGTATAACGTAAGCTCTGAACTTCATTCCTTGGCTCTAGCTTTCCTCGCTTTATAACTTTGGCAAATTATGTTTCACCCTCCAAGCCTTCATTTCTTCATCTACAAAATGGGACAGGCACATTCTAAAGATTAAATGAGATTATATAAAAGCTCTATGGCGAACTTTACAGTACCACACCAGCCTAAGGATTCCGGGCTTCTGCAAGGTCTATACGCGGTCCCCAACTCATAAGGCTGTTCACGATGCTTCTCTGCAGTGGGTCCTCCTGGGCAGAGTCTCAGTTCTGCAGCCCTTTCTCCATCTTCCTGTAGTTTAGTACTTACCTGGGGCTTATCACACTCTTCTGGCTCCAGCTTGCAGGTGAATCCTGGCAGCTGTAACTGATTTATCTGGCTTTCTCCAGCCCCTTCTAAACTATCTTAAACTCTGCTTCTAGAGATATCACTGTAAAACAGATCTCTGATCTTTTCACCCTCATATTTAAAAATAAAACAAAATTTTCATTAAATCTCCTTTGCTTACCACATCAAGTCCAACTTTTCCTAAATAGTCAAGACCCTTTTCTAACCCTATCTGCCCCTCACTTCAAGGACCAGTGAGGGGCAGACCCTTAGAAAAGGGTCTTTTCTTTTCTAGTCATACAGTCTACCCCTTGCTCTCTAATAAAACACCAAGAGACCTGGGTTCAGATTCTGACAGAGCCACTTATCAGCTATATGACCTTGGACTTGTTACTTAAACTCTCTGTGCCTCAGTTTTCCTCCTCTGTAAAAGGGGATAACAATAATACTTATTTTACAGGATTCGCTTTTAGGATTACATGAGGTAATGTATATTAAGTTCTTAGTACACTGCCTGGCATTATTAAGTGGTCAGGAAATGCCAGTTATTTACTATTCATATTCTTGTTACAATCAGAACCTTATAATTTCCTTTCTCTTCTCCTGCTGTTTCTTCATCCAAGGATGCCTATCTTAGCTCCACCATTTAAAATCTCATTAATTTTTAATATAACTTTGACAAATTATTTTAGCCCTCTTAGTCTTCATTTCTTTATCTACAAAACGGAGAAAATCATATCTACCACACAGGTCTTTTCTGCAGGGTAAATGAGGTTATATGAAAGCTCTATGGCAAACTGTAAAGTATCTTGCAAACCTTCTCTGTATGCTTTCTTTGACCATTCTCTAGCTACTCATCTCCACTTTGATACTCCCTGAATATGATCTGCTTATAGAACTTTGTACTTCATTTTTGGTATTCGTCATATCCCAGCCTTGTTATAATTTGCCTTGTTACTGATATACATGTATGGATTGAATACTTCTTAAAGGTAGGATTGATGTCTTTAGCTGATGCAGTACAAGGCAGCAAAGTAAGTTTGTGGAGTTGAATGGAAACCCAAATTCATAATACAGTTTTAGTTGATAACATAGGTTAGTGTGTTTTATTTGCACATTTCTTTACCCCAGGAAAGGAATCTCCAAAGATGGAATTTCAGCCTTCACTGAATAGGCTACTGGTTTCCAGACCAGCAGCAACTGGGGGCTTGTTAGAGCTGTAGTACCTAGGACTCCATCCTAGACCTACTGAATCAGATTCTCTGTGGCTGGGGAGGAATCTGAGTTTTAACAGGCTACTAAAGTTTTATGCATGCTAAAGTCTGAGAAGCACTGATGTAGACAGTTTGAATGAGGAAAATCTTAATTTTTTCATTTGACCTTTTATAGAGGCATGCCTATTTGCAATTGCCTGTTTAATCAAGGCAATTTATTTCTAATAAGCTGTATCATGCTTTCAAATAAGTGAAATTTCTTAGAATCCAACAGAATTTTCTCTAGTTCCTCAAAGTGTGAGGAACAGTAATTTTTATTGATTTATTATATCCATGGCAAGTTTTAATTTAAAAAAGAAAAAGAGAGTGAAAAAGACTAAAAAGGCAAAGAGTGGTACTTTCTTAAGTCTATAAAACCATGACTTGTTTTTGCAAGAATGTGAGGCTGTTGACTGTATCCTCCTTAAAAGGGTTATCCCAAACTGTTAAATGGAAGAAAACATCCTAAATTCTCTCTTTTTACACTTCGAAGGCTTTATCCTTCCATATTGAAAATGGGGATTGTATATTGTAAACAGCAATGGTCCAGGGCTGGAACCTGTTATAAATGTCCTCTTCTCCGCTGCTGGAATAAACACTTCAGAGCTTAGATACTAATTACTGTCACATGAAAAGCAGGGAGACATATTATGACTTCTCGGCTGTCAGAAAGCCCTTCTTGCAAATGGCAGCACTTCACAGGGACTTTTACACTGTACAGTTTATAATTTTCATGGCTGACCTGTTATTTTAAAATACCAACAGGAAGATTAAGAATGTCGACACAAAAGCAGCACCAACCAATGCCCTTTGGCCCTCCTAAACTTGAACCAGAAAGCTCCCTTGCCTTTTAAGGAAGATTATAATCTGCCAAAATAGAAAAAGGGGTTACAAAACGATTATGTTCTATAATAAGGTTTAGGACAATTCAAATTTTTCCTCAAGCAATTGCAGACTGCAGTATGATTTGTTTACATATGTTTGCTCTGACTAGGCAATTTGGGCATAGGTTGTTTCTGATAAAAGAGTAGGGCAAAGGATGGCTAGCTCTGGAACAGAGTTTTGCTTGAAAGTTTGATTGGTTCCTGAATTCTGGATGGCTTTGGGGTCTCATCCTTTGCTGGATTGCCAATGGAATAAATCACACAAGGCTTTTGTGAACATGTATGACCTCAGGAGGTTGGGACTTCTCTAAGCAGATAGAAGTAAATGGGATTAAGTAAATTATCACTTGTAAGGCATGTTGCATAATGCCTGACACTCAGCAAGTGCTATATAAATGTTTACTAAATAAATGAGTTCTACTTTGAACTCAGGAAAGTTTTAACTGTGCTTCTAGGAAGATTTTGGATTACCAAATGGGTGGATCTTGAAAGAATGGTTATCCTGGGGCTCGGGCTTTGTAGAACCTCATAATGCACTTGGCACCAGTTATCCTTTTTGGTCGTGACTGCCATATATGCTAAATTTCTAGTTAGGATTCTTTGTGGCAATGCAGAGTAGCAGAAAGCACATTGCATTTGGGGTCTCATTCTAGACATAGCACTGCCACTTATCAGCTAGAACTTTGGGCAAGTCCCTTCATCTCTCCCTGCCTTTTTCTTAGATGTAGAGGCTCACATTAGATATTTCTAAGAGCTTTGTACACTTCACGTGGATGATTTTATCCTTAGATGTTTACTTCCAGTATAACTGTGGGGTGGGGGCAGCCCACATGTTTGGTGAATCACTGGAATAAATAGCTGAGTTGACATATTTCCCAGAGGGGTGGGGGGATGCTACAGCAGGAATGTCAGGAAACTCCCTTTGGATGAAATGGCATGGCGGGGGTGGGTAGAGAAGAGAATCCCTCAGTTGCTACCAGTAAAACTTGTCAGAAGGGTTATCTAAGACACTTCAGAAGTATCTTCTTCACTCATAATAAAAGAAATTAACGGAAGACATTTATTGTAATTGTCACTACTTCTTGCCTACCCAGCATCCATTCTGCCTTCTTTTCTAACATAGCCATGCATTTTTTTCAGCCATGTGTCCTAGAGGAAGCTGATCCCACCCACATTTTCGGGGATGCCCGGTTGGCGTAAGGTTATTCCCATCTTCCTTAAATGGGCATATGACACAACTCTGGCCAATGAGACTGAGGAAAGCCTGCTGGGGGCCTTCTGGGAAAAATTTTCTCACTCCCAAGAGAAAGCCACAAAAAGAGATAGTCTCTCTTTTACTTGGGGTTGCTGTGCCTAGAGGAGACACCTACAACCACTGCAGCTATCTTGCTGTTGCCTGAGGCTGAAGTCAACACTGAGCATGTCAGAACAGAAAGATGCTAAGGAGCAGATAGGGTTAAAGACATTGTGATCTGAAACCATCCCAACTGACATAGAACTTCCCATATGTTACCGGTCATCACGGCAGTCTTTGAGGTAGGTGGTGTTATCTCCACTGTATGGGATGAGGAAACCAAGAGGTTACATTGTTCAGGGTCATCCAACACGTAGGTGGAAGATTTAAAACTCAAACAGAGGTCTGTTTAACTTCAAAGGCTGTCCTCAAGTTGTTGTTGTGGGCTCCTAAACCTTGCCTCAGATGAAAAATGGTCAATAGGCAGTGTATTTACTGTGGCCATGAAGCTAAATTTTTTTTTTTTTGATGTTGGCTTTCCTGCCCAGCATTTGACCTTTCTGGACCTCCATTTCATCATTTGTAAGACAGTTAGACCAAATGTTTATTGAGGTTCTTTTTGGCTCAAAGATCTTTCGAAATGCTTGGTAAACCAAAGGGAGGGATAAGAGAAAATAAAAGACATACATATGGTATCTTGAGAAAGGATGCTGGGCAGGATTTCCCCTGTCAGCCTGAATGAAGTTCAGATTTACAGTACATCAGTGATGTTGCTGAAGCACAGCAGAAAATTCCATGTGGCATTGAACAGGACAAGCCAACACCACCTAAGATCCTTGCTATGGCAAGAGAAACAGAGCTAAAAAGAAGTCAGATGAGAGAGATTTTCTGCGGGGTGCTCATTGACCCAGCCAACTTGGTTGCTGAGTTCCTGATGAGGGAGTTAGTCTCGAAGGGCATTTGTGCTCTTTCACTTCCTTCCATTCCCACAGTGCTTAAAACAGGGCGAGGCGTGGCTGTATGAGACACTTTCCAATACTTCTGTTCCCTTCTTATTGCTAGAAAAGTTGTTTCTGTGATGTTACCACCAGAGATAGCAATAGTGCTTAGAGAATCTTCAAACCTGAATCACGAGGGAGGGACCCTTGCAGGAGACACTGTAGCTCTCATTTGGGACTAAGAAAGGAGCTGAGACTTGAAGACAGCATGAGTCCATTAAGCCCCTTCCCCATCTATATTAGTTTTCTAGGGCTGCCATAACAAAGTATCCACAAACTAGGTGGCTTAAAACAACAGAATTTTATTGTCTCACAGTTTTGGAGGCTAGAAGTTCAAAATCAAGGTGCCACCAGGGCCATGCTCCCTTTGAAACCTGTAGGGGAGAATTCTTCCTTGCTGCTTCTAGCTCCTGGTGGTTTGCTGGCAATCCTTGGTTTGCCTTGGCTAGTAGATGCGTCACTCCAGTCTCTGCCTCCACCATCACACGACCGTCTTCTCCCTGTGTATCTTTTCTCCTCTTCTTAGAAGGACACCAGCCATATTGGATTAAGTGTCCACCCTATTCCAGAATAACTTCCTCTTAACTAATTATGTCTTCAATGACCCTATTCCCACATAAGGTTACATTCTGAGATACTGAGGGTGAGGAATTCAACATGTCTTTTTGGGGAATACAGTTCAACCCATAACAGTGCCCATCTAGGTAAAGTTCTACTCAGACCTAATTGAGCTTTTGCCATGTGAGGCGGTGAGTTTGCTTATTTGGGACTGCTTTTCTTCTTCAAAGTCACTCTTCATGTTTGTTGAAAACTGATCGTCTTTGAGAAATTTTGGGGGGGTGAAAGAGGAGCTGGATGTTCCTGGAACAACAGGTAAAGGATGTGGTCCCCCAGAGCAGCACTTCTCAAACATTAGTGTGCACACAAATCCCCCAAGGATCTTGTTAAAAATCACATTCTCAATGCAGTAGGTCTAGGATGAGGCCTGTGATTGTCCTTTTTCAACAAACTCCCAGGTGATGCTGATGCTACTGGCCCACAGAGTAGCAAGGCTCTAAATCTAGAATGGATGGTGGTCACCT
Organism: Propithecus coquereli; assembly: GCF_000956105.1. Classification (NCBI taxonomy): domain Eukaryota; kingdom Metazoa; phylum Chordata; class Mammalia; order Primates; family Indriidae; genus Propithecus; species Propithecus coquereli. The sequence goes on from NW_012149308.1 coordinate 2,362,692, forward strand.
CTGTTCATGCAGAACAACTAAAAATTATCATTCTTGGGAGATTTCAAAACTTCAGCTATATATTAGCCATAAAAAGTCCCAGCAAACTAAGTCAAAATATCAGAAAGAACAATTCATTTTTTTTTCACACTAGAGAGTGAAGTCAGAAACATCTGTGCATATTCATCTGGATGGATACAGTGTTTTCTAACTCCTGGACCATGGTGAATAGTTGAGATGTGCATATCAGAAGCTGTGATTCTTACGAACACACTGACTTCAAGGTTTAGGACAACCAAGCAGCTTCCCCCATCTCGGTGTGCCAGAAAAACTTCATCTGGAGAAGCCTCAGGCCAGTTTTGATAGGGACTGTGCACCTCCTGCTGTGAGAAGTCGAACAGCCAGATTTCTTTGGGTTCAGATCCTGCTGGAGGCTCAGTCCCAGGGCCCACCCAGATGATCTCTGAAGACCACAGCTGTGGCTTTGCTTCCACCCACACCCGGAATGCTCCTAACTTGCCACTTTCCTTAGACCCTCAATGACTCCCAGACACTCCCGTCCATGCTAGCCAGGGGCTGGACCAGCATGTAGAAGGACCAGGTGGAGGAGCCAGGGTATATCCCTTGGAGGATCCAGCCTGTGGATGAACTTCTGCAGAGCAGGTTCCAGAGAAGAGGAATTCTTTTGTGATGTCAAGGGCTGGCAATTTAGTTTTCCAAACTCAATAATGACCTGATTATTTCCAGCTCAAAAACACCCATGCACTATTGGCTCCCTTACAATACTTAGTTGGAAGTTTCTAGGAAGATAGCTGTCTGAGTGTTTGGCACAGTGCATCTTTTGGGTCAGAATGTTAGTTCGTTTTCATGGTCAGCATTGTGACTATAGGATTTGTAATGAAGTCCAACTGTGTCAGACTACAGATCCCTGTGATGTCTTCTCATTGAGAGAATGGGGAGAAAAAGAACAGCACAGAGGGTTTTGGTTACCTATTGCTGCAGAACAAACTACCCCCAAACTTAGTGGTTTAAAGCAATAAGCATTTTATACTACTTGCTCGTGATTTTGTAGGTCAAGGATTTGGAGAGGCACTGTGGGGGTGACTTGTCTCTGCTCCACAAAGTCTAGGCCCTTGGCTTCGGTGGCTTGAATGGCTGAGAATTGGTTGAGATGGCTCAGTTGAGGCGATGTGCTTGGGCCTCAGTTCTTTGCCACATTGCTTCTCTGCAGGGCTAGCTGGGCCTTCTCATGGTGGTCTCAGGATGATAGTCAGGCTTCTTATAATTAGATAGTGGAAGCTTCCAGGCTTCTCAAAGGCTTGGTGCTCAAAGGCTTGGCTCAGGATAAGCACACTGTCATTTCTGTCATGTTCTATTGGTCAAAGCAAGTCACAGGGCATGCCTAGATTCAAGGCGAGGGGAAACAGATTCTATCTCTTGATGGGAGGAATGGCAAAGAATTTGTGGACATCTTTAAACTACCACAGAGAAAGAGGTGGAAAGAAACATGTTTATTCATGTTCTGTCCAGATTCTGACCAGATAAAGTCAAGCCCAAGCAGTCAACAGAATTCCCTTTGATTCTTGGCCTTATTCTTCTAGTGGCCAATTTTTAACTTTAGGGTGGAGAGTCAGCAACTGGTCTTTGAACCTTCAGCCACACACATTCTCTCAGTCTTTTTGTTTTTATTTTTCAAAACTTCCCTTTGCTTTTTTGCCTTCCAATAGCAAGTCCTTTCTAGATGAAGGCTTTGTTCACAAAATTTTTTTTTGTCATGTGTTTTTTGCTTTATAAAAATCATTTAAGCAATACATAAATACCTTTTCACTTGCAAAATTATTATAATGTGACAGTACACACAGTAAAATGTAAAAATGCCTCTTCACTTTAACTCTGTACCTACTCAACCTCCCCAGAAACAACAGCTGCAGTTTGTGTCTCCCTTTATACCTTTCTCTATACATACATTGATATATTCATGTATATGTACATATGCTCGTAATTTTTTCTTAGATGAGATCCTACACTATATTATTCTGAAAGTTACTTTTTGCATTTAGTAATATGTCATGGTGATTGATCTGTATTAATATATCTACGCACTGCTTTCTTTTAAATGGTTGCATATTATTCCATTGAATTAACGGGACATAATTTATGTAATGACTCCCCTGATAGTGGACCTTTAGTTATTAGTCATTTTTTTTCACTAACAATAAATGGCAATTGAAATAAGTATTCTTGCATCTATATATTTTTTATACATATGCAGATATTTCTATATGATACATGCCTGGTAGTGTATTAGCTGGGTCAGGGGGTGTGGATTTTGTAATTTCAATAGATACAGACTATTGATCATCAAAATCTGAAGTACCAAATTACACTCCTCCAATGCATTTCTCCATATCCTTGACATCGGTGGATATTACTAACGTTTTTAATTCTTCCAGGTTGATTGATGGTTAAAAATATCACACCATTGCCCTTCTTTCCTCTAGTTATTGGTTATTTATATTTCTTTCTCTGAAACATCTTATCATTTGCCAAGTAAAAAAGTATGTTCTTTCTTTCTTTCTTTCTTTCTTTTTTGAGACAGAGTCTCACTCTGTTGTCCCAGGTAGAGTGCAGTGGTGTCATCCTTGCTCGCTGCAACCTCAAACTCCTGACCTCAAGTGATCCTTCTGCCTCGGCCTCCCAGAGTGCTAGGATTACAGGCATGAGCCACCACGCCCTGCCTGTTCTTTATATCTTTGCTAAATATTTGTAGGAGCTCTTCATATATTAATCCTTTGTTAATTCCTAAAGTGAAATCCCCAGATTGCTGGATCACAGGGTTGACCTATTAAGGGAAGGCTTTTTACATTTATTAGTTGAGTTTCAGGGAATCTTCTCAAGTCTTCCCTCAAATTACGCTCTTGGAAGGGAGCCATCTCACCCCACTGATGAGTTGAGTCTCATTTCTTGCCAGTGTACAAGCCCCCAGTATAAAAGAAAGAAAGCTGTGAACTGTACACTAATATATTCCAAGGCTGTTGAGGCCCAGCTGTGCTTAGCTACTTTGCAAATAATTAGCAAACTTCCTTCTGAATGTAGCCAAGCTCATTAGCCACGAAAGAGCCAAGGAAGATCTTTCATTCAATGATTGTATAGTTTTTCTTGTTCCAGAAGATTTATGAGGGGAATCTAGACTCTGGTAAGTTACTGAGCTATCTGCTGAGTACCTACTATGAACCAGGCACTGTTGTAGGCACTGCTGCTTATTCTTATGATCTGAAATATCCAAGGATGAGGTCAGGTTTTGAATATGGCAGTACAGTTGAGGAGGCCATTTGCAGTTCCTGATTTTTCTCTTTTTGGTAATTTGAATTTTATGCTTTATGAGGCTAAGTTACAGAACTGTATCATTTAACCACTAAGTTTAGCTGACCGCTTAGCCTCTGAACCTCAATGTGGCTCTTGTGTTCTCTACTTACATCAGGTACAAAGCAGTTAAAAATGTTTCTTTGTTAGACATAGCCAAAGTGAAAGAGAAAAAAATTGGCAAAAGTTGAAAAGGCAGATAACTCGTGGTGTGTGGACATGCACAGGAAATAAGTTACTCTTAAAGGAAATATGATTTAGGAGATAGCCAAGCGCTTGTACAAACATTTGTGTCATTTGAGAATTTAGAAATTTGCAAAGGTCTCAGGATATACCTCAGCAGTCTTCTGCATATAATACATTTTTAGACACATTTCATTAAAAACTGGTGCTACAGAAACAATTGTGGTTAAATAATTTGTGTTGCAGTTTATCTGACATCTTTAAAATTCAGAACACCAAATTTTGTATCCTGAGTGACAGAAGAGTTATTACTATTGGAAGTGGTATTCATTGTTGTTTGTTGAGTAGACTTGTGACTTCAGTTGAAACCTTTGAAGCAAATGTGGATACACTGCACATGCATAGCGTGGGTGTGTTTGCTGTCAATACTCATTAATTGGAAGGTTATAGCTAATCATAGTGTGATGCAGGCACATGGGATTTGAAATATGAAGATTTTATTTGGGTCCGCACTTTCTTCCTGATTGACTCTGTCATCTTTGAGAACTCACCTAATCTCAGTGCTTCATTTTCTTGTCTGTAAAACTAGATGCTAGCCACAGAATTTTGTAAAAACAACCTTTAGATGGGAACCAAACAACCTTTGGATGAGAAGGTACTTTACAAACAAAAATACTCTTCCAATGAGAGTTTATTATTTTGCCATAACAATAAAAAGAGGGGAATTTCATGCATTCATTCATTCATTTATCCATTAACAGTTTCTGATTACCTGCCATGAGCCGGGCATTGTGCTAAGTGCTGGAATAATGAAATAAACAAGACCTGGTTTCTGCCTGGTAGGAGTTTACAGGTCAATGGAGATGGTTGTCAAGATAATGTCTAGTCCTGTCCATGCCGTGCTGGAGCTGGCTCATTCAGGCTTACAAGAGCTGACTGTTAATATTTTAGAAATTCTATGAGTGGGTTGTTAAACGCAGCCATTATTAAAAATTCAGTTATATACTAGTTCGCAGATTCCATATTTGTGAATTCGCTTACTCACTAAAATGTATTTGTAACCCCCAGTATTGACATACTTGTGGTCATTTGTGGACATGTGCATGTGCAGAGTTGCGAAAAATTTCAGTTGCCTGACGTGCACGTTCTCAGCTGAGGTTGAACAAGGCCTTCTTGTTTCAGCTCTCATACTATAAACAAGTGTCCTTTTCGTGGTATATTTAGTGCCAGGTTTTTCACATTTTTGTGCTTTCTGCGGGTGATTTCACTGTTTAAAATGGCCCCCAAGTACAGTGCTGAAGTGCTGTCTAGTGTTCCTAAGCACAAGAAGATTGTGATGTGCTTTATGGGGTAAATACATGTGTTAGAGAAGCTTTGTTCAGGCATGAGTTATAGTGCAGTTGGCCATGATTTTGGTGTTAATGAATCAGCAATATATATTAAATAAGGTGTTTTAAAATACAAACACATATAAAACAGGGTTATATATTAATTGGTTGATGAAAATGCTTTAACCAAAGGCTCACAGGAACCCAACTCTGTATATCCCCTGGAAGCATTGATTCAATGTTTGCTAATTCAGTGTTTGAGGCAACTTTATTGACCATAAATACCGGGAATAATGTGAATTGACCATATAAACTTAAAATAAATTATATTACACAAAGGCAATAAATACTAAAAACTTCTCATTTCCTAATTATTTTGCTACATAGTACTATCATCTATGCTCTTGAGGTTATTTATGTCTGTTGTATCTACATAGTAGAAATACTATATAACGGGAGGTGCTACTGTGCATTTCTTCCCAACCACCCATGGTCACGTTGGTAGTTTGACATTGGCCAAAGTGGGGGTACTTACACCATGGAAATGGGTAAATGCTGCAAATCAAGGCTTTTTCACCCTACCCCCACCCAGTTGTTAAACATTTACCAGTACATAACTGCCTTTAATTTTCTTCAGAGGCCTGTCCTTGGACTACTGGAACCAACTTTCAGTCACTGGGGGAGAGCCTTAAGTTATAGGGAATTTATCTCCTCCTACCTCCACCCCAGGCCCATTACCCAATGACTGACTGGTGTACTCGTGTCTCAAGGGGGCTTCACACTTCAGAGCTTCCCATAGGGATCCAGAAGAGCTGAGAGCCCCAAATGCCTGAGATCACACCCTTGTTTGGCTCCCTCCTCTGCTCTGTCCTGCTTCTTTCTTATCCTTACTGGTTTCTCCTGGGAGCTCTTCCTTGATAAATCACTTCCACACACATCCAAGTCTCAGGGTCTGCTTGCTCTTGGAGTACCCCATCTAAGACAGTACTCCAGCAAATCCAGGAAGAAAGCCATGGGGTCAGCAACTGGTGTGTATGTGCATCTCAGGTTGGCCCTGAAGAACTACTGGTAGATCTTGATTTTCTGGTTCTAACTCTTCCTTAAGCCATTGCTTTCCAATTTTATCCTTCAGTTTAAATATTCTAATGACCTGTAAACAGGTATGAATTCAAAGTTCTTCAGGTTTTGGAGTTGTAACTTATGTGTTTAATGCATTCACATTTTGATAAAATATGAAAGATTACTGGAATGTCCTTTACCCAGCCGAGCTTCTTGGTAGGTTTGCCTCTGCTGAGCTCAGCTAGTGGCCTTGAACTCTGACATGCAATAATAAATCGAGCTTTCATCAAGTTCTCCTTAGCCTGTTGAGAAACAAAAACCCATAAGCAATGCTATAATAACTTCCTTTGAAATTCCAATTTGTTTTACTGTGATAAAAAATGTGATAAGCAGTCAAGAAGCCCACTGTGCTATTGTATACAACTGGAATATGATTCTTTTAGTAGTTTCTTCATTTTCAAATTATTCTTGCTATAGAGTTAGCAAGTGCCAGTTCAGATGCACGGTCTGGGTAATTGTGCAGTAATTAAATGCTTGCTTGGGAAAACAATTTGAGATCACTGAATTGCTTTATCGCATTTTGAAAGGCTGAAAGAGGCATTCAATCAGGTAGAGACTATGTGTTTATCTTCTAAACAGGACTCATCATAAATTATTCACATGGGCAAAGACTGAAGTTGAAAAGGAAGAAACTTGGGGCATAGGGCAATTATTACTCCAACAGTCATTGTAGAGTTCAGTAGGCCTCATAAAAGGAGGCCTGTCTCAAAGATTCCTGGCAAGGTTTTAAGAATAAGGAAGAGGTGCCTCCTAAGATAATCTGATTTTTAAAACTGAGATTACTCACCACTGGGAATTTCGCTTACTCTCCTGGATGCCACTCAACTCAAACAGTCCTGTAGAAGAAAGGGTTCCCACCAACTTCTGTTCAATTACGTAATTCAGGGGAAGGCATAAAAATATGATTTCACAAAGTGTGACATAGGTGAGAGAGATATTAGTATTAGCATTGGGCATCGTATGTATTACTGCACATAGGACAAATGCTTCACTGAGGCTTCTAACTATATTTATGATTTTGTATTTGTCCTGGAATTCTTTTTATTGAGCAATAATTCACCTACAGTAAAATGCATAAATCTTAGGTGTACAGCTTAATGAATTTTTATCTGTACATTCATGTAACTACCACACAAAGATACAGAATAATTTAATCACCCTGGAAAATTCCCTCACTCTCCTTCCTAATACCCTCTCCCAGAGGTAACCACCATTATTCTGTTTTCTAAGATGCAGGTTAGTTTCACCTGTCCTTGAAATTCATATAAATAGATGCACTTTTTTTTTGATCTAGCTTTTTTCACTTATGATAATGCATTTGAGATTCATCCATGTTGTAGTATGCATCAATAGTTCATTTCTTTTTATTGCTAGGGAGTATCCAGTTGTATGGATATACCACAGTTTGTTTATCCAATCTCCTATTGATGGATTTTTCCTTAGTTTTTGCTTATTATGAGTACAACGGCTATGAACATTCTTGAATAGTTGTAGACAATGTACAAAACAGGGCTGTTTGGGTGCTTACTCCTTTTAGATATATACCCAAGAGTGGCATTGCTGGGTGTGCCTTTGAAGTTTACCAAAAAGAAAAAAAAAATCAATACCAATTGGAAGGGTGCACAAAAAGTGGTTACCTCTCCAACGTCTATTCTTGGCAAGGTTAGGGTGAAATCCTGTATTGCTTGATAGCATTGCTTCAGCATTAAGACTTGGAATATTTCAAGTTATTGCTTAGCCATGGGGAATTAGAGAAATGGAATTCAGATTCTTTTTTGGTGAGATGAATACAGGCATCGTGTGTCTAATGGATGGAAGCATTCAGGAGCCCTTGCAAAGGAATGCTTGGTACCTTGGAAAATTGGATTAATTTGAGACGAATCACCTGGAAACAGGACAGTCTGGTTCACCTTGGGATCACCCATGGCCGACAATATCAAAATATGTTGGGGAAAGTGTGGATTGTGAAACCTCAGTGCAGCCAAAATGCCATGGGGCCACCCGAGGTGACGTGGTTGTTCCCCAGGTGATCACATTTGAGATTTATTCTTTGCCAACAACCCTGTGATAATGGAACAGGACTGCAGATTAGCCTAACCACACACAGAACAAAGGGCTGATAGACTTGTGAAGGGGTTATGGCGCCCCCTGGGGGACACTGAAATATTCCTCCTGTAGACATAACTGCTGTCTGAGGTCAAATTAAAGTTGTGCTAAGACATCACTACTTCAATAGCCCTCTTCAAAGGTTTCAAAATAAATTTAAAGTATTTTGGAGTTTTATTGGGAACAACTCAATTCAGGGGAATCTTAAGAGAAATATATGTGACGTTTAAGCTCTCACAAGAGGGTAGGGAAGAATTCTTTCTGGTTTATTTCTTATTGTTTCTGGTAGAAAGGGTTCATGTGATTGGATAATTCCTAATATTTACTTTGTTAATGACGGCGGTAGGATAAGATGACAACTTCATCTGCAAAGTTCATCAGGCAGAATGCCTCTACAAGATGGCTGTGAGCCTTTTGTGTCTTGCTTGCTCAGGGTGTAAAATGAGCGATTCTCAACCCACGTCAGTACCACTCTTCCAGTGAGCATTTGGAAGTGTGTGGGAGCATCTTTGATTGTCAGAATGACTGCAGGGTGCACTACTTCCATTTGCTGAAGTGGGGGAGGGAGAGAAAATGTCTAGCATGAAGGAGAATTGTCCCATCCAAAATGCCAATAGGGCCCTTGTTGAGAAATACTTCTCCACAGGCGGTCTGGAGATATTTATATGCAATTCATATTCAAAAGGTTTAACTACACAAACAAAATGTGTTAAACAAGTGAAAGTTGGCAGACTTCAGGAGCTTATTGAGACAGGAGTGGAGTTAAGCCTGTTTTTGGACATTTGGAATGTATGATCACTTTACCCAAAGCAGAAATGGAGCACTGGCCTTAAGTGGAATATGGAGGTGGGGAAATTTGTTTTCCAGGCTCCCCAGCATTTCTTTCTTTATACTCCTCCAAACGTCCACTGATCCTGCTCTCCTTCTCCCATGCTTCTTGGGATAAGGAAGCAGCTGATAAATCCATTAAGTCATGAGAATTTTCTCTTATTCCTCCCAGCAGGATATCAAGAAAGGAAGACTCTCGAATGTTGGAATTTCGGATGTGGGCGAAGAAGGTAGGTGTTTCTGGCTGTGAGATCTTTCTAGGACTTCTTAAATTATTCCTGGGCAAGTAATAACTTATTTTTTTGTGAGGCTAGCTTTAGATGTGGAAACCAAAGTGTTAGCATTTGCTGTAACCATGGCAAAGAGAGGGAAGGAGGACTGAATACCTTTGTAAATTTATTGGCAAATGAATGAGTTGAACAAGACTCTTTTGAAGTATAGAGTTTGGAATGTGCCATATGTGACATTGCTTTGAAAACTTTGAAGTACTGTGCAATTTTGATGTGTTTTCATTATTCCAAAACTTTTTTGTATTTTTCAAAGCACTTAACTCAGAATCTTACACAAAATCTTCATTCCGTAAATGTGTCCCAAATGAAACAAATGATTAGGCATAAGGAATCACAGTGGAGGTTATGGAACAAGGTCTCATGTTGCCATATTTATCGACAGGCTACCATGCTTCAACTTGGATGAGGTTATTCAGTGAGAAGGAAATCTTGCTGCCATTTCCTTTTTGCTTCCATTAAACATTTCCTGGGAGGGAATTCTCACTTCTCCTTTGTGAACAGGATTCATGATAGATCTCCCTCAGGCTTCTGAATGACATGGAATTATTCTGTATTTAATGTATGAAGGGATGACTGGGGTACTACCACTCGTTCCATCATTGTCCGATGCCCAAACCTACTAGTGACCATGAGAATCTAGTTACAGGAGCCCCAGGGATTGTTGGACTCAAGATTGTAGCATCAGAATATTAGGGACATGCTGATCACTTCATTGCTTGGTTGGGAGAGAATTAGAAATGACAGGATCTTAAATATCTTCCTACATTCATCGATCAACTATTGTGCCAGTCGCTATACTATGCAGCAAGAAAGCCATTATACTATGCACCAAAGACATGAGACTGACTATGACACAGACACTGCCTTCATGGTGCTCATGGTTTGGGGAGGGTGTTGGCCAGAGAGTCTCAACCTTGGCTGCAGATTATAGTCACTTAAAAAATCCCCATGCCCAAGCATCCCCACTCCCAGTTCAATAAAATCAGAACCTCTGGGGGTAGAACTGAGACTTCAATATTTTTTAAAGCTCCCCAGGTAATGCCAAAATGCCACCAAGGTTGAGAAACACTGGGGAAGGGGGAAAGACACAAATTTGTAAATGGAAATTTTAGATTAAAACATGACAAGTGCTTGATAGAGGTAGAAGCAAAGTGAAGCTGGAGGAGCACAGAGGAGACGAAAGTAACTCTTACACCCAACAGAAGCTCTCTATGTCATCAAGAGAATTAGAGCACTGGAAAATGGTGAATTCTGGAAATAAGAATAATGGTGGTGTATGAATCATTTTCTGATGGAACAAATTCCCCTTTGCATATTAATTGTTATTAATAATGAGGAGATTGAAAACAAGAGTTGATAATTCATAGACTGCACTTCCCACTCCTTTCTTCTTCTCACCTCCCTGCCTTTTCTTTATGATAACTTCTGGCACATACATGGTACACTGAATGCTAGGTAGAGGTTAGTTGTTGCTATTATATTAAAATAAAAAGGAAAATGAAATCTTACTGTTTCTTTCTGCTTGTGAGAAAAACACATGAATACATTATGTGGTATGGTCATGTGGCTAAGCCTAGATCTGAAAATAATAATTAAATTCCTTATTTAACATATTAAATTGCTAGCTCTAAATACATTAACTGTGGTCCTTGCAACACCCCTCTAAGAGAAGTATTATTATCTCTGGTTAATGGCAGAAGAAACTGAGGCCAAGAGAGGTTGAATAACTTGCCAAAGCCCATGTTGATTTGGTGGCACACGTGGGTTTCAAATCAATGTCAGTCTGACTTGAATGGGCTGCTTCCCATTTTGTATTTGAGCTTTTTACATCTGCCAAATGACTTAGTTGAGGTGGGCATGTTAATGTATTTATAGGATATAGCTCAATATCACAGTTAAGCAATGGAGCTGGTGACTAATTTAGTGTTTTTACCACTACCACCACCACCGCCGAGTGTATAGGTCTGTTGGATGAACTCTTAAATAAATCACCATGGAAAGGGGAAATATATTGTAGGGAGAAGTGATTTGAGGGTTCACTGGCTGCAAAATAATAAAAATCATGAGAGTTATAAAGTATCTAACTGAACTTTTAGTAAAAAAAAAAACAGAGGACATAATTTAATTGTGGATTTTAGAGAAACAAGCTTCCAGACTGTGAAAGCAATTGGCTACGAAGTAGAGACTCAAGCCACGAGATCCTTAAAGTGATCTGAGCATCTGAAAAATAAAAACAGAATGAGAAGCAACCTAAACTCCAAAAAGCAAACAAAGGACAGAGGCCTGCAGATTACCCCATTTTCCTTTTTCTCTTGAAGAAAACTAGTGAATGTACTGTAGTTTTGAAAGCTTTGTTTTAAATTCTTATAGTGGAGTAATATTTAGATAGCAATCCTTGTGTTATCTATCCACAGGGATTCGCATTTACCTCTCTTTCTTGAATCATTCAGGCAGCAGTGAAACCTTCCTATACAGATTACCCAAAAGGTAGGGTGGTTATAGCAGGAAAATAGAAAGAAATGACATTGCACAGCTGTTGAGTTTCTAAGCAGTTTCAGAGACAAGGTTTAGAGCTTCACCAGCATAATTTTTAACACTAGCAGAGCCAAAATTTATGCTAGAAACCAGTAGTTCTTAATCTTCTCATCTTGCACCAGAATCACCTGGGGGTGTTTAAAAACCTAACAGTGCCTGGACTTCACCTGCAAAGACTCGGTTTTCATTGATTTTTGGTGGACATTCATTTATATTTATATTTAAACTGCCCAGATGATGCTATTGTGCAACCAGAGTGGAGAGCCAATATCTTAAAACAGTTATCTCCAAACTTTGTTGCACGGTAGCATCACTAGGGAGATTTTAAAATCCCCACTGACAAAGCGCATACCAAGTCCCCAATGCCAAGGTTGCTCCCATACCAATTAAATTAGAATGTGTGGAGGTAGGAGCTAGGTACCTTAAACAGATTTGGGAAGTATTCCTTATGAGCATCCTACTGTATTATACTTTGAAATTTCCACAGGCTGGCAAGTGAGAAGAAGGTAGAAAGGAGAGAGAGAGTAGCTTAGACTTTGGTGTATCCTTGAGAAGGAGCTCTGTGACCCCTGTATCCCTCAAACGTGTCAAGTTGTGATGTTGGTACAGGAAGTGATGTGCTGGTAAATGTTTAACAGATGGTTCTCCAAGGGGAAAAGAAAAAAAACCCTGATTTGTAGTGTTTGCCAATTTCTGTGGTGTAAATGCTCCTACCGTAGCCCATTTCAAATTGCCAATGTGACATCATTGATTGTGAAGTTAGAAAGAGAGGCACGTAATTGGCTCTAGGAAGCTTGCATGAGCTGGTTCCAGATTGCCAGTGGGTATGAGCATGATAAAGCCCTCAGATAGGTTTGGGGATGTGAGGGCAGAGAGTCTTACACTTTATTTTCAGGCATGATCCAGAAAAGGGATGAAAGAGCCTAAGATTTCCCCATAATATATTATCTAGAGTAGAAATGGGGGTACATTTAGGAGGGTCTAGGTAGGAAGGGCATGAGACCACCTCCCTAGTCCATTGTCACTTCCCAGTGGTATCAGAGATGACACAGATTTTCCTGTACCCGTGAGAGTATTATGGAAGTGGCTGAGCATGGGTTGGGAGAATTCAAGGGGCCTGGAGGATAGGATGAGAAAGCCATGAAGAGTTTTGGGTGATTGGCTACTGATGGAAATGTTGGAGGGGAACAAGCATAAAAGCCAATAACAGTGGAGAATCAGATGCCTCCTCTTGATGCCATGATACTATTAACCTCTATGACCCTTAGTCAGAGAAGTAACAGGCCTGAGGAAACAGGAGATGTGGCAGCTGTTAATTATTGCACTAAATAGTGGTTAGTACATGGAATGCAGCCAGAATCTCTCTCTCTCTCTCTCCCCCCTCCCCCTTCCTCCTCCCTCTCCCTCCCTCTCCCTTATTTTTCATCTCTCTCTCTCTCCCCCACTCCCTCTCTCCTCCCTCCTCCCTCCCTTATTTTTCAATGCAATTTTGTTGAAGAAAGCATGTTGTTTGGTCCTTAGTTTTGATAGTCTGGATTTTGCTAATTGCATCCCTATGATATTGTTTAATGCATTCCTCTGTCCCCTATAAATTAGTAGTTTAAATCTAGAGTCTTGATCAGATCCTGGTTCCTCCGTTATGGATTTCCATCGACCTTTCGCCTTTTTTTTGTTGTTGTTGAGACAGAGTCTCACTCTGTTGCCCAGGCTGCAGTGCAGTGGTGGATCATAGCTCACTGCAACTTCAAACTCCTGGGCTCAAGCGATCCTCCTGCCTCAGCCTCCTGAGTAGCTGGAACTACAGGTGTGCACCACCATGCCTGGCTAATTTTTTCTATTTTTAGTAGAGACAGGGTCTTGCTCTTGCTCAGGCTGGTCTCAAATTCCTGACCTCAAGCTATCCTCCCACCTCTGCCTCCCAGAGTGCTAGGATTACAGGCGTGAGCCACCGCGCCTGGCCCTTTTCACCTAACCTTGAGGACACATTAGAATCACCTGTGCCATGTAAAAACTCACAATGCCACGGCCACACCTATCATCATTTAAATCAGAATCACTGGGGGTAGGACAGGGGCATTAGTATTTTTAATTACCCCAAGTGATTCCAATGAGCAACCAAAATTGATGGCCTCAGACCTAATGATTTTAGCATCCATTGATTATCATTTTCTCTAGATCTATATTTCATTAGAATTTGTAAATTGGTAATTTTCTAGTTCTATCATTCCTTCTGCATTTATTAGCTATGAAATGGTGCCAATCATAAACTTGCACTCAATAAAGAGTTTGATCTGAAGTTCATATTTAATGAAAATTTTCCATAAAAAAGCTGTATGGAATTTCTATTAAAAAGACTTAAGTATTTACAAATGGATTAAGTAGGATTTTGTAATCTCTAGCATATTAAGGTTTATTTGTACAGATGATACCTCTCTGGATCATGTCTAAAATTAAAATTTCCCTCAAAAACATCGCCCCTCTAAAATCTCAACTGTGTGTGTGCATTGTGTATTATTCATGGTACATCAGAGATTTCAGGTCCCCACACACTAAGACCACACGATGTAAATATATAGCAAGGTTTTCTGGAGGAAAACTCACATCAGAGAAGTAGAGAGTGCACACAATCCCTTGAACTCCCATTGCCCCATAGAGAGGTGTACTGAGGCCAGGCATGGCTGGGCTAGACACACAGGGTTCCAGAACAGAGATCCCATTTCCCATCATACCCTACATATTTGTGGAGAATGGGGAGTAAGGGATCCTCAGGAACTATGTAACACTAAAAGGTCGATGTCTGAGGGAGTGGCCTAGCCAGAAAGGGGGAGCCTCTTGAATTTAGCAGCTGGCATTGTTGAGTTAACGCAGACCTGCTGGGCTAGCTCTCTGCTAAACTACCAACAGGGTGAAGTGGGCTTCCAGTGACTTCCAGGTTTGTCTCTTTTCAATAGCATAAATATATAAGATTACACTCGTTGAGCACTGACCAGGTGCCAGGCATTCAACCAACGATGCTACGATTTTCCCCAGTCAACCACAATTGGAGAATTTTAATCCTCCTTTGATTTCTTTTTCCTCCAAGATCCACTTGGTGGCTCATGTCTGGTAGTGCTCACATCTGATGTGCATTCATTTATTCCTCTGTTACTTCATTCACTCAATTATTCAGGAACACTTATGTAGTAGACCTCTTCTAGACGCATGATCCGGGCTCCAGTTATGAACAAGGCACAGTGCAAGTAGTTTATAGCCTGCAAGATGGAGTCGGGCAAACCCGGAATCCATAATACCAAAGGCCCCTTCCTCCTGCCCTGCCCTTCCATCCTTCCCTAGCCCAGTCCACTCGGATTCTCCTCCCTATTCACCGAACCCTCCTGCCTTTGTTGTCCTCTTTTCCAAAAACACACTGCACATCCTTTTCAAATTACTTTCTCCAAAATACTGCTTTCACTCTGTTCACAAAATCTAAACGGCTTCTTTTTCGCCTGTTAAATGAAATCCAAGTTTTAAAATTTAGTTCAGCATTCAAACCCTTTTTCAGATCTGTTTGTTACCAACTTCTACTTCTCTTTTAAATTTCCCCCTTTGTACCCTTCTCCCTAGTGAGTTTTTCTGCTAAATCACCTGGGCTCACGACTTCTGCTCTATCCCCCTAAGTCCTTGAGCTGGACGTGAAAGGAAGTCTGCACATATGTCCCACTACACCTACACCCCAAACCGTGAGCTTTCTCTGCCTGCCCTGTCCTGCCTTTGAACTGCTAAAGTACTTATTTTTTATTTATTTTTGTTGTATATATTTAAGATGCACAACATGTTTTGATATACATACACATAGGGAAATGATTACTACAGCTGAACAAACTTACATGTGCATCAATAAAGTATCTATTAATGGTACCTCTCTTTTTATCATCATTATATCCTGCCTTATATTTCTAATACCATTTTCATGTGTTTCTATCTCACCTCCCTCACTAGAATATAATCTCTTTGCAGTCAGGAAGTGCCTTGTACTTCATTGTTTTCTCAATACTTAGCAGTGCTTTGCAGATGGTAGTTGTTAAATAAAAGGACATCGATGTAAATGAGAATATTGGGGAACTCTTGGAATATGGTAGTAGTTAAAGCACTGTATCAAGAAGGATATGGTTTTACAGCCACATTTCAACTGGTTCTTTTTCTCTCATCACTGAACTAGAGTATACCCAATTCTCTTTATCTTAAAGATAGAGATGAAAGATTTCCTTGTGTACCTCTAGTTCTCTCTCTACCCCCACTTCTCTCTCTCTCTCTCTCTCTATCTCTTTCTCTCTGTCTCTCTCTCTCTCATTTCTTGGTAGAAGCCAAGGAAAACAAATCCAAATTTTAGATTCATCTTGTTACTGAAATAATGCAGTAGGACATATCTTGCTTTTGGAAGAAGCAACTGGCAATAATTTGCAAATTTTGCAAATTTGCTCTGACAAAGAACAGTATGTCCCAGGTTCACTGAAGCGACCGTCCTGAAAGTTGATGTAAGTAGTTGGAACACCTTATAAAAGTGCTTGTAAGAACATACCACTTAGGATGGGGTGTCCAGGGAGAGTCTTTGCCCTCTCTTTGGGATGTGCATTGCTGAACCTCTCCTCTGTCATTTGTGGATGCCAACGGGTAGTGTTCCCTGGGGGCCTGGTGGTGGTTAAACTAGTGCTGGGCTTGTGCACTGTGATTCTCACACACTGTCAGAGGTAGGAGCAATTAGGAAAGACTAAACAGCAGAAACAATACCAGACTGTGAGGATCAGGAGATCTAAATTCTCATCCTGGTTCCATACCAGCTGTATAATCATGGGCAAATCACTTAACCTCTCTGAGCCACTCACTACATTATCAATGATCCCTCACTGCTATGTGCCTACTGAAACAACACATAAAACTGCCATTTTATTTCCCATTTTAGGGCCTTCTTTTGACCGTTCATCCCATTTCAGTTACTTCTCCATTTCTCTTCTCACCTTTGTAGCAAAATTTCTTGAAAGAATATTGTCTATACTTGGTGTTTTCACTTCCTCACTTGACAGTTTCTCCTTTCTTTCTTTTTCTTTTTTTTGAGACAGTCTCACTCTGTTGCTGGGGCTAGAGTGCTGTGGCGTCAGCCTAGCTCACAGCAACCTCAACCTCCACAACCATCCTACTGCCTCAGCCTCCCGAGTAGCTGGGACTATAGGCATGCGTCACCATGCCCGACTAATTTTTTACATATATATTTTTAGTTGTCTGGCTAATTTTTTCTGTTTTTAGTAGAGATGGGGTCTTGCTCTTGCTCAGGCTGGTCTTGAACTCCTGAGCTCAAACAATCCGCCCGCCTCGGCCTCCCAGAGTGCTAGGATTACAGGCATGAGCCACCACACCCAGCCGACAGTTTCTCCTTAACCCTCTTGGTTTAGTCTTTTTCTCTACTCCACTGAAACTACTCTTGAGGAGGTCACCAATGACTTTGATGTTGCCAAATCCATTGATTAAGAGGCCTCATCTTACTTGTCATCTCAGCACCTTTGACTTAGTTATTGACTCCTCCATTCTTGCAACACCACACTATTCTGGTTTTCTTCCTACCTCACTGGTGCTTTCCTCTTCTGTTGCTGGTTCTTTCTCCTCTTCAAAACCTATAGATGTTGGAGTGCCCCAGAGCTCAGACCTCATCTCTTTTCTAATTAAGCTCCCATCCTTGGTGTTCTCAATCAGTCCCATGATTTTAAACACTATCTATGCTCATTACTGTCAAATGAATATCTGTCCCCAGCCTCTTTCCTGAGCTCCAGATTCATATATTCAAGCCCTTAACCAGTCACTTCCATTTTTATGTCAAATAGGCATTTCAAACTCAACATTTTCAGAGTCTACTCTTGGTTTTTCCCTTAGTCATAGATGGTATTATCATTCCCGATTATTCATTGCCTTCCCTGCAAGAGATTTTGACATTCCCACCCATTGCCATCTGACTTTAGGGCATCCCTGTGGAATGAATGAGTCCTGTTGCTGGCTGGTTTACCCACGTGACTTGTTTTGGCTAAGGAAATGTGCCATATACCATGCCTAAGCAGGTGCTTTAAAATATGTTGCTTAGTTCTATAATTGCTCTTTTTCTTCTGCCACTAGACTGAGGGCAGGAGTTGTTCCTTTACCTGGGTCCTGGAATGAAGAAAACATGGAATAGAGCTGAATATTGTTCTGTAGTGAGCATATACATGAGCAAGAAATAAAGGTTTGTGACTGTAAGATACTGAGATTCTGGGTTATTTGTTATCACAGCATAACCTAATGAAAGCCGACTGATATGCCCCCTGTTTCAGTATCTATTGCTGACTAAAAATCCACCCCAAAACTTAGTGGCTTACCACAGCAACAGTTATTTATTTGCTCACAACATTTAAAATTGGGCAAGGCTTTATGAAGACAGCTCATCCCTGTTCTATATGGCATCTGCCGTGGTGGCTAATGGGGCTAGAGGCACCACTTCCAAGATGGCTCGTTCATGTGCTGGCCTCTTAATGCTAGCTATTGGCTGGGAGCTCAGCTAGGGCTATTGGCTGAAAGTCTCAATTATTCTCCTTACAGGCCTCTCCATTGTCTGCTTGGGCTTCCTCACAGCATAGCAGCTCAAACATAAGCATTCTAGAGATAAAGGCAGAAGTTTCAAGGCTTCTTATGACCTACTCTTGGAAGGGACACATCATTAACTTCTGCCTCATTCCATTAGTCAAGCAGGCCTAAAAGCCAGCCTAGATTCAAAGGAAGGGTAAATAGACTCTATTCCTTCAATTGAAGAGGGAGTGGCAAAGTCACATGACAAAAGAGCATGTAATATGTCATTGTGGCCATCTTTGGAAATGTAATCTGTGTCAGGCTGCCTAGGCCCCATCCTGAATATGCTGCAGTCTTTTCATCTGAGCCAGGGGTAGGCAAACTACATATTTTTGCAATAAAGTTTTGTTGAAACACAGCCACACCTATTCATTTACTGATTTTCCATGGCTATTTTTGTACAATAGCAGAGTTGAGTAGTTACAACAGAAGTTGTATGGTGTATAAAGTTGAAGATATTTACCATCTGGCCCTTTACAGAAAAGTCTACTGATGCCTGATCCAAGTTAACAGGACTTAATCCACTCAACTATTCAGGCTCCAAACTGGAATCATCCCTGATTCCACTCTTTCTCTCATACCCCTATATGCAATTCTTCAGGAATCCTCTCAGCTTTCTCTTAGAAAAATATTCGAATTCTTATGTCTTCTCACCACTGCAACTGGTCCAAGCTATCATCATCTCTCTCTCTTTCACCATCATCTCTTGTCTGTATCAGTATCCCTGCTTTTACTCTTGTTTTGTTTACAATCTTTTCTCAACACAGCAGGTGGGGTGATCCTTTTAAAACTCTAGTTAGATTATGTCACTGCCTTGTCCAACACCTACAATGATTTTCCACAGCATTTTGAATGAAATCAAGAATTCATATCATGGTCTCCAAGTCCCTATGTTATCTCCCCAGCCCATCCCCACCATGTGACTGACCTCATCTCCTCCCACTCTTCCCTTCCTTTTCCCTGTCTCAGCCACACTGATATCCTTGCTGCTTAACTCTCTAAGTATATTCTTGCTGCAGAGCCTTGGCACTTACCATTCCCTCTATCTGAATATACTTGCCCTGAATATCCATGGGCTAACTCCCTCACTGCCTTTAAGTATCTGCTTGAGTGACATCTTAGAGAAGACTCCCTTGACTGCTCCATTTAAAATAACACCCTCATCCCTCTCTTTCTGCTTACCCTGCTTTTTTTTCAGAGCAACTATCTATTTAGTTATTGTCCATTTCCCTTGTCAGAATGCAACTCTAGATACTGTATCCCAAGCACGGTATTTAATAAATGTTTGTCTAGTGAATCTGTTGAGTGAATGGGCCTCAGTTTCCTCAGGTGTAAAATGAATGAGCAGGCCATCTGGCCACAACATCTGTTACTGAACTGGTTGCCAGGATTGTTTCCACTGATCTGACTGGCTAAGTGGGCATCCCTTTCCTCCTTATGTCAGTCCCTCCCAAAGCCTATGGGTGCAATGGAGTCTTCCTTTTCTTTGGTCAAGGGTATCTGAATCCTGACGCTTGCTTGCCGGAAACTTAAAGTAAGTTCTCTTCTCACGAGGGGCCACCACATTAATGTCATTTCTGCCTACCTCTTATAGGTACTGTGAAAATCAAATGTGATAGTAGACTTGAAATTCTAAACCTGTATGTAAGCAGAAAGAAAGAAAATGTAACATAAATGAGGACTGATTCTAGCATCACCCATAATCCCCTCTTCTCCCCAGGGCCCACCCACTCCCCTGACCTAAGGGCTAATTTAACAGGGTATGTGAGACACAAAACAGAAGTTGACAAAAAAATAAAGCAGCCTTGGGAATTTGAGGTCAATATTATATTAATTAAATTAGTAAAGAGAAATTAAAGAAGGGTAAACCCAAATGCTTCTAGCTTTAGGTTGTGACTAATCTTTCTATCTTACTGGCTCTAACACTGAAAACAAAAACAACCCCCCTCCCAAAACAAAATGAAATGAAACAAAATAAAATCACTTTCACATCATTTTAGAATTCTCATAAAATAAGTTTTCTGGTTATTTAGACACTTAAATAGTAGCAATTCAAAAGCTAAGAATTCTCGTAAGATATTTAGATTATTGGAACACTACATTCACATCTACGTGGTTAATCACTCAAAGATAACTTTGACCTGTTCCTTAGCAGTCTCTTTTCTCAGATGTACCCCATGAGAATGATGAAGGTTTGTCTCTGGGTTTTGCAGGGAGCCAAAGAGGCAATTGAGTAAAAATATTGGTTCATTTTCAGCTGAGCTTTCTGGCTTTCAGCTAGTGCAGGCAGCTAATGATCATTTAACTCAGGCATTTTTCACCTAGGCAACAGTAATGTATGTTTTGGATCATATTTTTGGGCTTTATCTCTGTCCTAATGAGAATAAAAGACTGAGTATTTTGAATATCTAATGGGATAGAGCTGACTGAAAGCTATTTTAGGTTCACTTCTGATGTGAGCTGTATCCAGAAACAATGAAGAAATACCAGAAAGTGGGAATGAAAGTTCCACTTCTTTGCTAGATAGGGTAACTCTGAAAAGATCAAGAGTTGTGGCCTTCCAAATGTCCCTGAGTCCTCAGTTTTTCAGGGTCTTGGCTTTTGATGCCTTCTGTCTTGGTACAAATCCATATGAGGAATGATCATGGGACACACACCATTGAAAAACCCTGGTCAAAGTATTAAATACGATTCTATTTTCATCTTGACCTTCATAGCATGGAGATTAACTGTATGGGCTGTGGAATCACACAGATGCATTAAATTCAGCTCTGCCACTTACTAACTTTATGAATTTATACAAGATGCTTAATTTCTGTCAACTTCAGTTTTCTAATCTGCAGAATGGGGGATAATTAGAGTTATCTAACTTATAGGCTAGTTTTGGGACTAAATTAGATCATTCCGTATAAAATACTCAGTCTAGTGCCTTGCACATAGTAAGTACTTGATAAACGTGAGCTAACAAGCATAATAATATTATTCCTTTTGCATTTAGAATAGAAGGATTTTAGGGCTTCTATAACAAAGTACCACAAACCTGGTGGCTTAAATCAGTAGAAATTTATTCTCACAATTCTGGAGGCCAGAAGTTCAAAATTAAGGTGTTGGAAGAGCTCTGAAGGCTCTAGGGGAGCATCCTTCCTGCTTCTTCCTAGTTTCTGGGGGTTGCTGGCAATCCTTAGTGTTCCTTGGCTTGTAGAGGTATCATTTCCATCTCTGCTTCCATTGTTGTATGGTGTTCTCTGTGTGTGTGTCTTTGTGTCCAAATTTCCCTCTTCTTCTAAGGACCCCAGTCATTGGATTAGGGCCCACCCTACTCTAGTATGACCTCATCTTTCTGAGTCGACATGAATTTTAGAGGGACATTATTTAAACCAGCACTCCCAGTGTGGGAAGGTATCAAGTGCTGGAAAAGACTAAGAGTGGACTCGCAGAGCTCACTCTGAACTGAGCAGAACCTGGGCTGGAAGGGAGGGGGTGGTGCAGAAATGCATCACAGAGGCCACTGTCTTCCCCACCCCCAGGAGAACTGTGCATATTTAGTGGGTGACTGCTTCACTCCACTGAATATAATACTACCTCTTCTGACCAGACTCCCCTGCTCAAGTCTGGAGTTGAACATTAGGAGCAGCTAGGGGCAGTTATAAAACAGGAGGGAGACGGGTGGAGTAGACGGATAAACTAGAGGCTGAGCCCTGTGGGCTCAGAGGCTAGGTCCTATTCCATTTTGGGATGGAATAAGGCACATTAGTGCACTGGAGGCTGGGGAGCCGAAGCAATTGACGCCCCATGACAACATTCTTCAGTAGTTTCCCATGCAGCAAGATATATGTACTACAACAGCACTTCTCAAACTGCAGTGTGCAGAGGAATCACCAGGGGATCTTGTTGAAATGCAGATTCTGACTCAGTGGGTTTAGGGGGGGATTGGGACTTTGCATTTTGAACAAGCTCCTAGATGATGCTGATGTTGCTGGTCTATGGACCACACTTAGTTCTAGGTTTGGCTTATGCTGTACACTACTCTAAATAAGCTGCTGAGTATGCAACTTTTAAAAATATCTTGGGCAAAATAACATTACACTTAAAATTATACTCAATATGATCTAATATCTAGTTAATATTCAAATTTTCCCAACTGTTTCCAAAATGTTCTTTAATAAATCAGAATCCACTCTAGGACCACCCATATCATGTGGTTATTTCTCTTACATCCCCTTTTTTCCCCAGACAGTCTCTTTTTCATGACCCTGACTTACTGGTGGACAAATTGCCCATAAAAATATTTCACCTTCTGGATTTGTGTGGTTGCTTCCTCGTGGTGTCACTTTGCTGCATTTAGCTGTGTTTCTCGTAAACTGGAAGCTGGCTCTAAAAGCTTGCTGGGTACACGTTAAATATTTGTGGCTAGAATTTGTCACAGATGATGGGTACATTATAATACATCACATCAGGTGACACGTGATATCTGCTTGTTCTATCGTTAGTGACGCAAAGACTGAGCCCTGGATTAGGGTGATGACAGCTTGATCTCTGCACCATACGCTTAGGTTTTACTCTTTGGGACCAGAGAGTAATCTGCTTTGTTTTTCTTTGGAACTATATGAATGTCTTTTTCCCCATCAACCATTCCCCTAATAGTTTTTTTAAAAACAAACAAACAAACAAAAAAAAAACACCAACACCAATTGATAATCCTTGCCTGAATCAATAATTTCTTTGGGGGTTGAAAAATGATGATTATATAATTCTGGCATTCCTTTTACGTGTATTAGCTGGCCTTGTTCTGGCCTACAAGGTATCTTAGGCTCTAATTGTACCTGCTCTACTTAGGCCTGGAATCAGCCATTTCTCCAAGGACCCCTGGCTCCTTTGAGTGAAGAGTGGGTATTAGAGGAAAAAAAGGGTCTCAAGGTTATGTATTGTGATTGGGGTGACATTGATTCTAGAGCATTTTAATGCAGAGCCAGAAAACACACACACACACACACACACACACACACATATATTTTACAAATGTCTTCACATTGATATATCCAGTTCACGTTTACATCACTGTTTTCACTTACTTTCCTTGATTTTATAATTCTCTTTTACTCTGAATATCTTGATTCTTAACATAAGTTCTTGTTTTATTTACCTTACAATATTAAAAATAGTTTCTGAATAATACCACTGTTATGTATAACAATGACATTACTGAATGATTTAAAATTTCTTTGACTCTTTGATCTGAAATCTTCCCCTTACACTGAGTTCCTTAAGGCTGCAAACTGAGTCTTGATTAGATATTAGAAGCTCTGTAAATGTTACTTGAATGAACAGTTTGAGTTCTGATTCCTAAATATCCCATACAACAGAACAAGAGTGTGTTGGGAACACAGAGTGAGTTACCAAGTGGATTATTTAAAGTTAAGTTCACTTGGGAAGTAATCAGTAGCTATTTGAAATCCATGAGCCTGTTTTCCTAAAGTTTTCATTTCCCATTTCAAATATATTGATGCAATTTAAGAAGATGGTTCATACAGAGTCCTGAGTTTGGACTGAATCCTCATTAATAGGATGGTGGATTGGAATTTTTTTCTTCCTCTTTTCTGTTCCCATTAAAAGGCACGAAGACAAGAGCAAGGAATCATGGGAAGTAAAAGACTGGGGCAGGGTTCACCCTATAAAAGTATGAGGCATCGTGAATGATGCACAGCCTGCGCATGCTTCAGTTGTCCATTTCTAAGTTCACAAATGAGTTAATTCTTGTCTTACTCCTCCTCTCAAATGGAGCTCAAGCATTTCAACATTGCTTTTATGTAGAAAGGTTAGCTCTTACGTGATGGAAGAGAAGAAAGGGGACATGGCCCTAAGAGGAAAGGATCTCTAGGAGTCCTTCCAATATTGTTGGGCTTTCAGGGTTCTTCTTCCTTTCTTATAATGTGTGTGAACTCTAAAAATTGTTTTTATTTTACTCTGCCCTGAGTCAGGAAGGACTTTCATAGTCACATCCTTCATGCTTCATTTAGCAATAAGGTTCAAGAAAGGAATGCCAGTTTAAACATGTAATTTAACTCTCTATTCCTGACAATAACCAACGAGTGCAATTTATTCATCACACATCAATACTCCTAACTCATAACAACAGGAAGGTTACTGAATACAGTCATTTGAGAATTAAAGGAGTCTATACATGCTGACAGAACAAGCAGCTTGAAGCATTTCGGTCAATTTGTCATTGACCCAATGATTCTTTTGAAAATCTCCCACTCAGCAAGAGAAAATATTTAATAAGAAGATGAGAAAAAGAAGTTGTTCGTGGAGGCAGTATAGAAGCTCTTTCACACTAGAAGGTTTGGAGTGGACTTACTGGGCTTCAGGCATCCATACCTCTTTCCAAATTCTGACTCTCTTTGCTTCCTTTCGTAAGCATAACCTGGAGTGCGTGGAGTCACGAGCTGTGCTGCTAACTGCAGAGTAAGAACTCATTTTGTGTGTCCCAGCATAAATGTTAAAGCCTGGCCAGGATAAAAATATACTGTACTTTTCTTGTTTTTTTAAACAGTGTCTTTATTGTGTCTCGGGGTTGTTGCTGTTTGATTAAGTACACTGCAAAAGACAGGAACTCTGCCTATTTCTCATGCCTTCAGAGAGTCCATAGTATGATGATAGGTCATGTAGTTGATATTCAAGCACTCAAGTGTTCAAAAGTGAGAAGGATATCTCAGAATTTAAGGTTAGAAAGAGAAAATGCTACCTTCTGTCCTGGAAACAAATATCCACTCAGGGTGGGATTTCTTATCTCTAGAAGTCTTTCCCTAGGAAACTCCTACGGTGAGGTTTGGAGACAGCTTAACTGATGAGAATCCAGCACTTTGTAATATGTATTGTGACCATATTTTATAAGCTAAAAATCAGCATTGGATCTGGCAAGATGATAAAATATTTGAAATCAGGACCATTCTAGAAATCATCCACATACGGCTGCCATACCTCGTTGCCTTGAGAAACCCTCAGTTAATTTGCGTTTAAGGTCATCTGTGTATCATATGATATCTTATTCTTTGAATCCCCCAAAAGGCAATTTGGCTTTTTAAAAAAAGTTTTGAGTATTAACCACCATCACATGGAATCTACAATAAGTAGAGTATATACATCTACAGTGTCCTTAAATTATTTAATTTTACTTTTCTTTGTATATTTGTCTTATGTTTTCAATTATATCTTAAACTTCTTTTGGACCTACCTTAATAGAATGGTAGACTTACTGTTTGCTAATTTAATACATATAATTTTCAGTGCCTACCCTAAATACCCAAATCCTCAGTGACCAGAATTTCTAGCCAGAACTGTGTTTTAGGGCAGCATCCTCTTCTTATGTAACTTTACTCTGACACAAATGCAAGCAGCTTATAGAGCTCATCATAGTAAGGTGCTTCTTAAATGCAGGCTGAAACATTACTCCTTTTAGAGGAAAAAGTCTCTGCACAGATTAGGCCTTTGGGGCAGGTGGTTTTTGAATAAATGTCCTTGTCACCCCAGTGAATGTATTGTTCTCATAATAATGCATAGATGGAAAAAATGGGCTAGAGCTGTTAGTCATCCATCTGGTGCTTTAGGCATTTAGCAGTGGCAACTGTTAGCGCAAGAATTTTCTATTAGATGTTTTGAAATGTCAAATACAGATGGAAGACAAGGTGTGACACACCTGCCTCCATTTATACTTGACACCATTCATTGCTTGCTTTCTTTACAAGAAAGCGAACAAGGAACTAAGACAGCGGCATAATGTGCCTTTGTGCTGATGTTTTGAGCCTGGATGGGATAGGAGACGAAAGAGAGGTGGGAGTCAAATGCTGGAAAAACCCAAGTGTCTGTGATGCAAGAAAGAAGGTTCAGCATGTATAGAAAGAATTCACTTGAGCATTATGAATGGCAATTTAATGTTTCTATTAAACCTTCACTGAAAGAGATGTGACTTGGGTTTACTTTACCTTCTATTCCTTGTGCCTTGGATTATGCAGAGACTTTGCTAGTCTGCATTCAAGTTAATAGGAATTCATCATTGCCCAACTGAGGACAGCTGCAGCTTTGACAGAGGGAGCTGATGAGGATCAAAAAGGGGGTATAGAAGATGCTTGGTGATGTCATTGGATCTGTTTGGTTCTGTTCTACAGTGAAAAAGCAAAGTAAACATTAATAGATTTTTCTGGATATTGCATTGAAAATTTAAAAGTTCATGCTTTTTAAACTTTCAGAAGGTATGAAAATATCATCTTACCTGTCATTAGCCTTTGAAACAAAAAGTACTGTCCCTTCGTAGAGATGGACTTCTCCACCTAGATGGGCAGGCACATTGTCTGAGCTGGATGGCGTTTCAGTAGAGACAACTGATTGATCTTTATGTGATCTCGAGAAAGCAAAATGGGATTTCATTTGCCCCATAAAAATTACCAAATGTGGAAAAATGTACTTAGCATATGCAGATGAGTGTGCAGTCTCGCAGCAACTTGGTTTTCAAGTCAGAGCAACTGTATTTAGCTCACTGCTTCCTGTGGTTGATCAGTAGCTTCATCTGTGAAGTCAAGAAACCCGACCAGACCCCCAGCCACATCACACATGTGTTAGAGAAACCTCGAATGATTAAAAGTTATTTCAGGAAAAGGAGGTATGTAAATGAGGTAATGGAAAAATTTCAAGTATTAGAATATTTAGAACATGGTCTCTCAACCTCAGCACTGTTGACATTTGAGGCTGGGTGGTTTTTGTCCTGGGGCTGTCCTGTGTCTTGGAGGATGTTCAGCAGCATCCTTGGCCTCTACCTACTAGATACCAGTAGCATCTCTTCCCCCAGTCATGGCAACCAAAAATGTCCCCAGACATTGCTAAATGTCCCTTGAGGGCATAACTGTCCCTGGTTGAGAACCACTGATTTAGAATTAGATAAGGGATGAATATGTGGTTCCAAGGGCAAGTGACTCACCTAAGAGACTTGAAGTTCAGAAGGCTTGTTTAATTCATGATTATTATTTGTCTTTGCCAGAACCAGCCTCTTGCCAAGCATAAGTAAATAGACGGATAATTTTCTTTCAAAGGCTGAGAGTTGACAAGAGGCTGTAGGGTTCATTCATCAAAGGGAGGACATCATTTGGTTAGGCAGATGACTTCGACACTACCTTTGAAGGAGAGCAAACTCACCTCTGCTCTGCGCTCAAGGTGAGAAGGAATAGTCACCAAGGAAGAACTTACAGAATCAAATTTCTTCTCTTAGTTTGCTCATCTCTCCCTCCACTTTTAATTCAGCTCTCCCTTTTTCTCAGCCTCTATTTCTTTTTTTTCCTATTTCTCGAAGAACAAAAATTGGGGGCTGTATAATTTGCTTTGAAAAGCGTCATCTCACCTGCTCAACTTTTGGAATTGGTGCTGTTATGGTTATGATTCTCAGAGTTGTTCCTTGGGCAAAATTGTGATGTCAGAAAACTCCATGATTCCCCAGACTTCATTTTCTTTGCACTTTACCCTTCCCTCACCCATGCCTTTCTTTCACCACGTGTTACCTCCTCTGCAAATCCACCTCCAGATGCCCAAAATGTCTGCTTAATCTTTCTTCCCTCTCACTTTATATAAATCAGATTTTTTTTCTGGGGTTGGTTGGGAATTTGATTGCCCTTCCACATTGTAGCTAAATACGCATCTCATTTTTCTTTTTGAGACTGGCATGCATTATCTTTTAAAATTTTTTTAAATTGACATACTACAAAATTATTTCTTTTGGTACATAGTTCTATGAGTTTTAACACATGTATAGGTTTGTGTAACCATCCTACAATCAGGATACAGAACAGTTCCATCACTTCAAAGAAAACCCCTAAGGCTGGGGTTTGCCTTTTTTTGGTCTTTGCAAAGAAAACCCCTTTGCAAAACTCTTCTCTCTGCTCCTAAATTTTGGCAACTGTCCATTTGTTCTCCATCTCCATAGTTTTGCCTTTTCCAGGAGGTGATGTAAATGGAATAATACAGAATGTAACCTTTGAGAGTGACTTCTTTCACTCAGCATAATGCCTTTGTGATTCATCCATGTTGTTGTTTGCATTGATATATATACCATGGAGTACTACTCAGACAGAAAAAAGATGAATCAATACCTTTTGCAACAATCTGATGGAACTGGAGACCATTGTCCTAAGTGAAGTATCGCAAGAAAGGAGAAACAAACACCATACGCACTCACTATTAAATTGATATTTTATATTTTCTTGCTGGATGGTATTCCATGGTATTGATAGCCACAGTGTGTTTGTCTATCCACCCATTTGAGGACCTTTGGGTAGTTTTCAGCTTTTGGCAATGGTGAGTAGAGCTGCTATAAGCATTCTTGTACAGGTGTTTGTGGGAATGTTTTTTTTTTAATTTCTCTAGGGGTGGGATTGCTGGATCATATGGTAAGTGGTCCTTTTGTTTTCCAGAGGAATTTTTACTTTAATAGGGCCTAGGAATGAATTCAACATTTAAATTGTGATGATTCTGTAAGTGTGCAATTTCAGGCTGTGCTTTTGAGGTTTGGAGTAAGGGTGTGTGTGTGTGTGTGTGTGTGTGTGTGTGTGTGAATGTTGTGTGTATGTGCTAGGGGTATTAAGGTTTGGGAACCCGAAATCACTTCAGCTCAAATGGGTGACCTATTCTTGCCCACCTTGTGCTTGTGGGTCGACATGCCAATTTTTCTCCCAAAGCTTTAATCCTGACCTATGGTATCAGTACAGGAAGAGGTATTTAAATGGGATGAGTGTTTGACAAACAACCGTCTGTTCCTGATGAGTGGATTTCCTTCCATCTCTAAATCCCATGACTATGACTGTGACTCTTATGCTTGAATCATTCTCTAGCTACATCAATTTCATGGTTGTCAGCAATGCCTAATCCATCTTCCATAGTCTGGAACCACTCAGGCGGCAGACTCCCTTGAGGTGGGAGCGCTCCTTGTACTCACTAATGTCCCTGCCATCCTTGGGGTGCCTACAGTTAAGATGTGTCCAGAATTATTTAATTTCAATTTTGGCTGCAGGAAAAGCCTTCGGTGAAGGAAAATATGAGCAATGTATCAAACAATTCTATTGGTATCATTTCCCTTTCTTTTAAAAAATGGCTCTATTCATTGCCTGAGGTTTTGTTCTAAAGCTCCAGAATTCAGATTTTACATATTCAACTAACTGTACTTCATCTCAAATATCATTGCCATGCATGGCTTACAGTAAGTGTTCAGTAAATGTTTGTTGCACTGGATGAGTGAAGAAAATATATTTGGTGAAAAACAATAAGATCTGTATAATTATGATTTTCTTTTATCACTATTTATACTGTATCAAGCCCCCCTTTTTTTTTTCCTGAGCAAGACTTGGCTTCAGATGTCAAAATGTTTATTATATATGATTTTTGATTAGATATTTTATATTGCAAGCTTCAGAATTGACTCATCTGGGAAAATAGTGACTCCTCTGAATTTTGAAAAATAGATTCACTGATTATTTTATAAATTGGGATATTAACTAAATAAGTTATATGTACTACCCCAGAGTTACCAGGCAATGCACACTCAGCCTTTAAATTCCAGATAAAATGCCACCTTCTCAGTAAAATTTTCCCGAACCGCCCCATGCAAAATTGTCGTTTTTCATATATACCACAGCACTATTATAATTTATTTGAATTCAGGTCCATTTCTCCCAGTGATCTACAAGCAACTTGAGAAGGGGACACATGTCTCATTCTCCTTTGCCAATCTTAGCATTCAGCACAGTGTCTGGCACATTTGTGCTAAATATTTGTCATACTGAGTAAGATTCCTGAAGTACAATGATAACTGTGGCCAACATTTTAGTTTTTTGCATATACTTATATATGTATATGATACACACATATATTATTTTTTGGAAACTTATATGTGGTGGAATTGAACAAAAACAGAGCCCTTTCCTGGAGTTGTATAGACTGGGTGGCTGAATTTTTTTTAAAAATGGGGCTGATAAATCTTCAGCAAAGAACAGAGTGAGTTTTAGAATAGTTTGTTATAATAGAGGTGAAGTAGGTCTTCTTTGATTGATTTGAAAAGACAAGGGCCCCGATTTGCCCTATCAATTCATTTTCAAGAGCTCTCTGAGCATGCCTTGAGTCAAAATTTCTTCATGAAATAGCTTTTTAAATTGCAAAAATAATTCTGTTGTCCTAACTCGAAACCACTCTGGAAAGTGAAGGAAAAGTTAGCTATCTGGAAAACTTTGCACAAAAACTGTGGACCTTAGGTTATTAGTGCAAATCATTTTTCCTTCAGCTGTTTCACAGATCAAGTTCACAAAATTCCTAATGAGATAATGGATATAAGGGCTACATCAAATTATGTTAGCTGAAATGAGGTGGGAGCGGTAATAATTTAGGCCAACACCTGCATGTTATTGCTTTTTATTCTAAAAGGAGATTTACCTTTCAGCACCAGCCTTTCCCAGGCGGCTTGCTATGATGTAGATGTCTGTCTGATATGACCTTGGACCAGCAGTGAGGCTGACTGGGTAGCTATGCCAGGCAGCTGGCCAAATCATCTTGGAGAGAAGTGGTCTGGTCGGATTCCTTCTGAATGAGAAAGCCACGCACAGAAAAGCAGATTTTTCTTACTGGAGGACGACTCTTGGTAGTGTGCTGTAGTAGGCTGTTGGTGTCCCACTGAGATCCCCTTTACTGGGCTGTGGCAGTATACTGTGAATTGGATGCTTATGTCTCACAGTTGTATTCTTCTCTGGAGAATTATCCTCAGCCAGTTGGAGCTGCTTTCCTTGGAAATGCCTGGGAGATTATGCCCTTGCTCTGGGGGCTGTCCACACAGCTAATGACTCCTTTGGTGGAAGGGTACAAAAGTCCTGTGTCCCTCTTGCCTCAAGGTGGGATAACTCTCTCGTGCCATTCATGCTTCAGAGCTCCTTGTGGGATCATGCTAGGCTAGACTTAAGCTGAAACTACATCTTTGCTGGGCTTTTTCTGTCCTATCCTGCTTCCCTCCCTTCCTAACTCCTGAGTGCTTCTGATGGCACATATCCAATGAATCAATTGTAAAAGAATCTTTGTTTCAGGTTCTGTTTCTAGAGAAACTGACCTGAGACATATGCCTCTACATGGGTAGCACAACAGGGTGCTAGTAGGATCATCTTTATGGATACTGAAATTACTAAGAATTATGAAAGGAGCATGTTGGAGAGAAAAATGGTAATATTAATGTTAGAAATTATTGGTGATAAGGCAGAGAAGACCCGAGGATCACAGCAGGACTCTGCTTACCCCACATCTGCACTGAGAAGCTTAACATGGTTGGAGAAAAACCCACAACTTTATCAATGAGTTGTACTTTGAGTTAGTAATTATAAAAGTCTTGTGAGTTTTAGGTGCAGCCTGATCATTGGATTACATTTCCCAGCCAACTTGCTGTCTGGATTGTCTGTATTCATTAATGTTATTCTAGCTACCGAAAAGATAAATTCCAACATCAATGGCTTAATCCAATGAAAGTTTATTTCCTTCTTCTCACGTAAATTCTGAAAGAATGTTCCTGATTGGGAAGTGTCTCTACTCCATGTGATGATTCAGGGATCCAAGGCTCTTACCTTCTTGTGGTCTTGCCATCTTTGACTCATGGGTTCCAAGGTTTCAGCTTGGGGAAGGAGCATGGAGGATCACACATGGAAGGATTTTATAGTTCCACATCATTCTCACATTTTATTGGCTAGATGATGACTGCATATCAGATCTTCCACTAACCACATGATGGTATATAAGTCTCCCACGTATTTGACGCAACCCTGGGGAAGAAGTGGTGCAGAATTGACTGGAATTAATTTTCTACCATTGAATAAATGGAGATCTGAAAAGGAAATTAAGTTTAAAAAAATAAGTTAAATGCCTTGGTAAACTGGGTTTGTGGCCTGAGATTCATACAGGCTGCATGCATTTGACATGATATCTGGA
This sequence comes from Propithecus coquereli, assembly GCF_000956105.1. NCBI lineage: Eukaryota > Metazoa > Chordata > Mammalia > Primates > Indriidae > Propithecus > Propithecus coquereli. Next base: position 2,395,039 of record NW_012149308.1, read on the forward strand.
AGGGTGATTTTGAAGTAGAAGGGGGTAAATAGGATAAACAGCATGGAATTGAAGAACCCAATGAGAAAATTTAAAATTGCATCTAATGGGCGGACCGTGATGCAGTAGTAGCTTTTGAAGCCTTTCCTGCTGAATCTCAAACAGGGAGGGCTCTGCTAACCCATGCAGTACTTTTGTTAGCAAAATGACATAGCCTCATGCCAGGGTGCATGGCTTTTGGGCAGTGGAGTGTGGGCTACATTCCAGCCCCTCCCATCTGTCTGCCAGCCCTTTTCCCAGATGCTGCTGTGGAGGATACACCTGCACATCAATGTGTGGCAGTGCTGATTTCAAAGCAATTGCCTCTGCTACTCCCTTGTACATTTAATTAGTGACCCTAATTTTGTTTTACTCTTTTCTGTATCCACACCCTTTGCCACATGACTTTTCAGTTCCTCCCACTAAAGAGGTGGACTGTATTTCTCTGATGCTTTGAGTTTGGCAATGTGATTTGTTTCGGCCAATGGAATGTTAATAAGTGTGACATGAACAAAAGTAGAAGCACGTGCATGATTTGGCTTATCCCCTTATTCCTCTGCCAATGGCTTGAGAAGCACATGCCCAGGCTAATCCATTGGTTCCAGAAAAAGGCCGAGAGAAATGTGGAGCAGAGCCAAGTCGCTCAAGCCACACCCAGACCAGATCTATTGATCTTCGGTCAACCCTACAGCTATATGAGTGAGCCCAGCAGAGATCAGCAGAGTCACTCAGTCAAAGTCCAGCCTAGATCACCTCAACCCCTGTCTACTCATAGACTCATGTGCCAAATAAATGCTTATTCTTGTTTGCCGCTGAGATTTTGTTGTTGTTTGTTACACAGCATTATTGTGGCCATGGTTAATTGGGATACCTCTTTATCCCCAGAAGCCCTAGTAGTGAGGAACATACAGATTGTTGCTTCTGCCATGACTGCCCTATCTCATTAGGAACTTGCATTCCTTTTCAGAATTAATAACTTCCCACCTTTCCATCAGCACTGTCTAAAAACATACATTAAAAAAGATTTAGGGATGCTTGATTTAAATGGTTCTGATGAAAGATCACCAAAGCCTGCACTAGGTCCTAGACCTAAAGGGAGATTATGGTTAGATTATTTGGATGAAAGAGGTGTGGGTGGTGGAGAGTAGGTGGAGGGGCAACAGGTTAACCTCTTTCTTCTTGGTGATGCAGATTTCTCAGCACAACAGCTTGTCAATTCAAAACTTTCTTCTCCTCTCTATTTATAAATCCTTTTACGTGGGATTTGGATAAATAGTATAATTTTTGCAGGCCACAATTTTCTAACTATGGATAGGAGAGATGTCATTTTCTCACCTTGACAGCATGTGGGAAATGAGTATATCTAAAGTCCCTCTACATAATGAAGAAAAGTAAAGGGACTCAATAATTGATGCTGCATTAAGATGTTTTTATTTTCTATTTTCTTTGCTTGCCTATCCTTGCAAATGGAACAGTCAATGACATTTGTCACTATTCACATTAAAATACATCTCTATCTGTCTAGTGACATTGAATAATTTTATTAGCTAAATAAACATTTTAGTCACCAGTGGAACTTTTATAGCAGCAGATCAGCTAGAATAGATTGCTGGGTTAAAAGAGTGCATACTGTAATAGCTGTCACCACTGTAGAAAATTTCAAATAATGACTTATTTTTTTCTTTTTAAATCTTGACTGCTTTGGGGACCAAGTAGCAAGTCCACCTACAGGTATTGTCAAATATATTTCTTTTTTCATCAGTAATGAGGAGTGATCCTTTCCCTGCCTAAATTTAGTCATCTTAGGAAAAGATCTAGAGATTCGTGTTGCAGCGTTGAATTCCTGGTATTTTATTTTCTTCTTCTTTTTGAAGTCTCTGACTAGATTAGGTTCCTAATCCAGTCAGAACCTGTAATCCTAATATCACATGGGAATATCTAGATCTTCTAAACCTAAATATGTTTATTACCTTGAATTCACTTTCCTATAAGATCTGATTATTAAGATGTACATTTTTAAAAATGCTAGTTTTCCAATCTTTTCTGGTTATCAGCCAGCATAGTTCATGAGAAGTGATAGTTATGTCCATAAAGAATGTCTTGCTCTTCTTGGCTAGTGGATACTTTGGATCAAATCTCCCTGAGCCTAAAGTCTGAGAGTACTTAGATGGAATCATATTTAAGCTGAATGGGCATAAACATTTTTATTTCCTTACACTAAGTGTTTTTTTCCCACAATGTATACACTAAGTGTTATAATGCATAGCACTGCTGTTGCAGGTTGGATTTCCTAGGAAGCAGACCCTGAGATGGAATTTAGCGGGCAAGATATTTATTAAGTAGTGCCCTTGGGATCATCACATTGCCGCTCCATTTCTCACTCTGCCCAATTCTGCTTCCTTCCCCTCCCTAGCACTCACATTTCATTAGTTTACATAATATTCAAGATTAAATAACATACCTACAATTGCAACTGGAATAAACAGTTTTGAAACAAAAATCCATTTGATCTTTTTAAAGCGTACAGCTTAAAAGATGGGAGTTGAGCTGTGTGGGTGAACTAGAAGAGACTCTGTTAACTGTGGGCATTGTGAATTTCATGGGCTGTGGTTACCTTGTTTTACAGAGGGAACGATAGGGTTGGTTAGTTAAGTGGAAGACATGTAAGGGGACTTCTATTTTACTGCCACTTTGGAGACAAACTGTCAAGTCTTCAACTATACTTATGCTTGGGAACAATACAAGGCACTTGTAATAAAATCTTACTATTTTCAAAAACATTAGTAATTAATTTTTGTTGCTGTGGAGTTGAAATTCTTGAGTCAAGAAGGTTCTAGCATCTGAGAGGACCATGGAGTGGAAGTAAACAGGGAGGAGCAAGACCTTTCATGGAGAAAAGCATAATGAGGTAGGCTGATGCATGGGCTATGCCCGAAGTTTCAGATGGAGTTGAGTAGCAAGGCAGATCTTAGGGCTGGAAGGGGACCTTGGTGGGGATGTAGGAGGGTGTTATGTTTGTGGTTATGTGAGTGGGGAGGTGGGTTGTGCTGGGGGGAGACTTTAATTTTTAATTTCATTTACTTCTAAATTGAGACTTTTAGAAATAATCTGCAGTAATGTTACAACTAAAGTTAGTTAAACAGTAGCCATGTTTAATTAAACTGACGGAAAAACAAGCATTGACTTGTGAGTGCACCAAACCGAGAATGTGGACTAGAATCATCGCACTGGGTTTAGCATGACAGTGTCAGTTTAGGCAATTGACCAGAAAGCACAGATAGTGGCTATAGCAGCATTATGGATACATGTAATTTGATTTGTTAAATGTATCCTCTCAAACACACATTTAAATTAAATGATTATGCATGCAATCATTTCAGTACTGAACTATTATCTTAGAGATCAGTTTTCACAAGAAACAAAAAGGCTGAGAAAGCATATAATTCCATTAAAGGAACGTCCTAAAATCAAGGAAATCTTCATATTTCACAGACAAACAAATACTTTTCCAATTATAAATTAGAAATAACACTGTGCTCAATTGCTCTCCTGAAAGTACGGCGCTGTTTGGCAATGACACTTGTCAATGAGACGGGAAGGGAAGATGGCAAGAGGGCTCCATTCGATGGATGAACACTCACTGCCCTTTTTTTGTGTGTATTTGCATTTTTATATTCTGAGAGAGCTGCTTTCAATAGCTCTTTCCATCAGAGATTTCCTTTTCACTTAGTGCCCTTTTTGAGTCATCTTTTTTCCAGGTGGTGAAGCCACAAGTATTAGCATAGCATTTTCCTCTATACTTAGTAAAAGTGTATTTTTGATGAGTTCATTTATCCTCCTCTTCAGCAGAGGGAAGCAGTAAACCCACCAGAGGCAAAATGCCAAGGGTGCAGAGAGCAGGGAAGGGATGGGGGCAGGGGAAATAGGGAATAGGGTAGGTAGACACGTGGGGGTAGGTAATATTGTGTGCTCAACTACAATGCCCATGCCAGGCATCGCATTTATTTCACCTCGTTTAAGGTACCCAAGGATCTTGTGATCTAAATATTATCTCCATTTTACAAATGAGGAAAATGAGCCTCAGAGAGTTTAAGCAACTTGTCTAGGTGCACAGGAAGCATCATCATAACTTGCTGGAGATCCAAAATTCTAGCCCAGGCAGATCTGGTCTCCAGTGTGTCTACTTCGGACAGCAGGATGCTCTGGGTAAGAAGCTGAAAGGAGCCGCCAGACAACACATGTGTATCTGGGGCTGGGCATTTGACTAGGTCTCACCTAAAGGTATTTTAAGGTTGAATGTTTTAAAAACACCATGGAGGTTAAACTGAACACATCGGTAGAGCTGAATTGCACCAAGAATTAGCATGTAACTTCTTTAAATAAGGATTGAAAGAAAAATCACACAGGTAAATGCCACATTCAATACTTCTCATCTTAAACTATGTAAGGAACAAGATTGGCGGGTGGTGTTGGTGGGGGGGGGGACAAATACCCAGGCAAATGAGAGAAAGCAGCTTTCACATTACAAAAATTATTTAGTGCAGAATGATCTGTCATATTTTGAACACACATTAAGTGATATGGTACAAGTTCATGGAAAAGGGGTGACAATTTCCAAGTCACTGTCAATGGCTTTCTGATTTCAGGGAGCATTTGATATAACCAAGTTTAAATCAAAAAATAATTTTGACCTGTAGAACTTGTAGTGAATGTGACTTATAACAACCAGGGTTACTCAAAGTGTGATGCCTGGACCAGCCTCAGTCCACAGACTCTTACTGGTCTGTGATAAGTACAGGGATTGAGAATAAGAACATAGAAACTTCCATAACAATCTGACATTACCCCATCATCATGTGATCAGTGGGCTTGCATTTTGTAAGCTTTTAAGTATTTTTCTAATAATTTATTTTCATTGTATTTTATAAAATTATTGGTCTGTGACAATAATTTGAGAAGAACTGGTTTATGTGACAAGTGAATTGAGAGAATATTAAGTTCTATATTAGTGCATATGAAGTCACATGAAGATGCATGGCTTCTGTCTCCAATTTTTACTTCTTTATTCTTTTATTTTTATTCTTTAAAGAAAAATGAGTACTGTTAGAGACATCAAGTCTTCTTTCTATTCACTGATTTGGTCTTCAACATGATAATATAAAATAGAGCTATGCTGGCACACCACAGGCAAATATGGTGGGTAAATTGGTTCCTTATGGGAGGCCCAGTATATTGCAGAATAGAAAAATAACAGCTATATGCATACCCTAACAAACATAATCATGATAGCTTTAATTTAAAAAATATTACAATTGAATATTCTAACTATTAAGTAGCTCTTTGTTAATGCCTTGAATGGTTATTGTGTTTCCCTCAAGTTTTTAAAAGGAGTTTTATTTTGATCTTGAGTTTTCCTAGAATAAATACTTTATATTTATTTCTCTAATTTCTTATATTCCAATGAATTGTCTCAATAGCCATAAATAAAGCCCTTTGACATTCAACTCTAACACAGAATTAGGTGACTTCAAATGATTATTTGAACCCATAGCTAAGTGGTCCCTGATGTTAAAAAATGTATACCTTAAATAGAGACAATAACATTTATTTTTAAAAAAAAATCTCAGAAGTTGTTCTAGATTATGCCTGTAGTATTGAAGGGCCTAGCAGCGACCATTTCTCTTCCCATAAAATTCTAAAGCTATTGTTTGTTGTGATGTTCTGGCAGGGAGAGGGGCGATCCAGGGCTGGGGTAGAGGAAGGTGGCTTCCCAGAGGCCATTGGTCACAGCAATCTCGGTGGTGGTTCTTCCCCAGTTATGAAGATGCCCAGCAAGGTCATGGACCAACTAATAGTCCTACCTCTGGGCTACTTCTAAGAGATACTATGTATCACTCCTTTTCTTTTTTTTCCCCCTAAGGCCTTCTTTTCCTCTATAAAGCTAGCCCCTTCTTGAGGGGTCTCTCCCAAACTGGTTGAAGGCTTGAGTGGGGTCTCCTCAGCTTCCTTGGACAGAAGTCCCTGTTATTCTTGAAAGTAAGCAGTCTGGTTCTTCACATTTTAAGGGTCTTACTTGTCCCAGAACTCATGGCAAAGCATTACCCAGAAGCTGCAATGACCCCTTCTTAAGTCCCTGCTCTCCCACCTCTGGTCTCAGGGGATACCTTCCTCTGTCAATTTGCTATTAGTGCCTTTCATTTATATATTTTCGAATTAAAAATAATGTTTGATTGATACTGAAGCTGTCTTGATCGATCATAATAGCATTATGTATGTGTATATATTTTTTTCTGAAAGTAGTCCACTGTTTATTTTTTATTTTTTGTAAACAATAACAGTCTATTTTAATTTAATTTTATTTTGCATGGTGTCTATTTTCATAGTAATTCTTTCTAACCAGCTTTATAGTCTCCATTGACCTTTTAAGGATATAATCACGATAAATTGACAAGTTATGAACAAATCAACAAATATTGTATACTTGCAGCATTTTTTAAACAACTATAACTGCTAAGAATCAATGGGCATATTTTAAAACAATTCTCTGAAAGGGAATATATAAAATCTGATTATACATCGAATACTGTTGACTCACCAGAACAAAGGACACAATTGTACTGAAAATGTGTGTTAATCATGGGTCCTACTTTTAGCAGTCAGAACACCCTGGTAAAACAATTTCTGACCTTCAGATTGTCATGTTTTATTTACAAGATCAGAATGTGGCATACTTAGCTGATATTGCTTCAGGGACTCTGGGGCCTAAACACATGAAGACATAACACAAAGAACCTTTTATTTTAACCAATGATTTTTGTACTGCCAGCAAGTATGCACAGTGCTCAAAGCCATTGCAATTTCTTTGGAATCTGTAAAACAAATCAATTCCATAATTTAATTCAGTGAAGAGGAGAATTTTGTCTTTAACCTGTAGTGATTCAAGTCAGATTAGAATGTTCATCTTTAGGAAAGAGCCCAGAGTCATATATTTTTTTTCACATTGAAAGACCCAGCATTTTAAAATCTAAACTCCTGAATTTCTTGAACAATCCTCATATATAGTATAAATAATTGATTTCAAGGATTTACACAGCCAGTTAGACTCCATATTCGATGAGTTCAACCAATGTGCATTATTCAAATATTTCAGACGCTTTAAAAAACCCAACATGTGGTATGAAAATAAAGCTTTTTTTCAGAACAGAAAATATTAAAGTTGTCACCGAAGTATTTGTCAGCAGAAGTAATTGATCACAGGGTGATCTTTTACCTTGGCCTTTTCAAGGAGCTGCATTTAAGCTGATCACTCTTAAAAGCTTCTACAGTGAGCATTGTTACTTTAAATGGTCTGCTTGCTATGTTTAGCTACAAGATGCCTGACAAAGAACAGTGCACATGCTTGATAAACTCTTCATAAATTTATTATAAGGCAGTATCTACTTGTCAGTTCTTGAGTCATTACTTTTGACATAAAGCTAAGATACAAATGGAAGGTGAACATAAAGCTCCTGCAATTATTTTAACTGATTAATATATATCATAAGGAGGGGTCGTTAATGAGAGTAAATGAAATAACATTTGCTGGCAACATGATAATTACTTTTATAAGACCAAGAAGAGGTGGTTAAATTTTAAAGTTCATTAGAGTCTGCTAAGCCATAGGTGATGAAATGATGTGAAAATAAATCTAGATTAAAAACTATTTTCACTGTGATTTTTCCCAAATATCATTATGTATCTTTCACAAAAACTTTAATTAAATTTTTCATTTGCAGTTGCTGTTAAAATTGCATTCAAATAATATTCATTGACTACCCTCGTGCTAGGCACCACTAAGGATATGATACAATTCTCAGCAAACAGAATTTGCAATACATGGTCGTGATCATACGTGTAGTGATCTAGGGAAGGGACTAAATCCCTATTGAAATTCAACTTCCATTAAGATCAGATTTGGTGATTCCAATAAATCACTTTACAGATTATTGAGCTAATGTGACCACATCATCTATCATTTACCTCCACTGGTCTCTGCCCTCCAGGATCTTAAATGTAATTGGGAAGACAAGATATATAGACATGAAAAGTTAAACAATTTGTCTTACACAGTGATATAAGAGCTATCACAAGACAATACATGATTGCATACCAAATGATGCTGCCTGTTTCTGAACTAGTGACATTTATTGCTGTATACAGAAGAGATCAAGCCAGGAAATGCTATAGGAGTTCAGAGACAAGAGAGAGGAAAGTGACCTGATGTGCACAGGGATTTCATGAAGGAGGCAGGACTGGAGCTGGCCCTTTAGGTTGGGTCAACTTCGCAAAGAGGAGAGAAGGACCAGGTATGCATAGCAGCTCTGTGGTTTGACACCATGATCTCAATTATATTTCTGCTTGATTTTTATTCTTATCTTGCTACTATTCTGTCTACTCCTGTGGAAGGGCCTGCTGACTACTTAGCAAAATCTATGCTCTCGTCTTCTTTGGGGGCTAGACTACATTTTCCAGCCTCATCTGAAGTTATGTGTGTCTATGTGGTTGATTTCTATCCAATGAAATGAGTAGAAATGTATGAATTTTTGTTGTGTAACAAATTACCCTGAAACTTAGCTGTTTAACACAACAAACATCTATTTCCTCATAGTTTCTGAGGGTTAGGCATTCAGGAACATATTAATTAGGCGGTTCTGGTTAAGGATCTCTTATGAAGCTGCAGGCAGCTGTGGGCTGGGGATACAGCCATCTGTAGGCTTGCCCAGGGCTGGAGGCTCCACTTTTAAGATGGCTTATTCACATGGCTGTTGGCAGTAGGCATTTGGGTCTCTGCGTGGGGCTGCTTGAATGTCCTCATGATATGGCAACTGGCTTCCCTCAGAGCAAGTGATTGAAGAGAGTAAGACTCAGCCTTGGAAATCACATTGTCATTTCTGCAATGTCTTATTTGTTACCCAGGTCAGCCCCAGTCAGTGTGTGTGTGTTGGGGGGGCGGTGGCTATAACATGATCATGAACACCGGGAGGCAAGGCTCATTGGGGCCCTCTTGAAGGCCGGCTACCACATGAAGTGCCATCTGCTACTTTCAGGCTTGGTACATAAAAAGCTTTCGTGTGCTCCCCTCCTTTCCCTTTCCAGTTGGCTGAAATGAAATGACTCCCAGGGCAAACTGGGGCCCACATGTTGAAGGTGGTAGTGCCTCCATCAGCCTGGGTCCCAAATGACTACATGGATGGTTGATCCACTTACCTGCTGAGGTCTAGTAAGTGAGCAAGAAATAAACCTCTATTGTATTTGAGCCATTGTATTGTGTTAGGTCTGTTTGGTTCAGCAGTTAGTCCACGCCGACTGGTATAACTTCCATCATCTTTACAAAGTCCTCTACTGAAGCAAATGTAAGCACTATAGAATGTTTAGGTAGTGAGTGACTATCCGTATTGTCTTCATTTGCCTTTTTTCTTATGCTTCTTTTTTTCATTTTTCAACAAGTATCAACTGAGTGCCTATCATGTGTCAGGCCTCATTCTAGCTGCTAGGGGCACATCTGTGCCAAGACAAAGCCCCTGCTTCATGGAGCTCACGTTCTAACGGAATGTCGAGTGGCTGCCTCTTGATGAATGCACCAGACAAATTTGCTAATGTTCTCCTTCAGGGATTCAAAAACCTTGAAGGTATTAGTTAAATCTGCTGATTTGATACGGGCCTGATAGATTGGTGTTTCCCTAATTGTTTTCTAAGCCAGTGCCTATGCTTCTCATCACACAAATCAATTGGAGATCTTGTTAAAATGTAAAATCTGATCAGCAGGCCTGGGGTGCTGCCTGAGAATCTGCATTTCTAACAAGCTCCCGGGTGGTGCCAATGTTGCTGGTTCACAGACCACATTTTGTGCAGCAAGGCCTTAAGGAACACCAGTTATTGGATGTTAAAGATAACCTATGTAAAAAGGATTTCAGGTTCAAATAAGTGAGAACATGTAGCCAAAGGGAGAGGCCAGGCCAAATCATCCTGGTTCCTGATTGCTTTCTAACTCCTGGTGCCAGTCCTATCAGAGGCCTAATGTTACTTTCTACCATGGATTCTGTGAGATGACATTCTATCTTTCTAATAAATTCACTGTTTAAAAATTTAGCCAGTTTGAGAGGGCTTCTGTAATTTGTGGCCCCCCAAAAACCTGGAATAAAGGCCAAGAGACCCAGGCACAGGAAACGAAGGAGAAACCTAACCATGCTGCAGAGCTGGGGACAAGGTCAAGAACAATGAAGCTGCGAGGGTAACATGAGGCAGAAGCCCCAGAAGCCTGGAATGTCTTATACCTGCCTGCCCCCTCTAAGCCTCAGTTTCTTCATTGATAACAGGATTTGCTATGAGAATTAAATGAGATAATGTTCTCCAAGTACACAGCAGTGATACTTTATGATTGTGGCCATTATATTTTCCTTCTGGAAAATATTACCTGCATGCTAGGCGTTTATGAGAGTAAAGTGGGATAATAACCATAAAGCAATAACAGTTGGTTGGGCACTCAACAAATGTCAGCTACTGGGAACCCAGCTGGATTTGAATGAGGATTAAATTAATTTTTCCCCCAGATAGAAGAGACCTGGCACATTTGAAAACAGAAGGAAGATATCCCTGGAGAGTTAGCGAAGGTCACTGAGGGAGGCTGCAGGAGAGAGTGGGGATAATGGCAGAAACAAGGTTATCCACATCTCATCTTAAAGCCAGCATGCTCAGTGCACTATGACGAAGATGATTCCTGAAGGAGTATCCCACCTCAACTAAATTGTAGTCGCTTACCAGGAAGAAGCAGTTCAATTACTCTTAAAACATGTATGTTTGGTGAACATTGTTTTTCTTTTTTTTCTTTTAATTTTTTTATTTCAGCATATTACAGGGGTACAAATGTTTAGGTTACATATATTGCCTTTGCCCCACCCGAATCAGAGCTTCAAGCATGTCCATCCCCCAGATGGTGCCCACTGCACCCATTAGGTGTGAATACAGCCATCCTCTCCTCCCCCTCCCACCTGCCCGACACCCAATGAATGTTACTACTATATGTGCACGTAAGTGTTGATCAATTAATACTAATTTGATGGTGAGTACATGTGGTGCTTGTTTTTCCATTCTTGGGATACTTCACTTATAGAATGGGCTCCAGCTCTGTCCAGGATAATACAAGAGGTGCTAGATCACTATTGTTTTTTTGTGGCTGAGTAGAACTCCATGGTATACACAGTGAACATTATTATATAGTTTGTCTATGCTCTACAGTTCAAACCTCCAGGTAAAGATTGTAATTTTCAAATATTATTTTAAATTTATGTATCTAGAAAAAACAGCTCAACTAATATAAGAACATATGTTTAGTGAACTTTATCATATAATAGTTTGTTTATCCACTATAGGTCAAATTCCCCCACAAAGATTCAGTTTCAATTTTCAAGTATTAACTTTGTTTTCCACACCCGTGTGTCTTAGCATCCCAAACTTATAAGCAAAGAGAGGGAAAAAGGATGTAAGGTGTTCTCAAAGGACACAATCCTTGGGGTGATAGAAATGTGTCTTGATTGTGGTGGGGGTTACACAACTGTGTATATTTATCAAAATTTATAGAGCCATACATCTAAAAAGGGTGAATTTTACTGTATGCAAAGAATGCCTCAATAAACCTGATTTAAACACAACCCAAAAGAAAGCAAAGAAAAAGAACACATCCTTGAACGCAAAGTCTGGTGTTGTAGCAGGGCACATAAACAGGTTACAAAACCTGATTTTAGTCATGAAGACTGAAATAGGAAAGAAAATTCCAGTGTTATCATTTAAATTAACATAGGAAAAATCTCCTAGATCAGCATGTTTCCACTGTTTCTTATCAGTGACAGCCCTTTGAACACTCCGACCTGACCAGTTAGGCAAAGTGCAAAGCAAGGACCCTGGCTTTTAGCTGTCTTGTCAAGACCGGACACAGAAGGAATAACTTTCTTTCGCCATAGGGCAACAGTAGGTCTGCTCAGATGGAATCCCATGAAACTGATGTTTTTAAGATAGCCACTGACATTTTCCAGACTCATTTGGTTGTGCTTGACGGAAACTCAACTGTCACTCAGGCCCTTGCCTAGCCCCCACCCTCACTTTGTTCAGGTCTCTGCTCAGATGTCCCTTGGTAGAAAAGGCCTCCCTCATCAGCCCTATTACGAATGACCACATTTGTGAATTGGCTGCCTCCGCCGCTAGATGGAAGCTCCATGAAGGCAGAAGCTTTGCCTTTTCTGTTGACTTCCATAGCCCTAGCACTACAGCAGTGCTTGGCATATGGGGGTGCTCAGGAATTGTTTGTAGAATAAAGTATAAAGTGAAGAGGGCAATCGATTGGCATCTGAATCTAGATCACAGTAAAAGGGAGGGCTAACCAGCACTAGGGACTTGAATGCACTCACAGCTCATTTTGGTCGTTCTGCCATTCTCTCTAGTGTCCCTTTCTCACTCCCAATGATCCACACAGTGGCTGCCGTGGAAGCTCTGGGCTTACCTTATGACAGCCCCACAACCAGAGGGAAGGTCACTCTCAGGTCCAGGCTGCCTAAAACCCCAGGAAGGGTTCTGATGGGCCTCCCAGTGACCCACTGACGGGGCCGGGACAGAGCCTCAGCGTATCTGCCCTTTTCCTCATTTCTCACTTTCCAGTCCTGCCTGCTCTGTCTATTGTGGTGATGGTGCCACAGTTTTAATAATGATGCTTTAGAGCTCACTGCAGATGCTGTTAGAGCTCTGCCCATTTATCCCCTTGGATCCCTTTAGCCTTTCTGCTCACACCTGCTTTCTGCACATGTTCTCTCACAACAGCAGCACCTGCAGCTCCTGCTGGCACCTGCTTTGCCTGTGCAAAGAGAGGAGCTGGAAATGCCTCCAGGAGTAGCCCTTGACCAATGACTGATAGTCCAGGAGCATAAAAACTCCCACCCTCTGTGCTCCTGAGGGGCTAAATCTGAAGTGTGATCTCTACATGTCTCCAGAACTCCCCGAGCACTGAGCGCAAGTGACCCTCCATGGCGCTTTGCTGGATGCCGCACACTTGCTTGGCCTTCTTCCCTTCCCAGTCCCACTTCCCATTCCCCGCTTGGGAATACCCACTAAGAAATCACTTTCACACGAATTCTCATCTCAATGTCTTCATCTGGGAAACCCAACCGACAACAAACTTCATCAGGGTCCTTAGCTCCCCACCTATTTGTCATGATTTTTTTTTTTTTTTTGACAGCAGGTGCTTTGGCACAGATTCCTGCCTCCCCTTCCTACATGTGCACTATAGAAATGTTTACTTATTTGCTTTTACTATGTTCCTATCCTTAGAGTTCTTTCTTATTTTCCCTGTTTTAACTTGGGATCCTTTCATTGCTTCTCAGATATGCTGCTAATTTTTCTGCTTTGTTTATTACCGATGGCTTGTATAGCCTCCCTCTCTAACTCAACATGTTATAGAAACATTTATTGTATTTTCCCCTCTTATTTTCCATACCTTTCTTCCATATCTTGTATTAGAAGCTTGTTCAAGATATTTCAAGGTTATGATTGACTCCACCTCAATTTAATAGTCAAATCATTACTAATCATACCACCTTTTCCTAGTTCACATCTCTAAAATATAGAAGTGTAAATAAAGGAGTGTAATGAAGCCATCAGAACACCCAATGGTGTCTTTACTTCTTAACTATTTTATAAAATGTTATTTAATTCAGTTGAATTCCGTGAGACATTTAGTAATTCTTATCGGATGAATTTATGTGTACATCATTGTGGGAAATAAAAAAAACGAGTCCCAAGTATCTTTGATGTAGCCTAAGTTAAGATTGAAGTTGAAACCAGAGGCTATGAGTTTCAAATTTCAGTAAATGAGAAAGCATGGAGAGAAATTTTAAGATGTTGACATGAACACTTTTGACAATGTAAAACACTAGGTTAATAATTGCCCTTTCCTTAGACAGATAAGATGTTTAGCCAATATTTACATACCAGTTTTCACAACATTTAAGCTAAATCTTTACTTTTCCTATATATCCTCATTATAAAGTTCAATTTCGAAACTGTTTTCTAAAAGAGGGCAAAGAGCATTCTTAAAATAATATTGCAAGGTTTAACTTCCTCCAAAGACTGTTGACTTGTAACCTTGAGACTACAAATGTTTATTACAGGAAGCTGCATGTTAGAATGTTTGGGGTAGAAAATTGTGCTTGTCTGCTTCAACTTATAAACTATGTTTGTCATAGGAGGATGATTTTACTCACCAACTCTTTGATAATTGATCTGCCATTTTGACCTCACTGATCCAGCTCTAATTAACTGAACAAGTAAAAGAGAATTTGCAGATTAGTTTGGAATTAAGGACATAGCTGAAGGCATTCCTTGGGAGAAGTGATTTTACCAACAAAATAAATAAGTGACTCTAACAAAAGAATGTTAAAACACAAACAGAGATCACAGCACTCTTAGTGAAAGCTCCAAAGACTGCCTGATAATAGGAAGTTGCATAAATATACTCCGTTATATTTATATAATGGAATACTATACAGAAATGAGAATGGACTAAAACAAGACACAAAAACATAGATGGGTCTCATAAACAAAATGTTGAGTCAAAGAAGCCAGACACAAAAGAGAGCATACCATATGCTTCCATTTATGTAAAGTTCAACAACAGACAAGAGTAATTTATGGTGTTGGGATAGTGCTTATCTTGGGGCAGTAATACCTGAAAGAGGGCACAATGGGGGATTCTAGAGAGCTGATACTGTTCTATTTCTTGAGTTATATGTTCATTTGAGTAGTTTTCTGTATGTTACCCTTCAGTAAATGCTATTAAAACCCTATGCAATACAGAATCATTATTTTCAATGGCATTGTCTACTTCCCCAAAGAATTTGAGTAGTCTTTCAGATACAGGAAGGATGGTAGATACTGGGAACATTGAAGAGACAAGCAGACTCTCACTGCAAAGACCTTGTGGAATGATGAGGGAGCAGCTCCAACATAAGGTGAATGAAGTAAGCAGAAGGTTCTCAGGTGGTACAGAGGTGGGCACCTCATTCAGTCTGGGGCTGGAAGGGGTCGTGGAAGGCTTCCAGTAAGAGGTGATGCTTGAGCCGTGTCTTAAAGGCTGTATGGGCATGAGCCAGGCAGAGAAGGAAGCAAAGGGGGAATTTCAGAGGGAAGAATTCTCAATGGGAAAATCATAAGAGAACATATCTACAATTGCATATAGTGTGCATGTAGCATACAAATAAAGAAGAGGTAAGCAAGGGCCTGATCCAGAAGAAAAATGTGCTCATAAGCTAAGGGGGTTTGGACTTTATTCTGGACCAACAGGAAGTTATTGAAATGTGTTAAGCAGGAGAATGTTGTGATCCTTTTGAGTGATCTCTCTGGCTGCTGTGGGGAACCTGGCGGGTTCTCCTAGGTGGGTGGGTGAACTTGGATAGATACAACAACAACAATAACAGGACTCTGATAAGAATAAAAACACAAGATCTGGGATGTGATAGGGTGTATGGGATGAGGCAGGGAAAGATTAGAAATAATTATTGGGGGTCCTATATTATAGAAAAGCACTGCTCTAGGTCCCTATAAAAAATATTAACAGTCCAGATAAGTCCACTGGAGGCCACCCAATACCAGAGTGTCGCAACAGTCCTTTGTTCTAGTTTCGCCTTAAACCCATATCATTTACTCAAATATATCCATGGAAGCTTTCATTGCACAATTCTCCCGTAGACACATCCACAAAACCATCAGAATTGTGAATAATTTCAGTTGCCTCCAGAGTCTTTGGTTGTTTCAGGTTCCCAGCCCATGAACTGTGATTCAGTATAGAGATGCTTCAAGCGCCTCAGGAACCAGCAGAAGCATGACATCAAGTACTTGCCCACCCTCCAGTTCAGTGGGTGAAATGTCAACCCACCAAGCTTGGGTTGTGAGTCCGGGAGGCTCGGAATCGGAATAATTCTTTGTTCCAACAGTATATAGCAAGTTATCTGTCAAAAAATCTAGGTGAAGATGATTCCTTGTTTAAGTCGGGGGGTGGGGAGTGGAAAAGAGACCTTTTTACCCAAAGACAGCATTAGATTTTGTATTCAGGTGCTATCACCATCATATTTAGCAAAGATTTTTTTTTTTTAACAGAAACAAAGACTAACCCACAGGATTTTAGCTAGGCACAATAAAACAAAACAGAAATTGTGGTTTAGAAATCCAAGGCAAATGATGTTTTGATTTTGATGCTTTTGCTTACTTCTGCAGACAAGAAAGTTTACTGAGAAATTAGCAGGGAAAGAAGCCTTCCCTAGGTGTTAGGGTAGGAATAAACATAGCCCTTCTCAGATGCTCCATAACCCAGATACTCCATAAACTTTACAGACTAAGAACTTCTGTCCATTCTTAGTATACTAAAAAGCAAAATCTGCATGGAGAAGTGTGAAAATCTGCATGAATCAGTATCTTTTGGCTAAGGAGAATCTACCCCATGAAATCATTTTTAACTAAGCTTTGAGTGCAGGCAGTGTTTAGTATGCAGAATGAGAAACAATCAATGACTTAGAAAAGTTCATTCACAGCATGGAATTTTCGAGCTTTAAGTGGTTTGGAGATAATTGAGCCAAACTTCTCATTTACAGGTGAGAACATTAAGGCTCAGAGAGTCATGTCACATGGGCCCAAGTTTACAGTAGTCGGGGGTGGCGGGGTGTGGGTCCTGGTGAAGTGACTGCTGGGCCCTGGATCATCAGGCATGCAAGAGTGTTACAAATCTTAAAGCCAACTCAACAGACTTTCTCCTGCTTCCCTTCCTTTCTTTTCTATAACAGCTTTATTGAGATATAATTCACATACCATACAATTCACCCAATTAAGGTGTACAATTCCATGGTTGTTACTATTTTCGCAAAGCTGTGCAATCATCACCATAATTAATTCCAGAATTTCTTTATCACCCAAAAGGAGACCCTGTGCCCATTAGCAGTCACTCCCCATTTCTTCCTCTCCCCAGCCTCTGGAAACCACAAATTTCTTTTCTGTCTCTATATAGATTTGCTTATTCTGGACATTTGATATAAATGGAATTATATAATATGTGTTCCTTCATGTCAGTCTTCTTTCACTTGGTATAATGT
Source organism: Propithecus coquereli (assembly GCF_000956105.1). Taxonomy (NCBI): domain Eukaryota; kingdom Metazoa; phylum Chordata; class Mammalia; order Primates; family Indriidae; genus Propithecus; species Propithecus coquereli. The sequence goes on from NW_012149308.1 coordinate 2,412,219, forward strand.
TTTTGAGGGCCATCCATGTTGTAGCATGTATCAGTGCATCAGTCTTTTTTGTGGTGAATAATATTCCATTGTATGGGCATGCTATGTTCTATTTACCCATTCATCAGCTGATGGACATCTAGACTTGTTTCTTCTTTTTGACTATTATGAATGATAATTCTATGAGCATTCATGTACAATTTTTTTGTATGGAGATAGGTTTTCAATTCTCTTGGGTTTATCCTAGGAGTAGCATGCCTGGGTCATATGGTAACTCTATATTTAAACTTTCAAGGAATTGCCAGAGTGTTTTCCAAGGAGGTTGCACCATATTACATTTCTACTAGTGGGGTATGAGGGTTCCAGTTTCTCCACATTCTTTCTAACACCTACTATTATCTGTCTTTTTGGTAAGTATGAAGTGGTATCTCATTGTATTTTTCAATTGTATTTACCTGATGACTAATGATGCTGAGCATCTTTTCATATGCTTATTGGTCATTTATCTTTTTAGGAGAAATATTTATTCAGATGGTTTACTCATTTAAAAAATTATATTGTCTTTTTAATTATTGAATTGTAGGAGTTCTTTATATATTCTAGATACAAGTTCATTATCAGACATATGATTTGCAAAATTTTTCTCCCATTCTGTGGGTGGTCCTTTCAATTTCTTGATGGTATCCTTTGGAGCATAAAAGTTTTAAGTTTTGATAAATTCGAATTTGTCTACTTTTCTTTTGTTGCTTGTGATTTTGTTGTCATATCTAAGAACCCATTGCCAAATCCAAGGTTATGAAGATTTGCCCCTAGGTTTTCTTCTGTTTTATAATTTTAGCTCTTACATTTAGGTCTTTGATCCATTTTGAGTTAATTTTAGTATATGGCAGGTGGTAGAGGTCTAACTTCATTCTTTCGCATGTGCATATTCAGTCATCTTGGGGCCACCTGTTGAAAAGACTGTTCTTTCTCTATTGAATTTTTTTGGCACTCTTGTTAACCCCTGCATCTTGATGATAGTCTAGGGTCCTGGAAACTTGTGAACACCCCCCTCAAAGTGATTCCCCAGAGTCCTGTTGAGAGTCTCAGTCATCAAGTGATGGGTAGGGGGTTCAAGGATCAACATACTCTGGGATTCACTTCTGGTATGGCTGAGAGTGGACCCTTCCTGGTGTGATCACCTGGGATAGGTTAGGATGCAGCTTTCTGAGGCTCCTCATTTATTGATGACCCAAAGTAACTCACATTTGGGCCACCTCAAAGTGCCCCAATATAGCTGCTGCATTTATTGAATTAATAAGTTACTGTCTTCATTAGTTCCCAGTGGTCATCTTAGACTTCTCCCTTATCTCACCACCCACATCTGACTAGTGACAAATTTAGTTGACTTACCATACTAACTATTTTTCAATTCCAGTTTCTCTCTCTCTCATCATAGCTGCTATCTTGGTTCAGGCATTCATAATTTATCCCTGAATTACTGCAATCCTTTTAACACATCTTTCTATAAGAACTCTCTCCTCCATCCAATCCATTCTTCACATTTCAAGAAGAGTTTGCTTTCTATAACTCATACATTTAATGATAAAATTATATCATAATAGATATTGAGCATTTATTATTTATTGAGCATTTACTAGGTGCTAGACCCTGTGCTAAGAACATTACATACATATTCTTGTATAATCCTCATTAGAACTCTATGAGTTAGGTATTATCATTCCCATTTTACAGACAAGGAAACTGAGGTAGCCCTATATCTTTAATCACAATCAATTAGATACGCTCTACTCAGGACTAATTTTAAGAGCTAAGTTAAAAAAGAATGAAAGTAAAGGTGTTCAATATGGTGATCGCTTCCTCTGAGTAAATTTTCATAGAACCTGTTTGAATAACCCACCAGACTAATCTCTTAAAGTTCAAAAACATTATAGCTGTTTTGTTTACAAAAAAAATTTCTTGAGACGAAATGGCCTCAGTGATTGGCTCAATGCTCTCCATGGAGATAAGATTAGATGTGAAGGTGTCAGTGCAATCACCAGCCTCTGGGCTCCCCTCTTGGAATGGAAGCCAGAACACTGGTACCTCTACTGGCCCTCAGTCAGCTCACCCCTGGCTCCAACAATCTCTAGTGCAGGGGCTTATTAAAATGCATATTCCTGGGCCTCACCCTAGATCTGTTGAATTTAGAGTTCCTAGGAGATAGGGCCTAGGAATTTTCAATTTAATAAGCTCCCCAGGTAATTCTTTCCCCCATCAAAGTTTGAGAACCATGGCTCCAGAGTCCTCACAATCCTTATAGGAAAAGCAGAACAGGTGGAAGGGAACTGACCATCACTGGGCCAATGACACTGTTTGGCCGAGTGGTATTAGAACATCACCTTCTCCCACTCCCATTCCTCCATGATGTGTGCCCAACCTGGCTGTATCATGCTAAAATTGTGGTTAGATTTCAAACAGATAATCCAATTTGGCAAAGTGTTAACTATGTAATTGGAATTTTGACATCTGTGTAATTGTTTTGCTTTTTGTGAACTCATCTTCTGTATTTGTTTCTCCTTGCAAAATGGAATAATATTAAATATTTCTAAAGCCTTCAAAAGATGATGCTGAAGATTAAAAAAAGTCAACATTTTCTACAATCCTTTAGTTGCAACTCATTTTCTTTTTGATTATTGAAAAGTAAAGGCATCAATGATCCCAACTATCTGAGCGGAATAATGTCCTTCGTGGTGCGCACAGGGACTGGCATGCAAGATTTTGCCCTCTAGTACGTAGTAGGTCCCCAAAATTGTAAAATATCCCAGCCTCCCCCATACCCAAGTGAGCACAATGATTCTTCGTGAAATAAGTTCTGGTTCCTGGTTTCATAGATCTGTGTAAAGCAGTGACAGTGATATCTTGCAGGTTGGTTCAGCATGTACCTGTGCATAAGCTAGGGAACAGGCCTGCCTCAGTAAAGGTTAGGGTGAGCAAGTTTTGTTCTCTTCTTCCAGTAGCAAGCCATGGTTTATTGCCCTGTCTTTAATGAATGGAGTTGAAAATGGAAGCAATCCCAGTTTTTGTAAGTAACAGAGAGGTTTTTTTCCTACCAGGATTAAGGGTGTGCAGGGGGCAACAAGCAGCTATTTTCTGGGCAACTCAAAGCTGAGAAAACTGCTAAAGCCTGGAATCATAACCTTAGAGCCAAAATATGGTAGTTCAAGGCAGGAGAAAACTGGAGGCAGAAGGCAAGGGTGGGAGTGGGGATGGGGAGTGCACTACAGATGGGGAAGCCGTAGGAAGTAGAAGTATTTACAAGACTGGGTTGTGGCCACCTGTTTCCTTAGACAACTTACAGGTTTAATGTTTATGATATTGCTGTCTGTTAATTAAATCTCTGTCTGTAACTTTGAGCTGAGGAGGCATTTTCTAAGAGCTGCGTATCTGCCTGAAAAAAGTGAAGCATAAGCTAGACTCCCTCTCCCACAAAAATAACCCAGACCTTTGGTGCCAGAGGATCGTCGAAGCCAAGGGTTACACCGGTAAATAGTATCAGCCTCTGAGCTCTGAATTTCACCTCTTTCGCAAAACAGATGCACTATTTCTAAAAGTCATCTGCCCCAGCTTTACTATTTGACCTAAATCAATCTTTTGGCTTTTGGGGATCTCAGCCATTCTCTTCGTCTATATGACAGACTTACTGGCTCATCTTGAAGAGATTCAGGCTGGATGAATAATTGCCTTAAAAAAACCAGAAGCAGTGACTCATCATTCTAAAAATCCATACTGCTTGGCATTTACAGCACTCCTACTCTGTATCATAGGAGATGAAAAAAGAATTTGCTGTTTATGCCCTCTGAAGAAGGAGTCTTCTTCCCATCTCTGGGAGAGTAGAGGCATTATCAATGGAGCAGGTCATTTCAGACAAAAGCTCCAGTCCTTTCAAGGATGTTGGGGGCAAGAAGTACATGTCACTACAGGCTTGAGGTCTTGAGCGTGTAGTAAGATCTCAAGACCTGCATCTGTGCCTTCATGTACGCTGCTAGGGATTCAGCAATGGCTCTGGTGGCAGTGACGTGATTCAGATCCACTTCTGTTACCTTCTGCTGCTCATCATTGGCCTATGCTCAGGCTCTTTTCAGAAACCAGAGGGATCAGCTGAATTAAAAAAATCAAGAGAAAATGCACAGAGGTTAGAACCTGGGTCTTAATGGGGTTAACTGGGGACTCATCGCCCCAGCCAGGAAGATCATAGAAGCTTCTCCGTACCTCAGTTGTGGTGGAGAAACGTCTGAGGAAGAGGAAAAGAGATGGACCTCAAAAGGAATTTGTAGCATAAATTTACTAGCTGTTCAACAAACTCTTTTCCCTTCTCCTGGGTATCTGACGAGACTGTATTTACTAGCTTCCTCTGCAGTTAGGTGACGCTGTAAGACTGAGTTCTGGCCAATGGAATGTGGATAGAAAAGCCACATATGCCACTTCTAGGCCTGGCCCCTTCTAAATCTCCTATGCAAGCAATCTCTCTTACTCTCTTTCTTTCTCCCTCTATCTTACCCCTCCCTGCCATCTGCTGACTAAATCTATGTTCAGAGTAGTCTTGGAAGTCACATGTTGAAAATTTTAGAGGCTTCCTCAGCCTGAGGTCCTGAATGACTGTGGGAATAGAGGTCTTCAGACCCAAGCCCCTGTACCAACTGTACTTTTTATGATGGAGAAATAAACTACTTTGCTAAGCCAAGATTATAGGGTTTATCGACCATAACAGCTAGCTTTACCTTAACTAATACAGAATTTAACATCATGTAAGTGCTATGGTCTGAATGTTTGTGTCTCCCCAAAATTTATATATTGAAACCTAATCACCAATGTGGCAATATTAAGAGGTTGAGCCTTTGGGAGGTGATTAGATCATGAGGGCACAGCCCTCATAAATGGTATTAGTGCCCTTATAAAAAAAAAAGGCCCCAGAGGGCTGCCTTGGCCCTTCTACCATGTGAGGACACAGTAAGAGGATGCCTTCTATGAGTCAGGAAATGGGCCCTCACTGGACACTGAATCTGCCAGTGCCTTGATCTTAGACTTCCCAGCCTCCAGAACTATGAGAAATAAATTTCTATTGTTTATAAGCCACCCAGTTACGGTACTTTGTTATAGCAGCCCAGATGGACTAAGACAACAATAAACACTTTTGTATGATTGTTGAAATTATAGTTCACATTTTCTAAAGACCTGTTTACATGGTTCTTTCTAGTTTTCCACTGTGATGACATAGTTGTAAAAACTTATGACTCCCCAGAAGGAAGGGATTTCAGACACAGTCTAGGCCCAACGTCTTAGCACCTGGAGGATGGGCAGAGCTCTTTTGAACACAGTCACATGCCAGAAAGAAAGAAGACAGGAGGTGACCTCATTTCTCCTGATTACAGAGATGCAGGAAGAAAGGGTGATAACCCCTCAAATTTTTAAAAAAGGTTATTCCCAACTGAAACAGCTTATATTTAGAAAGTTTGAAAAGTGTATATTTTAAACAAAGGTTAAAAACACTCACATAATTAGAAACATATGATCCTGACTGATTCCCCTCCAACATTAAGCTGATATTCAGCATTGAAGTTTCGTATTGAATTCCCAGAGACTTTTTGGTATATGGTATGTTTCTGTATTTCATGCCATCAATTAGAAGCTGGGTTCTGTGCTCCGAATTGTCAAATTCAGACTCATCTGTCTAGCCCACTTCAGGGTGCCGGCATGTCAAAGGCAACCTGTAAGAACTACCTCAGAAGCTACCCAAGGCATCTGCATCCTGTTTGGAACTTCTCCAGGCCACCTAGATTGGTCTATCTATCCTCATCAGTTTTCCTGGTTTCTTGGCCACTTTTTAATTTACTTTCTCAGTGCTCACTTTCTGCCTAGCTCTCTTGGGTAAGTCATCTAATAGTGTACTTGTCTGGTCTCTGGCATTAGCTTAAAACAAAGCTCAGTTGTCAACCAATGTCCAATTTTCAGAGCCAGAACATAGGGTGGGCTAGTTGGTATATTTCCATGTGGTCACAGCAGGACATGTGGCAGCAGTGTTGGCTAAAATGAGCTTGATGAACATGGCCACATGGTCAGGCTATGATACCCCAGGTTCATCCCAGTGTAAAGGACACTAGTCGTTTACAGAGATGTCCAAGCTTCAATTTTAGCCACTGACTTTATCCAACATCTATCATCCCCAGCTTTTTAGCAGTGCTACCACAGGGGAGCAGGGCCACTAATTTTCCTGTGTTATGCCTTTTAGTCCTTACTATAACAGAGGCTATCAGTGCTCTTCCCCTATCTCCTTGGTATTACTGCTATTTACTACGGGCTGTTTACTGTGAACACATGTGAGTCTCTGCCTGAGGGTGTTTTTTTAATGACTGTAAAGTGTACTCAGTCTGAAGTGCTAAAGAGTTAATGACTCCAGAAGTAGCCCTCAGCCAACAACTGATGGGGAGTTAGTGCATATGTACCCCAGATTCCTCAGCTTTCAGGTGGAATAACTTGGAGGTATGTTCTATACAGTTTCCTGGAGTTCCCCAGTAGGATTGAGCTCCAGTTGCCCATAGGGGTTAACTGGCTTGCTAACCTACCATTGATTGGCTTCCTTCCCTTCTCTCTCTTCCCAACTTCCCTACTGATGCTTCTTGGGATCACCTTCCAAATAAACCTCTTGTATCCAAATCCTTGTCTCAGGCTCTGCTTATAGAAGTACCCAAGCTAAGAAACCTATTCTGTTCTGATTATAAAATGAAGCAGAGAAATGACTCCTAAAAAGTTAGCAAAAAAGGGAGGAAGCAATGACAGAGGTCTATACATTCCACAGAACAAAAAATGGAGGTCCTTGACAGGGATTCTGCTAGATTTGTGCTGTCCAGTATGGTAGCCACTAGCCACAGGTGGTCATCAAGCACTTGAAATGTGGTTAGAGCAACTGAGGAAAAACATTTTAAATTTTATTCAATTTTAATTAGGTTAAATTTAAATAGCCACATGTGGCTAGTGGCTACTGGACCAGGCAGTGCAGATTACGGTACACTTCCATCGTTGAAGAACGTTCTATTGGACAGCACTGGTATGGAGCAAAGGTAGGAAAATTTCTGCAAAGGGCCAGATAGCAAATATTTTAGACTTTTTGGGCCATATAGTCTCTGTTGCAACTACTCAGCTCTGCTGTTGTAGTTTGAAAGTAGCCATGATAGGTAAATGAATGAGCATGGGTATGTCCCAATAAAACTTTATGGATACCAAAATTTGAGTTTCATATAGTTTTCACATGTCACAAAATGTATTCTTCTTTTGATTTTTTAATTCATCCATTTGAAAATGCACAACCATTCCTAGCTCATGGTACTGTACAAAAACAAGTGGTGGGCCATTGTTTGATGACTCTTGTTCTATACTAACATTATTGTTAACTGTTACTGGGGGAATCATTATTAAGGTACTCCAGTGATCCAAAGCACATGGTGACAACAGTGACCAAAGTATCAAATGAAGTGCTTATTATAAACTAAATCAACTTTTAGAGACAAAAAGCTTTGTTCAGAGTGTGGATTACTCTTAACTGAAGTTGGCAAGGACAAATTTTTCTCTGATGTTTACAAGGTTCCTTCTACGGTGGTAACTGAGAATCATTAGGGCTGCTCTTAAGAAAATCATTGAAGCCTAGGATGTTCTGGAATCCCTACCCTGGCCCATTTTGTGCCTCACAACAGCATTCTCCTCACACAGAGAAACCCAGGGATGTTCTTTAACTTCTTGATTTCTATTTGTTTGCCCTGCCTGCTACCTTTCTTTCTCTGTCTCCTTCCCTTGCCACAAAGATCAATACTTAGGCCTGGCAGAGATTCATTCAAAGCTTTCAAATGGCTCCCAGCATGATAAAAGGTTGATTTTTAAAAACACAGTGTTCTCAGAACACAAGGCCATCAAAATAGCTAATTTAATCTTGAGACACCAGGAATTAAAGACGTGTTATCTATGTGACACAGACAATTCTTTATTTTTGAGATCTGTTTCAGAGCCAGCTCAAAGCAAAATGGGGAGGGGATGGGAGTGGGACTGGGAATGTTTCCAGCTGGACAATTCAACATAACAGATCTCCACTGCAACTCAACAGAGAATTGGCCACATCGAGCTAAAGGATCAAAAATGAGGTACCTGGCAGGGATCAATAAAGCAGCAGGGGAGAGTCATTTCTGGAAAAGACTTAGCTATCAGCTCAGTAGTTCTCAAGAGCTCCCAAAAGAAATGATGGGCACTGACATTTTGTCAGCTCTGCCAACAGAGCCCAGAGACCCAGCTGGTGCCTTTGATGCTAGCTCTTGCAGCAGTCAAAGGTCTTGAGGCAGTGGAGAAGCAGGCTTTTCTGCTTCCTTTAAAAAAAATGATGCATGGTGTTTCAGGAAAAAAATAAAGTGAAGGTAATATCCTCTTCGGCTGGGGTTTAAAACAGCCACTGAAAGCTCTTTGTAATCAATAATATAGATCTCATTATGGGGCCTGCATTAAAGAGGTAGGAGCTATGTTAACTTTACAACTTCCTTATGGGAAGAACAAGCAGAGATTGACCATGTGTGTTTTTATGCTTCTTACACTGAATGCATATACTATAGCAGAAGCAGCACATAGCACTTGTGCTTTACAATTATTATGTTATCATTTATTTCTCACCAACTTGCTGTTTTTAGATGTGGCACACAGGGCCTCCGCAAAGTTAATTTGGCCAACTCTTGATGAATGGATGGTGGAGTCAGGCTGTCATCCAAGTCTTAACACTTAATTCCAAAGCCAGTGCCTACTCTGCTCTTCCATGCCAAGGGAGAGATTCTGCTGAGGGCGATGGTGCAGAAAGGGCCTAACCTAGGTACAGGTGTTGGTGAAATGACACCGGCAGGCCTAGAGAGCCTGGCCTGGGTGCTCATCAGCTAAGCCCTCAAAGCGTTACAAAGAATCTGTAAACAACTGAAATTAGTTTCTTTGAAAACCTTACCAAGGCCACATGCCCAGAGTGACTACTCTGTTACTGCCAGCCAATCAGTTTACCCATAAATGTGCAACAAGAGTCCCTGTTCCCAGACTATCTGCAGGTTTTCCCTCCCCTTCTCCCCAATCTCATCTAAATCCTATCTTGGCATTGATTCAGCCCATCGACTGATTCATTCCCTCACATACCAGAAAACAATGTGCATACAATTTTTTAAAATATCTCTGAGTTATTCTTTGATATAGCTAAACCATGTCAGGGGCAGCGAGATTGTACATACTCTAAAACTTAGTACTGTTTAAATATTTTTCCATTGGACATATTTCCTTTTTTTTTTTTAAATTAAACTTGTTATTTTGAGATCACTGTAGTTGAAAGCAATAATAGAAAACTCCCTTGTGCCCTTTATCTAGCTTCCCCTGATGATACCATCTTGCAAGACTATAGTTCAATTGTATTTATTTTCATAACAAATGAAAAATTGTTTCATTGCTAAGGGGAGGAAAGAAATGAGGAGGCATCTGGGGATGAATGGGAAGCCATGGGAATGGGTCTCTTGATTAATTTAAAGAGTTGAGCAAGTTTAAATGATGACAAGGAGTAAAGAGAGGAGAGAGAGGGGACCAAATCCCCTAGGCAAGCTTGCTGGGCTCTTCCAGAGACTTTGCTGCCACTGTGTATTCTACACATGCTTTGCTCAAATAGCAGAGAAGGATGGGGTATTTTATTTCATTCTTTTGTGAGGAAAAGAATTCCTGGCTGGGCCCTGTAAATAGATTCCCCCTTGGAAAGAAACATGGATGGGTATCACTTCCAGTGTGCAACCATCCACATCTCTCTTTTATGTCCTCCTCCTCTGACATTTCAGCTCATGAGTGAGTTCATTCAGCTGTATCATGCCCAAATGGGAGACCCATGGCGGAATAATGTTATGCCACTGAGTTGCTCACTACCCCCAGTTATCTTCTAAATTATATCTCAAAAAACAAATAAAATAAAAAGAACAAGCCCACTTTCTGAAATTTCCTTTTCTCCTTCATCTTCACAGTGAATATTTCATTAACCTCCTTTATTCTTGTGATATAAACACAAAAAAGGACACTACACCAGTTTTCAGGGGAGATATGCTTGTGTGTTTCATTTGCTCATCTTTAGTCCTAAAGCAAGAAAACATCTTAAAAGACTATGATGAACAACTTTTTACTTTCAGGTGCTACTTTAATGATTACTCATCTCTTGTGGCATTTTCTTGTTTATAAGGCATGTAAATATCCCCTCTGGGTATATAAATATGCTGAATAAATATTCCCTTTCACAGGAGGGTCACACTGGATAAGAGTCACCCAGGAAGCTTTATTCTGATCTATTTTTATGGATTTCTTCTACATATTCTACACTCATTTTAATGTGACAATTCCCCTGTGGCTTAAAATAGGATATGCTTATTCTTCCTAGAATTGAAGGACACTAAAATAAATTTGACTTAAATAGTTCCACCTGAAGAAATGCACCAAGATATCCAGGGATAGCTCTTATAGGAATAAGATTTTGAAGCAAGCACATCATACTACATTACTTTTTCTTCCTAAATTCAATACAGATAAAATCTAGATGACATCAATGGCATTTCACTCCAGGCTCTGGAAACAACACCCTCTGCTTGATAATTATGAGTACAAGAACCCATTTCTGTCCCTTCATCTCTCATCCCATTTTGCCTTGCCTCAGCTCAGACATGTGGTCATCCACAGCATGGAGGTGGTGGGGGAGACAATTGGATTTGGGGTCAGGAGTAAAGGAGAAGCACAGGACTCAGGGCAAATGCCTTCATTTGTAGTATCCTATGAACAACTTTGATTCGAATTCCCAAATGGAAGCTTAGAATCCATTCTTCTTAACCATGGTCTGGAGTTTATAGACAAATCGAAGGGAAACAAGGGAAAAATAGTAGTATTAATTAGGATTACATCGGCTTACATGTAATAGTAACTTATTATAATGTGAGAAAAATAAGAAGTCTAGAGGTGGTGGCACCACCAGGGGCACAGATTTCTTTCATCTTTCCATTCTGCCATCCTGGGTTGTGGCTTTCATCTGGAAGGTTGCAAGATGGCTGCTCTACCTCCAGGCATCATGCCCACATTCCAGGGAGAAAGAAGGTGAAGGGTGGAGGGGAAGCTGAAGTTTCCCGCTTTCTTGCTTGCCCCTTTGTATCAGGAGAGCAATAGCTTTTGGGAAGCCTCACCCAGTAGCTTTTTGTTTACATTTCATTGGACAAAACTAGATCACATGAACAGTATCTATAAGGGAGTCTGAGAAGGTATTTTTTTTATTTAGTTTTTAATTGACAAAAACTGTGTATATTTATCATATACAGCATGATATTTTGAAATATGTATACATTGAGGAATGGCTAAATTGAGCTAATTAACATGTGCGTTACCTCATATGCTCATTTGATTTTTCCTGTTGCGGTGAGGACACTTAAAATCTACTCCCTTAGCGATTTTCAAGAATACATAGCCAGGCGTGGTGGCACACAGCTGTAATCCCAGCTACTCGAGAGGCTGAGGTGGGAGGATCCCTTGAGCCCGGGGGTTCAAGTCCAGCCTGGGCAAAATAGAGACCCTGGCTCTAAAACAATAACAACAACAACAAACCAAAACATTGTTACTAACTATCGTCACCATGTTGTAAAATAGATCTATTGAACTTATTTCTCCTAACTGAAATTTTGTATCCTTTGACCGACATCTCCCCAACCACCCCATGCCCAGTCCCTAGTAACCACCTTTCTCCTCTCTGCTTCTATGAGTTCAGCCTTTTTATATTCCACATATGAGTGACATCATGCAGTATTTGTCTTTCTGTGCCTGGCTTATTTCACTTAACACAGTGTCCTCCAGGTTTATCCATGTTATTGAGAATGACAGGATTTTCTTCTTTTTAAAGGCTGAATAGCATCCCATTGTGTATATGTAGCATGTTTTCTTTATCCATTCATCTGCTGGTGGATACTTAGGTTGATTCCATATCTTGGCTATTGTGAATAGTGCTGCAATGAACATGGCAGTGCAGATATCTCTTCAACATACTGATTTCACTTCTTTTGGATATATACCCAGAAGTGGGATTCTGGATCATATAGTATTTCCACTTTTAACTTTTGAAGAACCTTGGGGAGGTATTTTTAATGGGGGCACATTTCAGCCCTGAACAATGACAGGCTCCTATCAGTAGAAAAGCAGGGAGAATGGATTGGTAACCATCAGTGTCCAGTAAAACAATTATGACAAATACCTGTCCTTATATCCACAAATTTGTAGGGTTGAAAGAGAAACCTTGGACTTATAGTTTACAACTTTTAGGAGACATAGCGAGCAGTATAATTAATAGTGTCTATGGCTTTAGACTCCAGAACATGTGTATTTGAGTCTTAGCTGTTATCAACTGTGACCTTGAATAGATCACGTTGTTTATTTTCTCATGAGTACATTTCTCATCTCTGCATTAGAGGATTATGAAATGAAATCACATTTTCACAATGCCCTTCCCTCCATTCTTGTACATTACAAATTTCAGCACATAGAACCCAGCAGGCCCACTCTCATGATTTCAAAGAGGAGAACAAAATTATTAGAAGCCCATAAACAAGAGCGTAGTTAGATAAAGCAAAGTAATTCATCCCTTAGGTTACATTCTCATGAAGTGTAAAGCCAGTTAAGTAATGAGACATTGTGAAATGTCAACAGCATCTATTCCACAAGGTCTGGTCTCTGTGTATTTTCAGGCTGTGCAGAAAATGTTTAACTGAAGATGATAAGTGCACTGACCCCTAAATGGGCTCAGATCCTCTAAAGTCCAGAACTTTTTAGCAAATAATATATATCTTAATTTCTAAAAAAACTTTTCTAACAAATATTATGACATAATATAGTCCCCAGATTAAGTGAACAAATAGGCTCCAGCAGCTTCCATGCAATTTTTGGGAATGACATTGAGTGCGCTGACAGAGAAACACAACAGGAAAATCGAAAAATTGACATGAACTCTTGAAATGCACTCTATGTCTTTGATCATCAGTAACATTCTGTGCTCAAACACATGTAAACCTTACTTAGACTGCTTAGTTAGATGTAACTACCATTTCCAAGTTCCTTATATTTTTACGTTTCTATTAATCTTATTCTACATCACAGTTCAGGAGATGGTTTTATTTTAAGGAACAAACGTTCTTTGATAGTATTTTTGTTAAATGATTAAAATAGATTTGTAATTTTGAATAGTCTTGACAGTTTCCCATGGCTAAAGGTTTGTGTTTCTAGGTCGTGAACTCCATAATCCTTCCACAGCAATGAACAGCTATGCCAGAGCAGCTATTTGTGGTCAGCCATAAGCTAAACACTGTTAAGCTGCAGTAATGGAAGTGTTGGATAGTGTGTGTTCTATGCATCGGTCACACCAATAAGTAACACTGTGTTTAAGTGTTGGATCAAACTTTAAGAGTTGTATTGGTTGCTTTGAATGCGTTTAGGCCTGGATTTGAAAACTATATCAAGGAGCAATGATTGAAGAGACTAGAGATATTTAATCTAGGGAAGCAGAAACTAATGGGAAATATGATCACCGTCTTCAAATATTTAAATGGCTATCAAACACAGAAGGATACGGTTTTGCTCTATATTGCTTCAAAGGTCAGAAGTAAGGCCGATGAATACAAGTTACCCCAGGAGAGCTTTCAGTTTAGAGTAAGAAAGAACTGTTCCAATAAGGAAATGAGCAGCATCATAACAATTAGTTTCCTGTGTATTAAATATCCATCCAGAGACATGATAAATCATCAGAAATATTGCATGAGGTATGAGGATAGATTATATTAATCTAAGCATCTCATCTCGTCCAACCCTGAGTTGATTCTAACACCTACAGTACTTGGGGATTCTGACTTTCCAAATTCAGAAAGAAAACATCTCGAAACCTGAGAAAGGAGCCACAAAAATCTTTCTTTGTTTTTAGTACACGTTAGACTTTGAGGTGGTTAGAAAATATTGTTAAAGTTTTATGTATTCTAGTGGTATAAATAAGGTCTCTTACAGAGGTACCGAGAGCCCTTTAAGAGGGGCGGACTGTTCTGTTTCGATGAGTTTCTGGTAAACACTCCTCTTTGTCATACGATCCATGGATGTCAAGGTCACAGTTCCAAAGGTGTGCTTATCAAAGAACAAAGAATTTCTTCCACCCACTGCTCCCTTTTCCATGCCCCTGTTTCTGTTTGCTACCCTGTGCTCTGAAGAGGAAGGGCAGGGGGCACCTTACCTACCAGGGCCCCAAATCTTATCTCTTGGCTCTTAGTTCCCTGCCGCGGATCAATGGCATTCCTTTCTGATCTATAGCTTGACCTACATGGGTCAGAAAGGACTAGATGAAACAGAGACTAAAGGCTGTCAGCTCAGAACCCAGACTGTTGCATCACTCTTTCTTCTCCTCTAGGCCCAAAATGTTTTTGCCAAAACAGAGAGGATACACATTCTCAGTAACATTAGCATAGAATGCCAAGCATGACACGTGTTACACATGCATTTATTGCATGTGTGTATATGAAATCAGCACAATATAAGAAGGCATAAGGAACCTTGTCTCCTGCTACCAAAGAAGCGAAGGAGAGTAAAAATGCTTTAGTGGTTTGAACCAGATCAATACTGAACTCTCAGGCAGGAAATTGTGGTGCTCTCACACAGAAAGCTACTCAGACATTGCCTGCACCAGACTCGGAGCCAGACATCCTGACAGAGGCTAACATAATGGCTCATAAGTGGCGAATGGCTCCTTAAATTGCAGCCTAAATTCTCCCACAATATCCCCGACCCAGAAGCCCCTTTGCAAAGGAAGCCCAAGATGAAAGAGCACTAAATATCTCCAAACCAGTTTTAAGTCTTTTGATTTGAGTAAATTACATCCCAGGGAACTAAAAGAGCATGCAAATGAGATGACAGAATCATTGTTCATTTCTTTGGGGGGATTGCCAATATAGAAGTCACAGAAAACTGGGCTAGCGAAGTAGAATTCCCATTTTCAAAGGGCGGAAGAAGATAGCTTTCATGTAGTATGGCTGGATGAGCTTAATATTGATTCCCAGAAATGTTCTAGAACACATTAAAAGAATAATTTATGTGTACTTAGAAAACAATGTAGGAGTCCCTAGGACCCATCAGGGGTTGAAGAACAAGTTGAGTGAGACTAATTTGTTTCTTTAATCAGGTTAGTAGATTATTATGATAAACTAGGGAATGCAATAGGCAATATTATTTTATTAAAAAATCAACTTTATAGAGGTGTAATTTACATAAAATAAACTGCACCCATTTAAAGTGTACAGTCTGATGAGTTTTGACAAATGTGTATACCCATTAACCATCCCTATAATCAAGACACAGAACATTTCCATCACCACTGAATGTCCCCTTGTGCCTCTTTACAGTCAAACCTGCCTCAACTCCTGGCCCAGGCAAACACTAATCTGCTTTCTGTCACTCTAGATTAGTTTCAGTTTTCTAGAATTTCATATAAACAGAATAGTACAGTATGTAAATTTTTTGTGTCTGGCTTCTATCACTTACTATATTGTTTTTGAAATTCATCCATGCTATTGGGTGTTACTTTTATTGCGAGTCAAATCCATTGTGTGGATATACCACATTTTGTTTATCTATTCATCTGTCGAGGCATATTTAGGGTTGTTTTACTTTTTTTTTGGTATTATGAGCAAAGCTGCTTTGAACATTCATGTACAAGTTTTGTATAGATGTGTGTTTTAATTTCTCTTACTAAGCAATCATCTGAATGTCAAAGGCAATTAACAGGGTCTCATATGCAGCTTTGAACAAGATAGAGATTTGTGAGCTGAGTGCAAGAATTATATATACATATATAGTTATATATAATAACATATCACTTCATAAAGTAATTCATTAGTGATTGTACTTAGAGGGTGCTAATTAATGGATCAATGCCAACGTGACAAGAGGTTTCTGGTGATATGTCACAGGGCTCTGTCCTATTCTTTTTTATTATTAAAAAATCAATCGACAGATAAAATTGTATGTATTGGCTACAACATGATGTTTTGAAATACATATACATTATGGAATGGCTAAATCCAGCTAATTAACATATGCATTATATCACATAGTTGTCATTTTTGTGGTGAGAACATTTAAAATCTACTCTCTTGGCATTTTTCGAGAATACAATATACTATTATTAACTATAGTCACCATGTTGAACAACAGACCCTTTGAATTTATTCTTCCTGTCTACCTGAAATTTTGTAATTGTTCCCCAACATCTCCCTAAACGCCTCCCTAATCACCACCCCAGTTCCTGGTAATCACCATTCTACTCTCTGCTTCTGTGAGATCAACTGTTTTATTTTATTTTATTTTTTTATTTCAGCATATTATAGGGGTACAAATGTTTTCGAGAATACAATATACTATTATTAACTATA
>NW_012149308.1:2435318-2447208 GCF_000956105.1 Propithecus coquereli
TAATATTTCAATTTCTTTAGTGAATTTTTCTTCCAAGTCCTGGATTTTTTTTGTGGTTTCTTTGTGTTGGTCATCCATTTTTTCTTGCATATCATTCAGTTTTCTTGCAATCCATGTTTGAAATTCTTCTTCTGTCATTTTAGTTTTCTGAGTTTCATTAATATCCGTTGCTGGGGAGCTGTTGTTCCTCTTTGGGGGTGTGCTTTCCATTTGAATCTTTATACTTCCAGAGTTCTTTCACTGGTTCCTTCCCATCTGGATCAGTTGTTCCTTCTTGCCTTTAGATTTTCATGTCGATAATGACACGCCCTGTTTAGTCTCTGAGCCAGTAGGTGGTGTTTGTGGGTGAGATTCAACCACACCTCTTATGATGAATCAGTAGATGCAGTAAAAGCGTGTGCAGGATGACCTCCCTGTCAGTAGGTGGCACTTGCAGGGAGGAACATGCTGTTTTTGGGTCCTGTAGCTAGGTCTTGTTCCTCTAGAGAGGCCCTCTTGTGCCTCGGGTGGTGGGTGGGGCCCTGGGACTTCCATGTGTGTCCTTGTTCTCCACCTCAGTGGAGGAAGGACCAGGAGTGAGTCTGGGTGGTGCTGGGTTGGGTAAGCCTGCCCTCAGGCTCCACAGCTTCTGTTAGCAGGGGTCAAAGGTCTGCTCTTTGTTTCTGTGCAAAGCTGCCGGGAGGAGCTGAAATGGCTTGACTCAGCTGAAAGTCTGGGCTTCCGGGGTGGGGCTGTCCGAGGCCCACACTCTGGAGCAGGTCTCACTCCCCTCCACCCGCCCCCCGTGGCCTCTCCCAGACCTCTGGCGGCAACTAGGACCTCAGGCCGATGGATCTCCCCCGGCTGTGACGTGGGCCAGGAGGTTCTGTACCCAGGATCACAGCCTGAGCTGGGTGCACAGCCCTCTTTTGGGAGGAGGGTTACCACTCAGGCACACTGATCTGCCCGTAAAGGCACACACTCCTCCGTGCCCCAGGGCAGTGCGGTCGTGACCTGGGTGTATGGGGTCTGGCCTGCAGGCCTGTCTCCTGGGCCCTTGAGATCAATCCCTGACTCCACCAGGGGGAGGGGTGCTGGTCTTGAATCACCTACAGGGTACCGAAGCTGGATCGATTTCACTCCACCTCGGGATTTGCCCCGCTCTCCTGGAGTCCCCAGGCAAGCAGCAGCTGGGAGGGCTGGCAGATAGGGAACTCACAGTCTGAGTACCCCTCAGTCTGCTGTGGGGCCCCAGAAGGGAAGGTCCCGTTCCTTGGAGATGCTTCCGTGTGATGGCTAAATTGTCTCTCTGGGCACCCACGGGTAGGGAGGGGGAAGGAGAGAATGGAGCACTATGGCGTCTGCTGCTAGGCTCGGGTCTGCATGCAGGGAGGTGCCCCGAGGGGGCTGGGAACCCTGCGCCATGTCCGCAAGAGGCCACTGCTCACTGGTGGCAGCTGTCTCTGGGCTGGTGTCGGCAGGTCTCTCCAGCCACTCAGGAGCCACCAGCAGTCCTAGATGCAAGGGAGGGGGAAGTTAACCACTCCACCTACCCTTGTCGCCAATCTCCAAGCCTCTCGGGACCTTTCTCCTTCCAGTTCTCCTCCGCAACGTCTTCCCGTGGAGGCTCCTGTAATTTCAGGCACCCTTCCTTCCAACCCTCACCCGATCTATGTTTCTCTGCTAGCTTATTTTTTTCTCTTTCTTCTAAAATTCGTCTTTTTTGCAGAGACACTCTGACTGGTGGCTTTTCTTGTCCGCCATCTTGGCTCCTCCTCGAGATCAACTGTTTTAGATTCCACATATAAGTGAGATCATGTGGTATTTGTCTTTCATTGCCCTGGCTTATTTCACTTAACACCATGTCCTCCAGGTTCATCCATGTTGTCAAGAATGACAGGATTTTCTTATTTTTAAAGGCTGAATGGTATCCCATTGTGTATATATAGTACATTTTCTTTATCCATTCATGTGCTGATGGATACTTAGGTTGATTCCATATCTCGGCTATTGTGAATAGTGCTGCAGTGAACGTGGAAGTGCAGATATCTCTTCGACATACTGATTTCATTTGCTTTGGATATATACCCACTATGGGATTGCTATTTTATATGGTAATTCTATTTTTAATTTTTTGAGGAACCTCCATACTGTTTTCCATAATGGCTGTACTAATTTACATTCTAACAGGTGTGAGGTAATATCTCATTGTGGTTTTAATTTATATTTTGCTGATGATTAGTGATGTTGAGCGTTTTTTATACATCTGTTGGCCATTTATATGTTTTCTTTTGAGAAATGTCTATTCAGGTACTTTGCCCATATTTAAATTGTGTTATTTGTTTTCTTGCTATTGAGTTGTTTGAGTTCCTTATATATCTTGGATATTAACCACTTATCAAATGTATGGTTTGCAAATATTTCCTCTCATTCTGTAGGTTGTCTCTGCACTCTGTGGATCATTTCCTTTTCTCTATAGAAGCTTTTCAGTTGATGTAATCCCACTTTGACATTTTTCCTCTTGTTGTTTATGCTCTTGGAGTCATATCCAAGAAATCATTGCCCAGACCAATGTCATGGAGCTTTTCCCCAACTTCTAGTCATTTTATAGATTAAGGTCTTACATTTAAGTCTTAATCCCTTTTTATTTGTTTTTTGTATGTGGTGTGAGATAAGGGGCCAATTTCATTCTTCTTCATGTGGATATCCTGTTTTCCCAACACCATTTATTGAAGAGACTGTCCTTTCCCTATTGTGTGTCCTTGGCACCTTTGTAGAAAATCAGTTGGCTTCTCAGTATTCTTTTTTTTTAAATTTTTTTTTTATTTCAGAGTATTATTAGGGTACAAACATTTTGGTTACATTTTATGTCTTTGCATATTTGGTATTCTTATCATGTCACATGGGGCCAAAATCATAAAATTGTACATTCTTTGGAAGTAGAAGGATTAGCTAATCAACAGCAGATTCAGGATCTAGAAAAATCTTAAGATGATTAAGCAATGCTTTTAAAGTACTAAAATTAAACTTAACAGGGATACATGGGAGGTATTAGGTATAAGTAGCAAGAAAAAACTATCTGAGTTCAGGTCAAGGAAGTATGACTTAGAAGCATATGTGTAAAAAACTTGATGTTTTTAGTGAATAATAGCTTTATTGTCAGTTGAAATTCATGCCACCAAAGAAACCAAGCTGATTTGGGACTGCATTGATAAATGTAATATCTGAATGAAAAATTAGTATTTCTTCTCTACCCTGTTTTTGTCAGAGCACATGTAGAGTATTGAGTGGAATTCTGAAACAATATAAACTGAAGTACATACAGAGAAAAGAGGCCAAGATGGTGGTTATTCAGGACTGCGTTGCATGAAGACAGGTTTAAAGAACTGAAGATATTTGTCTTGGTAAAAAGGACTTATGGTCAGGGGAAGATATTGTTATAACTCTCTTCAGAACTCTGAAGAACTATCCCATGTAAAAGAAATTAGACTCATTGTAGGGTCTGAAGGCTAGAATAGTGGTTTGGGAGAAGCTACTAGAAGACGTTAGACTGCTCCAAAGATAAAAGTGTTTTCCTCAGAAGATACCGACTTATTAGTTATTGGAGGTATTCAAATATCAATCTAGTGACCTGGAATGTTACCTCACCTGTACAATGAGGGTAACCATACTAGTATAACTGGACAGAGAATAATTTGAGTGAACATACTTCTATTAAAACAGTTGTCACATTTCACCAAGCTTATTGGTTGACATGTCTGTCTCAACTAGCTAAATCAAGGACATTGAGGACTACATCTAATTCATCTTTTTATCTGTAGCATCAATCATGGTATCTGGTTTATGAACGCATTCAATAAATGTTTTTTGAATGACTGGAGGTAGCACATGTCAGAGTACTTTAGAAATGAAGAAAGCACAACACCAATGAAATGTACTATTAATTATTAATATTAATTTTCTTTCTAAACAGCCTATCAATTCAGGTTATCTATATTCATAATTATAACAAAAATTTATGCATACTATATGGTTTTACTGGTGAGTTTTTTCTCTCTAGCATGAAACAGATAATTTTCCTGCTATATAAACTGTTTAAGAACAGAGAAAAAGGATAAAAATCTTTCCCATTCATTTTTATTGCCAAATTTATTTTAGGAACTTTGCATTAAAGTGATACTAAAACCTGACAAAAACCTCAAAAACAAAAATTATGGTATAATCTCAGTATGAATGTAATGCAGTAAAATAATATAGTATCAAATCAAATTTAATAGCATATTACAAGAATAACTCACCAAGTCACATTAACCCAGGGATATAAGAATAAGAATAATATATTAGTAAATATATTAATATAATGCATCATATCAGGATTACAAATAAGAAAAAATCACATGATTACTGTAATAGATGCTGGTAATTTAATAGCCATCTCTGATCTAAAAAATGGTTTTACAAAAGGAAAGAAAAATAAGCATCATATTAATAACAGTATTAATCTCAAAATAGTAGCAAATAGCCAATTAATTGTGATACACCAAAAGAATTATTATTTAACATTGTTTTAGAAGTTTTGGAAAACTAAAACCAAGACTAAAATCCCAAATGATAAAAACAGAAGAGGTGGAATAGAAATAGATATGAAAGAAAGAAAGAAATCCAAAAGAATCAACTAAAAATTGTTATAATAGATGATATTTCAGCATAGTGGCTGGATAAGAAAAGCCCACAAATGTATAAAAATAAACAGATTTACTCTATAACAGAAATCACCAGTCAAAAGAGATTATGGAACAAGATAATCAATTTGAGATAGGAATAAGAACATAAATACCAACATAATCTTAATAAGGAAAGTTCGGAGATCTGTGTGAGATGTAAAAGAAGAGACTAATGAATTGAGAGGCCATTATATGTCCATTCATCCCCAACGAATATTTAAATTATCTGTAATTACAATAAACCCATATTGAAATTATTTTTTTAACTTGATAAAATGATTCTAAAGTTTAAATGGAATAATAGATAAGAATAGATGATAAAATGTTGGGATAAAAAATTAGGGTACTGTTATCTTGACAGATATTAAAACCTATTACGAAGTCTCAATAATTAAAAGATTGTGATCCATTAAAAAAGGAGGTATCATATAGCAATGGGGACATGAACTCAATAAATGAAAATTGGCTAATAGGGACTCCATTTGGAGGAGTGAGGAAATCGGTTTCATGTCATATTTTATTGGATTTTAAAGACATGTAATGCAGAAATACAAATCATAAGACAGTAGAAAAAAAGATAGGTGAATATTTACCTGATCTCTGCATCGGAAAGGACTTTCAAAGCTCAAATGTAACAGAAATAATCTCAAAGATAGAAAAGTTAGATCTGAGTTCAGAAAACATTTAAACTGATGAAAAATGGAAAGGGCAAATGGCAAGACAGAAATTGTTTCCACAGATATTTTAAAGACTTGTCACTGATTTGTAAAAGTGATAACAAGAAATATAAGAACCAATAGAAAACTTGACAAATGGTGTAAACAGTTTACAAAAAGGAAAGATAAATTGTTAACAAATAGGTGAAAAAAAATTTAACCTCATTGGAAATCAAGATAATGAGAGTGAAAACAATAAGTACAATTTTCTCTTATAGATTTAACAAGTTTCTAAAAGGATGAAAATACTCATTTCCGGCAAGGGTGTGGTGGAAGACACTCTTGCATTTGCTTGGTACGAGTGTGAACTGGTACAACCTTTCTGGAAAACAAGATACATTAAAACCTTAAAAATGTTATTGTCCTTTAAAAAAGTGATTTATCTTCTGAAAAGAATCCAAAATGCACATAAACACAGAGAAATTGATTTCAGCGTCTGTTACAGGAGTAAAGAAAGGAAGCAATACAAATGTTCAATAACAAGGGAAGTGTTAAGCAAAGTTTGGTACATCTATATTTCAGAAACATGTAGCCTTTAAAATGTATTTATAAAGATTTTTTTAATGACCTGAAGAAGTTCTTATAAAAAGAAAGATGCACAATTATACATATATATACATACATACACACAATGTTCTCAAGCATCTTAAAAATATATAGACAATTGGGCAAAAAGAGATGCCCACAGTGTCAATTCTGCATGGTGGAATTATGGAGAATGTTGTTGTAATTTTTGTATTTGTATATATTTTCTGAAATCCCTATAGTGGTTATTTTTTATTCCTATTATCAGAAAAAATTATTTCAAGATAAAAATTGTTCTTAAAGTGAAGCTCTAAAAAACTATCAAAAAGGCTAGCACTCTGGGAGGCCGAGGCAGGCGGATTGTTTGAGCTCAGGAGTTCGAAACCAGCCTGAGCAAGAGCGAGACCCTGTCTCTACTAAAAATAGAAAGAAATTAATTGGACAACTAAAAATCTATATAGAAAAAATTAGCCGGGCATGGTGGCGCATGCCTATAGTCCCAGCTACTGGGGAGGCTGAGGCAGGAGGATCGCTTGAGCTCAGGAGTTTGAGGTTGCTGTGAGCTAGGCTGACGCCACGGCACTCTAGCCCGGGCAACACAGTGAGATTCTGTCTCAAAAAAAAAAAAAAAAAAACTATCAAAAAGGAAAAGGATAAGAGGGTAAGAAGAATCATAATGTATCAAGGTTTCTTCAGACCTTCTGAAGGGTTCATTTTGAACATGGTGCATCTGAGATGCCAGTAGAAACCTGCCGAGGATACCCAGTTGGCAAATGGAAATACTAATCGAGAGCTTGGAGGAGCAATATGGGTTGTAAATAAGTGCAGAGAATCAGCATATACATGTTAGCTAAAGCCACTAGTGGTGTAACCTTGGACGATTTAGCCCCTCTGATTCTCGGTTTCCTCCTCAGTAAAATGGGGGTGATAATGATACCTTCAGGGCTGTTATAAGGATTAAATGAGCTAATACAGGTAAAATACCTGATCTAGTACATAAATGTTTGCTGTTATCATTGTTCGTTTTATTATCATTGATGAGAGTAACCTAGGGATAATAGTTAAGTTGAGGAAAGAAGAAGACAGGGGCTTTTGGTGCCTCCCTTGTATTCCTCAGCTCTTAACATTCTGTGCACACCAGCCTGCCTTCCAGCTATTGGCACTTGTGACTCTTTGCCTGAAGGCAGACTAGAAGTGCCAGGGAATTAATACTGCTCCATACCACTTCCAGGAGCAGCCCTCAACCAATGACTGATGGGATTGGTGGATAAATACTTTGGCTCTCCTGTTCCATAAGCAAGACAATTCTGTGTTCTACAGTGGGATTATGCTCCAGTTGCCCACAGTGGTAACTGGCTTGATATCACACCCTTCATTGGCTGCCTTCCCTTCCCTGTCTTACTTCCCCATTCTCCTACTGGGATCGTCTTCCCAACAAATGATTTGCATGCAAATAAATTCTTATTTCAGGGCCTGCTTACGGGAGAACCAAAATTAAGACAGCCAACAATGAAACCTGTTCTATAATAGCATTCAAGGGATGCTTGGCAGAAGAGAAGCCCATGATGGAACTAGAGAAGGAATAGTTAGAGAGAGGTAGCAAAAAACTGTGGTCTAAAAGCCCAAAGTAAAGGAGAGTTTCCTGAATGAGGTAGGAGGAAACGGCATCAAATGCTATGGAGATGTGATACAAAAAGAACTGGAAACTATCCATCTGAGTTGGCATCTATGAGGTGCTAGGTGACCTCTGCCAGCAGATTTTTGGTTTAGTGGTGGAAGATGCCAGATGGCAGTGGGTTGAGGAAGTGAATGGGAGGTAAAAATGTGGAGGCAGCAAGTACTCATTTAGGAAGTCTGGCTGTGAAGGGAAAGAGGAAGAGAGAGAGAGAGAGAGAGAGAGAGAAAGAGAGAGAAAGAAAACCAGAAGTGCACAAGGAAATCTTTTATCTCCATCTTTAAGATGGAGAGAATTGGGTATATTCTAATTTCGTGATAAAAAGAACCAGTTGAAATGTGGTTGAAAAACGTATCCTTCTTGATACAGTGCTTTAGCCACTATCATGTTCTAAGAGTTCCCCAATATTCTCATTTACATCAATGTCCTTCTATTGAGCAATTATTTTCTGCAAAGCACTGCTAAGTATTGAGAAAACAATGAAGTATAAGGCACTTCCTGACTGCAAAGAGATTATATTCTAGTGAGGGAGGTGAGATAGAAACACATGAAAATGGTATTAGAAATATAAGGCAGGATATAATAATGATAAAAAGAGAGGTACCATTAATAGATACTTTATTGATGGACATGTAAGTTTGTTCAACTGTAGTAATCATTTCCCTATGTGTATGTATATCGAAACATGTTGTGCATCTTAAATATATACAACAAAAATAAATAAAAAATAAGTACTTTAGCAGTTCAAAGGCAGGACAGGGAAGGCGGAGAAAGCTCACGGTTTAGGGTGTAGGTGTAGTGGGACATACACGCAGACTTCCTCTCACGTCCAGCTCAAGGACTTAGGGGGATAGAGCAGAAGTCGTGAGCCCAGGTGATTTAGCAGAAAAACTCACTGGGGAGAAGGGTACAAAGGGGGAAATTTAAGAGAGAAGTAGAAGTTGGTAACAAACATATCTAGAAGGGGTTTGAATGCTGAACTAAATTTTAAAACTTGCATTTCATTTAACAGGTGAAAAAGGAGCCGTTTAGATTTTGTGAACAGAGAAACTTTGGAGAAAGTAATTTGAAAAGGATGTGCAGTGTGTTTTTGGAAAAGAGGACAACAAAGGCAGGAGGGTTCGGTGAACAGGGAGGAGAATCCGAGTGGACTAGGCTAGGGAAGGATGGAAGGGCAGGGCAGGAGGAAGGGACCTTTGGTATTATGGATTCCGGGTTTGCCCGACTCCATCTTGCAGGCTATAAACTACTTGCACTGTGCCTTGTTCATAACTGGAGCCCAGATCATGCATCTAGAAGAGGTCTACTACATAAGTGTTCCTGAATAATTGAGTGAATGAAGTAACAGAGGAATAAATGAATGCACATCAGATGTGAGCACTACCAGACATGAGCCACCAAGTGGATCTTGGAGGAAAAAGAAATCAAAGGAGGATTAAAAGTCTCCAATTGTGGTTGACTGGGGAAAATCGTAGCATCGTTGGTTGAATGCCTGGCACCTGGTCAGTGCTCAACGAGTGTAATCTTATATATTTATGCTATTGAAAAGAGACAAACCTGGAAGTCACTGGAAGCCCACTTCACCCTGTTGGTAGTTTAGCAGAGAGCTAGCCCAGCAGGTCTGCGTTAACTCAACAATGCCAGCTGCTAAATTCAAGAGGCTCCCCCTTTCTGGCTAGGCCACTCCCTCAAACATCGACCTTTTAGTGTTACATAGTTCCTGAGGATCCCTTACTCCCCATTCTCCACAAATATGTAGGGTATGATGGGAAATGGGATCTCTGTTCTGGAACCCTGTGTGTCTAGCCCAGCCATGCCTGGCCTCAGTACACCTCTCTATGGGGCAATGGGAGTTCAAGGGATTGTGTGCACTCTCTACTTCTCTGATGTGAGTTTTCCTCCAGAAAACCTTGCTATATATTTACATCGTGTGGTCTTAGTGTGTGGGGACCTGAAATCTCTGACGTACCATGAATAATACACAATGCACACACACAGTTGAGATTTTAGAGGGGCAATGTTTTTGAGGGAAATTTTAATTTTAGACATGATCCAGAGAGGTATCATCTGTACAAATAAACCTTAATATGCTAGAGATTACAAAATCCTACTTAATCCATTTGTAAATACTTAAGTCTTTTTAATAGAAATTCCATACAACTTTTTTTATGGAAAATTTTCATTAAATATGAACTTCAGATCAAATCAAACTCTTTATTGAGTGCAAGTTTATGATTGGCACCATTTCGTAGCTAATAAATGCAGAAGGAATGATAGAACTAGAAAATTACCAATTTACAAATTCTAATGAAATATAAATGTAGAGAAAATGATAATCAATGGATGCTAAAATCATTAGGTCTGAGGCCATCAATTTTGGTTGCTCATTGGAATCACTTGGGGTAATTAAAAATGCTAATGCCCCTGTCCTACCCCCAGTGATTCTGATTTAAATGATGATAGGTGTGGCTGTGGCATAGTGAGTTTTTACATGGCACAGGTGATTCTAATGTGTCCTCAAGGTTAGGTGAATGGTCGATAGAAGTGCATAATGGAGGAATCAAGCTAAATTCAATCTTAGAATCTTCAAAAGTTGGACTATTGGACATTACATGCCTCTCCAAGTGGTGGAATTTGATGTTCCAGCACCACCTAAAAAGTCTTCTTTCCTGAGAAATATTGAACCTATAAATCTAATCAAGTCTCTAGGTATAGCCACCAATTTATGAGAGAGAGCAGTCTGATAGAAATCATAACATTTAAATGCAATACATGAATCATTGTTACATAGAAATTATACAGGAGATAAAGTATTTAAATGGCACCAAAAGGAAGCAATCAACCAAATTCTAAATTTGAGACACTCTACAAGGCCAAAACCCCAGTTTCTCCATTAATGGCATATTAAAATAAACATATGAAAGGAAAGTTGGGACTATAAAAGAATAAAAGAGCTTTAAGAAAACACAACAACCAAATGCAATGTGTAGGTCTTGTTGGATCCTGTGCCAGATATTGTCCCTTTTCTCCTCCAGGTTTTCTTTTTTTTTCATTACAGGGCTACAAACACTTTCATTACATGTATTGCCTTTGCACTGCCCCAGTCAGAGCTACAGCATGCCCATCCCCCAGAAAATGCACTCCGCACCCATTAGGTGTGAATTTACCCATCCCCTTCTCCCCCTCCCACCTGCCCAAGGCCCGATGCATATTACTTCCATATGTGTACCTAAGTTTTGATCAATTAGTGCCAATTTAATGGTGAGTACATGTGGTGCTTGTTTTTCCATTCCTGTGATACTTCACTTAGAAGATTGGGCTGCAGCTCCATCCAGGATAATACCATGGAGTACTTTTCCTCCAGGTTTTCTCTCAATCTTCTCTGGTCTGAGAAGCTGACCACTATGTACTGTGCCTTCAGGCTCCCTTACCCTCTGCCTTTTGGCCAATGGGAACCACCACCAGAAAATCAGAGGGACATCGTTCCTCAGGAAGAGGTGTTCTCTATAGACTCTTTCCTTCCAGGTTCAGTAACCTTGACCTGGTCCTCTTGACTCCTTCACACTCAGGGGTGGTAACAGATCTGCTGTTATTAGCCAAGGGTCACTGCACTATCCTCTGTGATTCCCCCATATTCCACCCACACTTTTGTAAATAGTCTCTTTATAAATAACTCCCCACCTCAAATTATCCTAATCTGAGAGTGCTGTTTCCTGTTGGGTCTGAGTCTGGATCGTTAGACCAAACCAATTCTCCTTTGAAACAATGGAGAAATTTTGAATATGAAGTAAACATTTAAAGCTATTAAGGAATTATTGTTGATTTTTATCAAGTGTGATAATGGCATAGCGGTTATGTGAAAAATAATCCTTTACCAGTTAGAGATACACACTTAAGTATTTATTGATGAAATGATGTGTTTAGGAGTTGTTTTAAAAATACTGTATTGGAGAGCTGGGTGGTGGGGTGAGAAGTAACGAAAAAGTGGGGGAATAGATGAAACAAGATTATCAAAATGTTGATAATTAAAGCAGAGTGATGGGTATATGAGAGTTCATTATACTGTTCTCTTGACTGTGTGCATGATGCAAGATTTCTATAATCAAGTCTTAGAACAAAAATTTTATTTTTTTCTTAAATGAGATCTGGTTTGTGATTTTTCGTTAGAGATAGGTCCACAAAATCTGAATTTATAGCAAATGAAGATTTTAAGGGTGTGTAGAGATTTTTCTACATGTTATTCTTATAGGGAAGAATTGATGAGGAAAGTG
>NW_012149308.1:2448148-2516865 GCF_000956105.1 Propithecus coquereli
GCTGGCCATTATTCTGTCCTCTTTTGAAAAGTTTCTGTTCATTTGCCCATTTGTTGATGGGGTTGTTTGATTTTTTTCTTGTTGATTTTTTTGAGTTTTAGATAGATTCTGGTTATCAGCCCTTTATCAGATGTGTAGAGAGAAAATATTTTTTCCCATTCTGTGGGCTGTCTATCCTATTGTCTACCTTTTTTGTGCTATTCACAGTTAATCTGCACCCTTAATGAGCAAATCAGTTATTGCTTAGCACTTCCTGTTTTTTTTGTAATAAATACTAGTAATGGAGCAAATTTATGCATAAAAATAGTCCATTATTTATAATCTTTCAAAGAGATTTAGTTGTTCCTGGGGCAGCTCGGGAAGCACACATTACAATTTCTTCTGCAACAAATTTTGTCCTAACAAAAGGAAACAAGGTGCTGGATTCATTCTGCTTCAGTAGCAATTTTGCTTCTCAAACACCATAGATAAGAGAATTTTGTAAGATATTTGAGAAGAATGGGTGAAAACAAATTGAAAGACATACCTATCTTGCCACTAAAATAATCTTCCTTTTATTCAAAGCAAGTGGCAGACAACAAATAAGGAAACTCTATGTGCAAAGAATTCATTTGTATACTCAAAAAGAAAACAAAATAAAGGCCAAAGTATAATGTCTGTTGGATTAATAAAGTTGCTTTGTTTTCTTATATTAATAAAAGTTGGCAGGGCTCTGCCTGCATTAAAGTATTTCCTGGCATAACATTCTTGTTTCATTGACATTACTGTTAATTGATGGCTACTAGATATAACCACAAGGCAGACAGGTTGGGAAAGAAAAGTTGAAGCTTGTTCATAAAATAGGGAAATGCTGCTTTTTAAATTGTAGTGCTAACACAGGAACCCCAATTCACCAAGATAAATGTAGTATTAACAAAAGAACTTCAACTCACGAAGACAAAAGTTACAGTTATTAATACTACAACCACAATACAAGTTGTAGTAAACAGTGACAATAGGACGGATATTGGGGAAAACAATCAAGTTGATTCAAGGGTGTTATAAAACATGTTTACCCTCCTAGAATAAATCTAAAAGAAAGCCTATATCTCCAAATTATTCCTCCATTAAGTGTCATTTGCAAATGCTGACTAGTCTATGGAAATGGATAATTTGGACTTTTGCGTTTGGTGAAGTCAGTAGCATAAAAGTTAAGAGCAATGACTCTGGATCTAGCCTTCCTGGGTTCAAAATCTGGCTCCGTGTCTCAGTAACTGTGTTACTGTTGGTGAGTTACTGGATCTCTCTGAAATGCTGACTCAACTTCCTCATTTGAAAAACAGGTTGTTGGGATAATTAAAGAAAATACTTTAGAATATCACTTGACACATGGTAAGTGTTAAAAAAAGTAAGCTATTATGTAATGATGATATGACTTCATATCCTCATGAAGGGACACAATACAGAAAGGAAAGAGCCAGAACAAATTGCTTTAAAGAAATGGCTACATAGTTGTTCACAGCATAAAATTATTATTTTGTCATCTGAAATAATTTACAGAACAAGTTGAGGAAAAGGTAAGTAGCCAACAAACCAACAAGACAAGAAAGACCAATAACAACTGTCAATATGTCAAAACTAACAACAGTTCTGAAGGCTGATCCCATGAGAAAATCTGCTTCTCTCTCTAAAATAAAATGGTTGATAGCACTGATTTTGAAGTTTTTTGGCATCAAGAATTATGGAATCTCATCAATTAAGTTAGTTATTACTTGGGACCAGCAGCTAACTTGAAATTAAGGTCCAATACCAAATGATGGACATTCAGGCTGAATCTGAATCAGGAATGAAGTCATCAATCACAGCAACTTTAAATGTCCTGCTGTCAGTATTTTATCAAACTCAAAGGAGAGTTAACAGTGAGTCAAATTACACTAAGATGTAAGTGCATACCCCCAATGAAGCCAATTTATATTAATTTTCAAGTGCTGCATTCACTCTGTCTTTCCACATCAGGACAAAGCCATGATTCAGAGGCAGCCCACTGATGAGTCATCTTCTGCTGATGTTTGGATGGGTCACAACACCCTGTGTGGGTTCTTGAGGAGGAGGTGGAGAAGTCAAGGGTTTCCTTGGGCATGACATAGCAGGACCTAGGATCTAAGTCCCAGGACCCAGGAGAAGGACCCCGACAAGAAATGCCCCTGGTTCTCAGAGGACTCAACTTTCAATTGTTCCCCGAACCAGGCTTCCATGTGACCAAAGGATGCATCAGAATCCTTTGATAAATATGAAGACTTTGGGGGCAGACTGTTCTGCTACTTCCAAAGTAGAGGAATAGTCTTCTCCTCCCTAGATGGTCCTGCTTCTTGATGCTATAGAAAGGGAACTACAGAACAAAGAGCACCCAAGATATCATAGCTGAAAGTCCCAACAAGGTGATAAATCCTACTTGGTGCTGACAACCATCCAAACAAGCACACAAACTAATATAAAGGCCCTATGAGAATGATTCCACTTGTCTCAGAGTTCAGCTTGGAAATCCATCTTTCATCTTCCTTCCCCCTTGATCTCTTTGTCACACTTTAGCCCATCCCACCTCTGCCCGGTGGCTCTGTTCTCTGGGATCATATCTCTTTCTATTTTAGTGGTGAGCACCCCAAATTTCTACTCCAAGCTCACCATTTGACTACACACTTCTCTCTAACATCTGTACATACTGAGAGCCTCTCGGCCAATGAGAATTTCCCATTCCTCCATGAGTCACACACCTAGGTTAAACGAGTCACCTACACAGAAAATTATGACAAGAGGAAATTTCCACAACCTCTACTCAATCAGGAAAGAGAGAGTGCTTGCCACACTGTATTCAGCATTCAAATAAAGACCAAGATTCTATAATATCTGGCTTTAGGAAACTGAACTCTGAAAAGAGAAAATTTTACAGCTTCCTGTTTGAACAGTCTTTGCAGTTGTGGTTCCAGTTTTTCAGTTACTAAAGGCCATTTACCAATGCTGGAGACTTTTGAGACTACTACTTTGTATTCCACCTTCTGTACCAGCACCCAACAAAGTATCGATCCCATAATAGATAGTTGCTAAATTATTATTTGATCCATCATAGAGAAATAATCTGTCATTGAGAAAACAGTTGGATAATATCTTCATCCATAATAGAAACTGTAATAGAAACTAGACTAGCCCTACATTATATATATTTACAGATCACTAGCTTAGAGAAGTCAGGTCAGTAACTCGTTATAGTTTTATGTGAGTTAGCCACTACTGCATCACAAACCACCCGAAGCATTGGTGATTTAAAACAGCAATGATTTATTGTTTCTCACAAATCCGCAGTTGGCTGGGGATTGGCCGATCTAGGCTGGGCTCCACTTGGGAGGCTCAGCTCCACGTATCTCATCCCCAGGCATGTTCTTCTTATAACATGGCAGAAGCACAAGAGGGCAAGCAGAAACATGCAAGCTTCAAACTGGCACCCTGACACTTCTGCCCACATTCCTTTGACCAAAGGAAGTGACACACCTTAGCTCAAAGACAAGGAGTGGTAAAATACACTCTGCCTTTATGGAGGAACTTCAAAGTCACATAACAAAGGGCATGATACAAGGAGAGGTGAAAAATCCAAGCTGATCATCTGCTTTGCCACAATTACAATTTCTGAGAATGTGGGCAATTTGACTGTAAAGGAGGGTTTTGTTGACGTTAAAATAAGAATGAATTTTGGATGACATCAGTTGCAGGGTACTCACTTCCTCCAAATGCTTACTCATTCAGTTCTTGCTACTTCTAGGAGGGTCACAATGGTTAAAACTAAAATTTGCTGTATTCAAGTGTATGTTACTCATAAGAGAGCAATGAGGAACCTGGTTTTATACGACATTCCCTCCATTCCTACCCCCACACACTAGGTAATGCAAAAGAAATGAGCTTACTTGTCTAGAGAGATGGGTTTGTCTTGAAACCCCAAACCTCATGCAAGTCCCAACCACTAAATTAACTGCAGTGACTTTTGTATAGATGTCAAAATTTGTTTAATCAGAAATACATGATAACTAAAATCTTTGAAGTGTTTTTATTGATCTTTTCCTAGTTTAATTAAGTGAGCTTCTCTCATGGTCATACAAACTAACAATACAACTTTGTTTCTTGATATTGAATCTACAGTTCTGATATTGATATATAAGAATCTTTGTTGAAACATATAACAAAATGCAAAGAAAGATTATCCACAGGGGTTTTTCATGGTCGGTATTTTCAATTTCGTGACAAGATGAAATGTGAAACAAACTCTAATTAAAGTAACTTCAGAAACATCTTGTTTTGACTTTAATAATTCTATAGCTAACCTTGCTTCTTGTGGCAATTAGAATTTTATAAGTACTGAAAAAAATGATTTTCCCCCAGTGTTCAAATTTGAAAGCTCTTTGCTCTATACGAAACGAGCAAAAGGTGGCCTATGGTGATTAATTAGGGGTTAGGATATTCAGAAATACTAAAAAGCAAATTACCAGGGCAACTTTTCTGTAAGAAGCAAGTTTATAAATCTCTTGCCTAATCCGTACGCACAATTAAAAAAAAAAGCACTTTCACTCCAATAGTATCCATGTTCTTCCCTTGAGAAGGACGCTTCTGCAAGAGCACATGAATCTCAGGTAATAGTAAAATAACATCAGAATCGTCCTTTCACAGAAAAACAAGCCAAAATACTCACCCACTCAGCTCCTCCCAGAGCACTTTTACTCCAGGAAGATAAATATGACTGCAATAAGAAATTGATGTAATAAAGATTCTACTTATGTTACATTTACAGCCAAACCCAGGGAGACAGCTAATGGCACTCTAAAATTGGTCGTTTTGTCAGAGCTTTGGTGTCGATTACCGATTACACACAGGAAACGGTGACATCAAAAACTCAGTGACAGCACAAACAGCACCTGTCTAGGGCCTGTGTGTGAACATGGACGTTTGGTACACAGATATATTTGGTTCATTTGATTAAAACTCCTGGTATCAGCCACCAGGGAGAATTATAACTGCTCAGCTCTTTATTTTTTCTTTTCAGTTCAGTATCTAAAAATCTATTCTCAGGAGTGTAGCAATAAGAGATGAGGCAAACAATGATTAAAAATCCCAAGAGTTTTTCTACAACCTGGTAGAGATACAGAGTCAGAGCACAGCTAGTAACAATAGCTAGCATTTGATTAATGCTTCTGATAGTGCCCGGTACTGTGCCAAGCACCCTGTGCACGTTCATCTATTTCATCCTTCCTCCAGCCCTACAATGTGGGTGCTGTTGTCATCCCTATCTTGCAGGTGAGGCTGAGAGAGAAATTTAGAAACTGGTTCGGTCTCGCAGCTCATAGATTGCAATACCAGCATCCACCTCCAGAGCCTAAGCCCTTCCCCATTATACCATAGAGTGAAAACATGCTGGACTCCAGTCCCCGTATTTTACTAACTAGAAGTGTAGCCTTGAACAAGTCATTTTCCTCCTGTGGGCCTCTGTGTTTTTATACAGAAATGAAGTAGTTGAATTAAATCAGTGGTTTGTAACCTTGGCTGAAAATTAGGATCACCTGGAGTGCTTTTATAAGGCAATTTGTTGAGTATTTTACTCTATGCCAGGCATCTCATGTGATTCTCTCAATAGTACTCTGAGATCTCATTGAGGAAATGAGGAACACCCAATCTCATGGAAGAAAAACTGAGGTTTGAGAAGTTTGGTAACTTGCCTAGATTATATAGTTCATAGGCTTCAATTCAGGCACACAGACCTTTATACTGCGCAGGGCTCAGGCATTTCTGACCGCCACTCCTGGGCTTTGAGTCCTGGGATGAATTACTGTCATCCTTTAGTGACTCCACACAGCTCTCCCAGTCTT
Source organism: Propithecus coquereli (assembly GCF_000956105.1). NCBI lineage: Eukaryota > Metazoa > Chordata > Mammalia > Primates > Indriidae > Propithecus > Propithecus coquereli. The sequence goes on from NW_012149308.1 coordinate 2,454,031, forward strand.
CAGGCTTATCCCCCTCTAATCTACACTCCCCATTGTTTCCTAAACTCTCCTTCTAAAATGGACATCTTACTTCCACCTTGAAATCTGACACTGTGTCTTCAGAGCTCTCTGGGTATTTCAACCTCCTCGATGCGGTGCTCAAGGCACTTCATCATCTGGCTAGTTCTCTAGTCTTATTTCTTTCCATTGCCTCCTTGCCAGCCCCTGCCCCTCCTGCCACTTTGTTCAAGCAAAATGTGTCATACGTTCCTCACATCTGTGTCTTCACATATGTTGCTGCTTCTTCCCGGAATGACCTTTTCCTCTCCTCCACATTCTAGCTTAATTCTCACTCCTCCTAAGCTTAGCTCAAATATCTGCTTTTTCTGGAAGACTCCTCTGGCCATGATGGGGACTGTGTTAGGCTGCCCTTATTTTTTCCCTCAGCACCCAGGTCCCTTCTGTAAGGTAGTTGGTTTGAAGGGTCACTTTCTTCTGAAGCATTTTCTAACCCTGCGATGTATAATTGACCTGTTTCTCTGAATTGAACTAGAGAGGAGATGGCTTGGAGAGGGAGCAGGGCTAACCACTTTTGCCCCCTACACTCTAGTCCTAGCACCGTCGTCTTGCTCTTACGATAATTGCTTCCTCCGCTTCTATTCTACAGGCTGTTCCCGACACTCAGGCCATGGTGATCCTTTTAAATATAAGGCAGATCATGTGACTCTTCAGCTCAAAACCCTACAATGACTCCTATCTCACACCCAGTCAAAATCCAAGTGCTAACAAGGTCCTATAAACCTTGACATCTGTGCCTCTCAAACTTTCACGTGCATGGGAATCACTTGGGCATCTTGTTAAAATGTTCACTATGACCCAGCAGGTCTGGGGCAGGGCTGGAGAGTCTGTACTTCTAACCAGCTGGGAGGTGAGGCTGGTGTTACTGGTCCCTGGAGCCCATTCTGAGTAGGAGGGCTCTCCATGATCTCATTTCCTGCTAACTCTCTGATCTCCTGTCTTTCTATTCTCCTCCTTGTTCTCTCCACTTCAGCCATACTGGCCTCCCTGCTGTTCAGAGAACACACTAGAAATGTCTTAGGTAGTGTGCACTACCTACATTACCTTAGGGCCTGTGCACTAGTTATTCCTTTTGCTTGGAATGCTCTTGCCCCAGACATCCACTTGCCTAACTCTCCTGCTCTCTTCACATCTTTGCTCAAATCTCACCTTTTCAGTGAGGTGCACCCTGACCACCTGATTTAACATTGCAACCTTCCCTCTACTGTCCCCAATCCTGGGCCCTGCACTCCTGAAACTCTTTATGTTGCTCTTCTGTTTTTTTTCCCATAGCTTTCCATGACCTTTTAACATACTTTATAAACTTACTTATGTATTCTATTCATTATAAACTTACTTATGTATTCTATTCATTATGAACTTATGTATTCTATTCATTATAAACTTACTTATGTATTCTATTCATTATTTTGTTATCTAGCTCCTCCCCAATTCAAAAAGGCAGTTCCTTGAGGAGCCCCTTCTTTGTGAGTGTTGTGTTCACTGTTGTTTCCCAAGAGTCTAGAACAACTGCCAACAAATACCATTTGAATTTTGAATTTGAATATGGTGGGTGAGTGAGAAGAAGAAATTAAGATAATGTGGCTCAACTGCGTGCATCCCACTGAGTACATTTCCCCTGAGTGCATTTTATTGGTGCTTGGCATATTGATGTGAGGCATCGCTTTGCATGTTCCCAGGGCTTTTCTTGGTCAAGATGCAGCAAAGTACCTCATGCTTGAGACATTTCATGTTTCCCTGTTTTTAATCTCCAGATGACTCAAATTCAAATGTTATTTTCTTCTAATAAATGCACCATTATCTTCAGAGATAAATTTCAGGAAAGAAATAAAAAATAGTATTTGTAATTACTGCCTTCCATCTTACCTATGACTCAGATGGGTAAGTGCCTCTTCTGTACTTCATTATCTTCAAATTTAGTAAAGCAATCAGGTATGCCTTTTATGATGGCAGAAATTGATTCCCTTTTAATTCTACCAGTCATTTTATCCTCCTTCTCCCTTCATTTTTCTCAATCCTCCTACATTATTAAGCTTTAACCAGGCATTGTTTGATTGACATTATAGTCAGTATTTTTATATAACTAAGAAGATTATATCATGGGATAATGACATAAGCTAACTTCATTGATTTAGCTCTTGAATTGATCTTGAACACCATGCACAAAGATCAATGCATTGCCTTCATTTTTTAATTGGATTTTCTACTTCTCCATCCTGAAAATATCTCTTAACTATTAGGTTGAACCATATGAAATTGCTATTTTTATAAGTCAAAATGATTTAATATTGGCAATTTCATATAGTTCAACCTAAATATAATCAGGAGAGTTTCTACCCACCTCCCTTCAGAGAACAACCAATTCTTTAAAAAAGAAGTAAGCCTTGTGGGTTGCAGAACAAAAAGCTTGCTAGAAAATAGGGCACTTAGCCTTGGTGAATAACGATCACGCTTGCTGTTCGCATGCATAGTCTCCATCCTGACTGCCATGGGTCCTCTGGGCAAGCTCTGGGCTAGGAAAGAAGACTGGCTGACAGCGCTAGCTAAGTAGGGCTGTGGGGCCTTCTGGTGACCACTCACACTGGATAGAAATACTCTCACTCTCTTAGCCTACTCAGAGAAATCCATCCATACATCCTTTCCCCAAACCTTGTCACCAGTCTTCCAATTTTGTTTCCTTCGGGCCATGTTTTCCTATGTAGATCTTTAGCCACTGCCAAGGAATCTGTGTAGATGCTTACCTCAGGCAATCCTCATTTCCAGACAAAGAGATATGCTGCTTGAAATTCTGTGAGAGGATTTCCCTTCTTCACCAACTTTTGTGCATAATTGAGTGAGGCTATGTTCTGGTTATCTACCAATGTGTCACAAACCACTCCCAAACATTGTGGTGTAAAATAACTATTTTATCATGCTCATGGATTCTGTGGGTCAGGAATTCAGATGCGGCACAGCAGAGATGGTGCCTCGATGTCTAGGGCCTCAACTGGAGCACTCAAATCCTGGGTGTTGACTCCACACCTGGGTCCTGGAATCATTCTGGGACATCTTCATTTACGTGTCTGATGATTGCTGCTGGATATCAGTGGGACCTCACCTGGGCTATCAGCTAGAACATCTACACCATGGTCTCTCCACGTGGTCTCTCTGAGTGGGCTAGTCTTGATTTCCTCACAGTGTTGTGGCTGGGTTTCAAGAGCAAGCAACTTAAGAGAACTGGGTGGAAGCTGAAATACCTTTTATGATTTAGCCTCAAAAGTCACATAGCATCACTTCTGCTATAGTAACAAGCCTGCCCAGATTCAAGGGAAGGAAATGTAGATCCCCACCTCTCAATTGGAGGAGTATGAGAGACATACCACAAGAAGAGTAATGCGAGATGGGCAATACTGTTGCAGCTCATAAAGGTTAGTCGTTATTATTAGGCAGTCCCAGACCATTCTGTTAAATGTAAATTGTTGAAATAATAATTCTCAATGATTTATTTTTACTTATTAAACATTTAAATAAACGCTATGGGGTAGTTTTGCAACCTTTTATGTGCTTTTAAGAATTTTTGCTCACTTTTCAGAATTGGAGCAATTTTCACTCTTTTATTTGTTTTTTAAAAATTTCTAATTCATTGAGGGCTTTATCGTGTGTAGAGGTATCAATTGTCAGCTGGAAAAGTGGCCTTCCAAGGAAGAAAATCGAGGTTTATTTTTCAGTGAACTCAAACTATACAAGTAGCTGCATTGATTACTGATGGCCCAAAGCCCATGACGATCATATAAGGATCAATGTTTAGATCCAATTTTTCTGTCTGTCTTAAAATCCAGGAAGAGATTTCTGTCTCCTGTTCAGCAAGGCAAGCATCAGTTTGACCTTCCTTCAGGCCAGCAATGTAAGCAATACTAAACTTGTCCTTGCATTCACATTGTGGTTGCATGTGCTTTGTATTACAGCTTCAATCCTGACAGCAAACACTGGATGAATGCTGGCCAAGTAATGTCAAATATGGCTAAAACAACTTTAAATATAAAATAAATGTTTATGCAAATATAGTAAAAACATGTTAAGTAGATTAAATGAACAATGATGGTTGAAAATTGATTTTTAAAAGGACAAAAAGGCAAATGAGAAGGTAGACAAAATTACTTTTATTATGCTACTATCCTAGGTTGCACAGAAATTATGAAAACATGGACTGGATATTGTAAATATTAATTCTTATGCTAATTTGCTTTTAGAAAATTCATTTAGAGCTAGAGACAAATGTAAGAATTCATTAAAGCATTTGCAAACCAGCATAGCGAGAATAAGTGGATAAGAATGAACTATAAATAAAAAACTAAATAGTAATGTGTTTGTGAAGACAAAAACTTCTGGAGCGGAAATTGATAAACATGCTTTAAAACGCTTAAAGGATTCTAAACCCACCCCATGCTATAATCTCTATAAAAGAAGATACCATATCTATCTCATTCAACATTCTATTTCTATTCTACTAATATTTCTGTAATTATTTAATCGTGTGTCAAATTATCAATATTTAAGAAAACTTGGATTATTCAGTTTAATTTTTAATCAATTTGTTGCTTTGACTAATTGTGTTCAACCCAAACCTTTTCAGCCAACTTATTTTCTATGAATTAACCTGGAGCTATGCTAGGCAAAACACTATCAAAAATAAAAAAAATTGTGAGATGCCATTCCTGGCCTCATTTTTTGGGTAATTTATTTGAGGAGAAGAATGAAAAAGCTTTCTTAAGATTTAAATAATAGGTCACGACAACAACCGGAGATCTCTTGCAAAGGCTCTCTATGATTAATTTTTGTGTCAATTACAAATTGCCATTTCTTATAATGTGATGTGTTAGGAATGTTAATCACCCCAATGCAAAAAATGAAGAACAAATGGATTAAACATAATAAATATCATTTTAATAGAAACTGAAATAATAAGAAACTAAAGGAATTTCTTCCGAGAACCAAAACTGAATAGGAAAATGGAAAAACAAAACAAACAAACAAACAAAAAAACCCAAACCAGAATTGTAAGGGTGGAGTCGAAGCTCTTGTTGCTCAGGGTTGGGGGTGGTGGATTTGGTTGGTCTTTGTAAGAAGATTAAGTGTTAAGTGCCAAATGGGGACAAACACCTATATGTAAGGCCAGAGCAAAGTCAGAAAGGTATGATTGCATAAATACACAACCATGAAAGGTCTATGCCACGATGAAAGAGTGGAACGGAAGCAAAATGTACCCACTGCCAGGGAGATAGTCCCTCTGTTCTTTAGTTGCCCCAGCTGAAAAGTTGGGACTTTAATTCTGCTTTCAGTTGAATTCTTGATTCAAATATATATTCCTTTTATGGTCCAATAAACCTCAACCCATGAAATGAACATAAAAAGTGGTCCCCATTCAGTGATTACCCTGGCAGAAGCAAATGACAATCTTGTCTGGAAAGTCACACCCTCAACCCAGACCACAAGGGATTCATACAGATAAAGCCCTGCTAAAGGTGAGCTCACCATTAAAAAAAAAAAGCATATGGATACATGCCACCATGAGTGAGAGGCAGCCAACAAAACCAACAGTTGGATGAGACACTCAAATCCTTAAGATGATTAGAGTATTAAATATGTATTATGAAATATGACAAAACATTTTTATTTTATTTTATTTTTTTTGAGACAGAGTCTTGCTCTGTTGCCCGGGCTAGAGTGCCGTGGTGTCAGCCTAGCTCACAGCAATCTTAAACTCCTGGGCTCAAGCAATCGTACTGTCTTAGCCTCCCGAGTAGCTGGGATTACAGGCATGTGCCACTATGCCCGGCTAATTTTTTCTCTATATATATTTAGTTGTCCAGCTAATTTCTTTCAATTTTTTTAGTAGAGACAGGGTCTCGCTCTTGCTCAGGCTGGTCTCGAACTCCTGAGCTCAAAGGATCCACCCACCTTGGCCTCCCAGAGTGCTAGGATTACAGGTGTGAGCCACCGCGCCCGGCCAAAACATTTTTAAAAGAAGAAAAATATAAAATATCAAGGTACTGCCAAAAAAATTCAAGAAGCCTTGAAAAAGAACCAATTGATTTGCCTTGAAATAGAAAATGTAGTCCTTAAAATACAAATTCATTGGACAGATTAAACCATAGATTAGACAGAGCTGAAGAATGAATTAGTGAAATGGAGGATAGAGCTGAAGAATTTTTCCAGAATGCAACACATTCTGGGAGAATGGGAGCAATCATTTCAGATTGGCACAGAGGAAGCATTGTGAAGGAGGTGCAATTTTAGCTGAAGCTTAAAGGAAAAGACTCAAACAGCACAAAAGCAATTTAGGTAACCAAAACATTTGTGCCCCCATAATATTCTGAAATAAAAAAAATGGGTAAAAGAAAGTATTTCAGAGAAGTACCATGGCATGGCATGAGCCAAATTTCAGAGGCTAAATTCAAGGCTTATTTAGGTTACAGTGAATGGACTACTTTGTCTGAAATGGAGAGTTTCTGTATGGAAGTAGAGAGAGAAGGCTGATTATGAAGGTTAGGGCCTATGCCTAAAATCACATGAAATGCTGTGGTAATCACATAAATTGATTTGTTTAAAATAAAGCAGACATACAATGTCTATTATGCTGACATTGTGGTCCTTTTCTCACACTCTACTCGAGCTTGGCTGGCCTCACGCCATGGAGCACATTCTGTGCATGCCTACTTAAAATGAAAGGGTCACTCCTCCTATCACCTTCCCTCTTTCTACACAGAGGTATATTTCAAAAACTTTCAGGTTGAAACTTGATTGAAAAGATAAACAAAGTCATTCCCCCTACCTATCACTTTCCCTCTCTGTACACACAGGGGTACGTTTCAAAAGCTTTCAGGTGCTGTGCATGCCCACTTAAAATGAAAGGGTCATTCCTCTTATCACTTTCCCTCTTTTTACACACAGGTATATTTCAAAATGTTTCAGGTTGAAATTGATTGAAAAGAGAAACAAAGTTCATGGAACTTGTAGTTGTGTCAGGTTGGGAATGGTGCTAAAGGAGTTTATAACAATTTTTTTTTTTGTAGAAAAGACTTTATATTATTATCTCCTTAAACTAATTTTCAAAGGTATAGAAGGTTTGGTTATCTCTAATTCCTTTCAAAAGGGATCGTAAAATGGAAACTGGCACTAGAAATTTAATAAGGAGATTAAAAAACTCAGATTTCAGATTCCCCAGCAAGGGATTAACTCAGTTCCAGGTGAATTATCTAGTTCTCCTTTACACGGCTTCCACCTAAACACAAGAATGCAACACCCATCCCTCCAACAGAAAGAAGGATAGCTTTATCCTGGATAAAGTGGCAAAGGTGTCACTGAAAATTTACCCATACAATTTCTGAGAAAATATATTTGCATAAAGCTACTCACATTAAGCATTAGCAAGATGAAATAAAATGGCAGGGAAACCATGCAACCATATTACAGCCAAATAAGTAGGTAGGTGGATAGATAGGTAAATCAATAATATAAACAAGGTAGGTGAAACAAAGGGACACAGCAATAAATGAATAAATAAATGGCAGAAGATTCTCTAAATCTGGAAGAATAAGATTTCTTATATGTACTACAAGTTATAAAAGACTCCAATAAAATATAAATTCAAGAAAACAAGTAGATAAATTCCTAGGCACATACAATCTGCTAAGATTGAATCAGGAGAAAATTCAAAACCAGAATAAACCAATAACAGTAATGAGATAGAAGCAGTACTAAAAAGTTTCCCATCAAAGAATATCCCAGGACCTGATGGCTTCACTGCTGAATTCTACCAAGCATTCAGAGAACTCATACCAATCCTACTTAAATGATTCCAGAAAATCAGGGAAGAAGGGATACTCCCAAACTAATTCTATGAGGCCTGTATCACCCTGATACCAAAACCAGACAAAGACACAACAAAAAAAGAAAACTATAGGCCAATATCTCTGATGAACATAGATGCAAAAATCCTCAAAAAATGCTAGCAAACAGAATTCAACAACACAATAAAAAGATTATTCATCACAATCAAGTGGGATTCATCCCAGGGATGCAAGGATGGTTCCACATATGCAAATCAATCAATATGATACATCATATCAACAGAATGAAGGACAAAAACCATAGGATCATTTCAATTGATGCTGAAGAAGCAATTGATAAAATTCAATATCCCTTCATGGTAAAAACTCTCAAAAAACTGGGTGTGGAGGGAACCTAACACAACATGATAAAAGCCACATATGACAGGCCCACAGCTAGTATCATACTGAATGGGGAAAACTGAAAGCCTTTCCTCTAAGATCTGGAACAAGACAAGGAAGCCTACTTTCACCACTGTTATTCAACATAAGACTGAAAATTCTGGCTTGAGAATTCAGACAAGAGAAAGAAATAAAGGGCATCCAAATTGGGAACAAAAGAGTCAAATTATCCTTGTTTGCAGATAATATGATCATATATTTAGAGAAACATAAGGACTCCACAAAAAGCTATTAGAACTAATAAGCAAATTCAGTAAAGTTTCAGAATAAAAAATTAACATACAAAAATCAGTAGCATTTCTATATGCCAACAGCAAACAATCTGGAAAAGAAACCAAGAAAGTTATTCCATTTATAATAGCTACAAACAAGATAAAATACCTAGGAATAAACTTAACCAAAGAAGTGAAAGATCTCTACAATGTAAACTATAAAACATTGATGAAAGAAATTGAAGAAGACACAAAAAAATAGATATTCCATGCTTATAAATTAGAAGAATCAATATTATTAAAATGTCTATACTACCCAAAGCAATCTACAGATTCAATGCAATCCCCATCAACATACCAATGACATTATTCACAGAAACAGAAAAAAATCGTCCTAAAATTTCAATGGAACCACAAGACCCAGAATGCCAAAGCCATCCTGAGCAAAAAGAACAAAGCTGGAGAAATCACATTATCTGACTTCAAATTATACTACAGAGCTGTAGTAACCAAAATAGCATGGTACTGGCATAAACAGACATATAAATCAACAGAAGAGAATGGAGAACCCAGGAATAAATCCACACATCTATAGTGAACTTATCTTCAACAAAGGTGCCAAGAACGTATGTGGGGAAAGGACAGTCTCTTCAAGAAATGGTTCTGGGAAAACTGGATATCCATATGCAGAAGAATGAAACTAGACCCTTATCTCTAGCTGTATACAAAAATCAAATAAAATGGATAAAGAGCTAATAACTATAATATACAAAGAACTCAAGCAAATCAGAAAGAAAAAAATCAAACAACCCTATTAAAAAGTGGGCAAAAGACAGACAAACGTTTCAAAAGAAGAAACACAAATGGCCAATAAACATGAAAAAATGCTCAACATGATTAATCATCAGGGAAATGCAAATTAAAACCACAACGAGATATCACTTTACCCCAGTTAGAATGGCTTTTATTAAAAAATCCAAAAGCAATAGATGCTGGCATGGATGCAGAGGGAAAGGAACGCTTATACACTATTGGTGGGACTGCAAATTTCCATATGGAAAATAGTATGGAGATTCCTCAAAGAACTAAAAGTATACCTACTATTCGATCCAGCAAATTTTGGGTAAATTCCTACTGGGTATTCACCCAAAGGAAAAGAAGTCATTTTATAAAAAAGATACCTGCACTTGAATGTTTATTGCAGCACAGTTCACAATTGCAAAGATGTGGAATCAACCCAAATGCCTATCAATTCATTTTGCCTAACAAAATGTGGTATATGTATACCATGGAATACTACTCAGCTCCAAAGAAGGATGACTTAATGCCTTTTGCAACAATATGGATGAAACTGGAGACCATTATCCTAAGTGAAGTATCTAAAGAATGGAAAAACAAACACCTCATGTACTCACTATTAAACTGAAACTAACTGGTAATCACACATGTGTATAGAGGGAAGTATAGCTTAATGGAAATCAGTTGGGGGCAGGGGGAAGGGGGGATTGGTGAAAACCTACCTAATGGGTACAATGAACGCTATCTGGGTGACAGGCATACTTATAACCCTGACTCAAGCATTACAAAAGTGATCCTTATACCCAATATCATTTGTATCCCCGTAATACTTTGAAATAAAAAAACAGGAAAAAAAAAAGACTTAAATCTGAGATCTGAACCTATGAAACTACTAAAATAAAACATTGGGGAAACACTTCAGGACATTGGTCTGGGCAAGGACTCTTGAGTAATACACCCAAAGCACAGGCAGCCAAAGCAAAATTGGACAAATGGGAATCACATCAAGCTAAAAAACTTCTGCACAGCAAAGGAAACAATCACCAAAGTGAAGAAGCAACCCACAGAATAGGAGAAATTATTCACAAACTACTTGTCTGACAAGGAATCAATAACTAGAATATATACGGAGCTCCAACAGCTCAATAAGGAAAAAATCAAATAATTCAATTAAAAGTCAGCAAAGGATCTGAATAGACATTTTTCAAAGGAAGACATACAAATGACCAACAGGTATATGAAAAAATGCTCAACATCAGTCGTCATAAGAGAAATGCAAATCAAAACTACAATGAGATATCATCTCACCCCAGTTAATATGGCTTTTACCAGAAAGACAGGCAATAAGAAATACTGGCGATGATGTGGAGAAAGGGGAACACTTGTACACTGTTGGTGGGAATGTTAGTGCAACCATTATGGAGAACAGTATGGAGGTTCCTCAAAAAACAAAAAATAGAACTACCATATGACCCAGCAATCCCACTGCTGGATATATATCCAAAGGAGGGGAATTCAGTGTATTGAAAAGATACTTGCACTCTCATGTTTATTACAGCACTATTCACAATAGACAAGATATGGCATCAACCTAAGTGTCCATCAACAGATAAATGGATAAAGAAATTATGGTGCATAAACACAATAGAATTTTATATAGCCACAAAAAAGAATGAAATCCTGCCATATGCAACAACATGGATGGAACTGGAGAACATTATATTAAGCGAAATAAGTCGAGCACAGAAAGACAAATCTTGCATGTTCTCACTCATATGTGGGAGCTAAATATTTAAAACGGTTGATCTCATAGAGATGGAGAGTTGGATGACATTTACCAGAGGCTGGGAAGGGTAGCAGGGAGGGGGGATAAAGGGGAGATGGTTAATGGGTGCAAAACTATAGTTAGATAGAATGAACAGTATTTAACAGCAAAACAAAGTGAGTATAATCAATGATAAGTTAGGGTACACTTTAAAGTAGCTAAAAGAGTGGAATTGAAATGTTCCTAACACAAAGAAATGATAAATGCTTTAGGTGATGGGTACCCCAATTACCTCGATTTGATTAATTCACATTGTTTGCCTGTATCAAAACATCACATACACCCAATAAAGATATACAACTATTATGCACCCACAATTAAAAATGAAAATTAAAAAAAAACAAGAAGTAGCACACGAGATGATAACAGAGTGAGAGGGAAAGGAAGGTTGCAAAGATAAAGAAATTTTCTTACCATTACATTAAAAAATTAATCAGAGATAGAAAGGAGCATAATATTTAGGGCTGAAAATAGGCATGGAAAAATATTTGAGATAGTCTCAGTATATGCAGAGGGGAAAAGATGAAGAGAAGATGTTAGAAATGGAAGAGATACTCCAATACACTGGACCACTAATTGTATTCCTGAATGCAGAAAAATAGTTAGAATGCAGGAAAAATTCCTTGAAATGAAGATTAAAGAACATATTAAGATCAAAGGGAGTATCTTTTGTACCAGGGAAAGAAAGATACAGAATAACTTACATCCAAAATTGGACTTCAAGTTTAAAGAAAAAATTCCAAGTATTCAGGTAATTAAAAAAAATCAGAAAAAGTTTTAGAAAATCTCCTGGCCTGATGCTCATTTGCTTTTATTGGCCTGGCTATGTCATTATCCCATCTCTGGATTAATTATTGTCATGATGAAAATGGGCTATAGCCTTATTGGCTAGGCTGTGTCACCTGGAGCCAGAGGTGGGGTCAGCCCCCCATAAATCACTGAGGGTGGAGGAGGGATTATTCCCCCAAAGAAATTCAGGATGCTTTGACCAAAAGAAGGGGAGTGGATTCTGAGCAGATGAGAAGAGCAACTATTTTGTATACTATATTATCTCCCCCATTAAAGTGTAAACTTCTTGAGAACAAGAACTCTGTATTACACTTTTTTAAAGCTCATGCAATGACTACTTTGGGTCCTTATCGTAGTGTAGGTGCTCAAAAATATTTATTAATTTGATTTGACATAACTTCCTTGTGAAATGAGGACGTCAGACGACCTGAAGTCCACAGTCCCTCCAGCTTTAATAAAATTCTATGAAAGATTCCCAGAGAACATGTCATATGGGACCCCACATTAATCACTTTTTGTGTACCACTTAAAATGTATAGTAAAACACTTGAACATTTATTTGTAGGTATAGCTCATGATCGACATTTTCAATTTCAGAAAGTTTGAACGTTTTACAAAGTCCTATCAGATGAGTATAGTCTCATGTCTTCTTCAGGTCAATGATCCGCAATATGAATGAACAGTTGTCCTAATTGTGCATAGGCCTTTTCCTCACATTCATATTTTTGCTTGACATACGTTTACTTCTCATCACTTCTAAGCCTCTAAACAAGAAATGAGAGTTGTATCTTCATCCATTCCCCTGACACTTATGTCTACTTCAAAATTCACTGTCTTGATTAAATACAACTCTGTCATCTTCCGTCCTACTCTTCTTCCCATCCAATTGTGCACCAAGTCCTATTAATTCTAACACCCCCCCAAATTTAGGTCTCTCTCCTGTAAATTTTTGTTTCCATCCTCACTGCCATGGTTCAATTCCTATGGTTACTTGCTATGTATTCCTTCTATTGTACTTACCGAACAAATATTCAGTGGTTAGAGAACAGGCTTGGGCCAGCCTGCCTGGTTCAAAGCGTGGCCCCAGGTCTCACTCTACGTGACTCTGGGGGAGCTATATAACCTCTCTGAGCTTCAGATCGCTTTTCTGTAAAATGAGGCTAAAAATAGTACCTCATAGGGTTAGTGAGAACATTAGATAGGTTAAAACATGTATTTAGATCAATATCTGGCACATAGGTATTATGTAAATATTATTAATCGTTTCATTTATAGAATGTTTTGCTGGAAATATTTAAATGGATGATTCCCCTAGTAGACTAGGAACTTATAAATGGCAAGGTTATGTTATTATTAGTATTTTCAAAATAGTAGCATTAGTATTTTAATCACTAGCTCTCAGCACAGTGTAGAGACGTTTTAAAATTTAGTCCAATGAATTTCACCTGTTAGAATAAGACAGTTCCACACAATGACCACTAGATGGCAGAAAAGCCTTTATAAAATCAATTCTTAACAGAAACTGCGGCAGTGTACAGAACATCTACCTCTTTTGTCTCCTTTATTTATACAACCTCATTGTCGCCAAGAACAAAATATCATCATCATCGTCATCATCAATAACAACAGCTACAACAAAGGCAGCTCATGAAGAGGTCCAGAACTTTGCATATTGAACACAATTCAGAATTAAAGGTTTTGCAAATTATTTGCTACAGAATTTAGAAATAATTAGTCAAAAAAATGTTGAAAATATTGTCATTGAACCAAAAGCTAGCTGCCACCCACCTACACATACATAACAAGAATCTCTGAAGGCTTGTCACGGGAAAGATGTAGACATTCCTGCTCTATGCTATATGACTGCCATGTAATGACTAATAGTCCTCGTGAATGCCACACCTCTCATTATTAATACAGAATTGTTGTTTTCCTAGATTGTTTGGGATGGGATGATTTATAGGTATTCAAAGATTTAATTACTGGGTTTATTGTCTTCTCTGGGCATTTCTCTATCTCATCTTCAAATACGTATTTGGTGTCTTTCATTAGCAGTGCAGGGATTCGTTTCTTTCTCCCTTGCTTATTTCCAGGGCTGCCTTTTCTTTCTTCACATGATTCTCATGTCTGACAATCTCTCATCAGTGACACCTCCCATTACATTATGGAAAAAGATTCCCACTAGGGAGGGAGCTGTGCATAGTTGGTGTACCCCTAACCCCAGATTCTGTGGAGCCCCCAGGAGCTGTTAGCTTTCTCTAATTAGCCCTCTCTAACTGACTATTATCAGCAGTGAATTGACACTTGCTTTTTCTCTTAGGGTGGGACCTGCTCTCTCGGAGGCCCTTAAGCATTCCTGGGCTCTTTCACTTTTCTTCCCTCCCTTCCCATCTCTACCGCCTCTCTATCAACCATTCTAATTCGCCCCCCTCTTTCCTCTCCCTCTTTTTTCTCTCTCCCGCTTAAAATTCTATTTATTTCCTTTCTACAATGCAATGCTATCTTAATATAACAAAAAGAAAATATCCATATAATATAAATTTGATCTCAAAAGTAAGAGAAGGAGTTTTCTTGCATACTAAATGTAAGTATTTGATACCTGGGTAGGAAAAAAAATATTTCCACTTAAAAGCAATGCTCAGTCATTGCCCAAAGCTGAATGAGCATCAATTGAATGCATAGCAGAGCCGAAGTGCAATGACCTACTTAGGATCATCCCAAATTACTTGGATGAAAAATGATTTCGACTCAAATCTCTTTTCTTTTTCTTATCATAATTTCTTTCCAGGTGGAGAGAGGTTTTATTTGCCCACTCATTACTCAAACCAAATCTCCATCTGAGATTTAGACGTCTTTAAATGTAGTCCAAAACTTTGCAGTTAGGAGTCAGGTTATCGCAGCTAAATCCGATTTCTCCCGATGCCCTCTTTTCTTCCCACAGAGCAGCCAAGTGAGAAAGCTCAGCCAAGGAGCAGGAAGGACGAATTTGGGTTACCGTCTTGTGATCACGGCTTCTCTGTTCACCTTACTCACTAAACACATGCTGCCCTGGTAGGAAAATGAATGAGCTAAAGCCATCCCCAGCACACTGCTAGCCTTCTTAAAGAGTTGAAGGAATTTCAAAGAAGCAAAGCATGTTTCTGTATTCCCCTGGGGCAACATGAATTCTGCTAAGTAGTTCGTTTTCTGAATGCACAAATGTAGCAAGAGATTCTATTGTATACCTGTGTGCTGGCTGGCACAAAATATACACACAATGACAGACGTCTGGGTTTGCTTTTCACGAGGGGCTGATGGAGGATTCTCCAAGTATGTGGGTGAAGCTGTGGCCGTGTGATCTGCCTCCTTGGGCTCATAGTTGGCCTCACGGCTGCCTTATGTAATGAATGCGGTTTGCTGATGGGCTCCTGCTTCATCGGTTCCAGAGTGGGAACTGCAAAACCTGTGCACAAGTCCCCGTGAGTGCTAGACTCAGCCAACTGATTCGATTTTGTATTTCTTCTGCACCAAGAGGTTAAACTGAGCATCGCTAAGGAAATATATGTGGGTGCTTGTGCACAGCGAGGTGAGGAGTGATCTGGCTGAATAACGGAGGCAGTTGAGGTGGTCTGAATTAGAGGTGTGTGTGGGTGGAGGAGAGTGGAAAAGGAGAAGCAGGGAAGGGAATTATGAGGGAAAATTCTCTTGCCACTAGCAGCTAACCATAGATCACTGGAATGCATCCCTTATCAAATGTGAGCAGGAACCAGGGAATGGAATATTGCTGAGTGGAATGCCTAATAAAGGAACTGGATTTATCTCACTGCCCTTTTAATCTGAATACTTAAGTAAAGAAAGATATGCAGCAGATTGCAGGGCTTTTACAAGGAGGCAAAAAGGTAGAGAGACAAGACTCGTCAGTGATGGATTTGCCACTTAAGGCATAGCTTATTGTACTATATTTTAAAAAATCCTCTTTTGTTTTTAGTCGAAACACTTTAAAAATTATTTTTATTTGCTCTGGAATTCTTTTCATCCATTTTCCCAAATTGAGGGGGCTGCACACTGCTTTTGCTAAGAGTGTAACATAAATAGCCAAAATGTTGTACCGTTGCTCCTTCAGAGGTGCTTTATTGCCACTTTTCTATAAATATGCCCACCAACGAGGTATTTTGAAAGATCCCTAAGTAACAGTGCTTTGAATTTCTCTAGTGCAATTCTCCGTGAGAACTAAAACAGCTCTCAGTGGGTCCTCCATAACCACCAACTTATGACTAGAAAGTAGAACATTAATGAGTTCTCTGTAGATCTTCTCCCCCCCCCAATAAAAAATTCTTTTTGGTATGATAATTTTGTTTACTTCTCCCGAAAGCCAGTCATTACCAGAATTCATCATCAGAGGGCGCGCATTCACAGAAGATGCACCAGTTCCCTGCTCTGGGTGACTGCTTCCCTTCCTATTTGCAGGATGGAAGAAACAGGTTTTATTCGGAGGTATTTTCAGTTCAAATTCAAGTTCTAGAACTTTGATTTATTATTAGACTGTTCTCTTACTTGGGTGGAAGGGAAGAGAGAAAAACAGGTCTGTCTGCAACCATTGTGTTCTACCCCCATTCAGGGTGGCCTCAGAAATTGCAAGGTTTCAAAGATGATCAAAACAAGCCTGATCGCATATGGATCTGAGGATATAGGCGCTGCCCTCTCTAAAATGACAAATCACCTCACGTTACCCAAGAAACCACAAAAGATTCACACCCACCCCCTCCTCCCCTGGGCCTTGTCCTTCTGCAAGTGATTTGCAATCCTAGACAAGTATTATATAATGATGAAACAGAAGCCTGGAGCTTGGGCTTGTTATTTCCTTAGGAGAAAAGACATAAAAAAATGTTATTATATCACTATTCTAAATGCCTGTGAGAAAAGCATTTCTGAGAATTGTTAGAAACGTGAGGCAGTGGAACTGATAGAAATTTGCATTAGTGCTAAAGATTGTGAGCATCTGCAATTGCCCAAGGGGGCAGTTTAAATGAAAAGACACAACCTGGTGGGGTGAATGGAAAAAGCTACAGACCCGAAGTCAGGGAAGTTGGTGGGGTTTAATCCTGGCTGACTGCTAACTAGCTACCTGAGTGCCCTTGAATTAGTTACTTGACTTCTCTGGGCCTTAGTTCTGCAAGCTGGTGATTAGATGATCTCGTAATTCCTTCCATTCTACCAAGTTATCCTTCTCTCAAGAACAAATGTAGATGAAATTATTAATTTAGCTTCTCATGGAGCAGCACTCAATAACAAATCAGCCATTTTGCAGGATATTGTAATATTGTATTCCACACAGCTCTGAAGTACTCTGTATTTCATATTTATGAAAATAGGTCATTATTTAGCAATAATTTCTTTAGTGTTTTTATGGCAATGAGCTCCAGAACAATTCTCTCCAGGGAATGCTAGACAGGCACTGTGGTATGGTAAAACAAACAAACAAACAAAAACCAGCTTAGGTTTGGACCCTGGATCTGGCTTTAATTTGTTGTATGACCTTGGACAAATAACTCTCTGGGCTTTTGATTCTTAAACTGAAAGAATCTTAAGATTCTTAAACTGAAAGAATCTTAAGATTCTTAAACTAAAAGAATCTTATAGGGTTATAGTAAGAAATAATGAACTAATTAGATAGCAGGGCACATCTTGAGTCATCATTATATGAGAACTCTTTAGTACTATTAATGTTTATTGTTATCACTAAAATACATCCAACTTATGAAATGGTTTAAAGAGTTATTTAACCCCAGAGAACTATGCAATATTTAGCTCTCTTGGTGATGCGTTTACTAACCTAGGAACTTCAGAACTGCAAAATCTCAAACGAAGAAATTTAAAGAGGATTTTTCAGAGATACGATCCTTGGAAAATGACCTTATCTTGGAATCTAAAAGTTGGAATTTGGAGACTGTTGCAGGATCTAGTCATTACAGCCCAAAGGGGCAGTGTGAGGAATCTTTTGTTGTGGGAAGGGTACAGATTTCCACAGTGCAGTGTGGTGCTGGCAGGTGGAAAGTGCTGGTGTGCGATGGTGGGAGGATGGGTGGGGACTCCGCTGTTTTTGGTGATAGCAGCCCCATGGTCAGCCCTGTGTGTCCTTCAAAGTTTGTATTGCCCAGCTGGAGACAGAAAAAAGAGAATTACTGAAAAAAATGGTGAAGACCAATACCAATACCAATTGTTTCAGCCGAGTCCAGAGGATGGTGTGTGAAGCAGCTTAATTGAACATATATGCCTTGGGTAAAAATTTCTCTCCTTTTTTGAGTTCTTGGGCTAGATGCATGTATAGAAGATGCTCTTGGTGAGTACACACCTCTACTTGCTGCAGGCTACTTTCTGTGAACATCTGTGACTCTCTGCCTGAGGTTTTTTTCCTGACCAGGGAGTGTGCTCAGAGCAAATGTCGAGTGCCACATTTAATGCCCCCAAAGCAGCAGCGACTGGGATGGGAGTGGGTGGAGAAATATCTCAGTTTCCTTGTGTTCTGATTGAGTTAACTCTCAGGCGTGTTCAATAGTTCAATGTCATCTCCTAGAGTTCCTCAGGGGATGCACACACTTTATTGGCTTCCTTCCCTTCCCTGGACCACTTCCCTCCTCTACTGCTGTAGACAGAATGCTGCCACTCCAATCCTTGTTTCTTTTTCTTTTTTTTTTTTATTTCAGCATATTATGGGGGTACAGATGTTTGGGTTACGTATGTTGCCCTTGCCCCCCTCCCCCAAGTCCGAGTTTCAAATATGTCCATCCTTCCAATCCTTGTTTCTGAGTCTGCTTTTGTGAGAACTCAACCTGAGATACCAGGGTTAGGTTTCTATTTTAAAATTTACATGTGATTTTCTGCATATAGAACATGAGTTATGGCACCCTGCAGATCTAGGTCTGTAACCGGGCACTGCCACTTATCAGTTTTGTGACCTTGGATCAAGTTCTTTAACGTCTCCAAGTTTCTTTTCAAAATTTTTCTTTTAAATTTTTCATTTCATAATATTAAGGGGGTACAAATGTTTTCGTTACATGGATACCTCGTATGAGGCTTAAGTCGGGGCTTTTAGGATGAGAGAGGGTGAGAGGTAAAAATGGACCTCTCCAAGTTTCTATTTACTTGTCTAAAAATGAGGAGGGTAATGATACCTAGTCATCAGATTGATGTGATAATTGAATGTGATTCTGCATGTGAAGTGCCTGGCAGAGTGTCTGCCTCCTAGTAAGTCGTAGCTTTCAAGTAAATATTGGCAATCACTGTCTATTAGTGCTCTTATTTGCCCTTCTAAATGTACATAGGAGAGCTCTTATATTGGCCATATAAGATGTCTTCTGGGGCTACAATGGAAATCAGGAAAGAAAAATGATGATCTGTAGCCTTTTAATTCCCATGGCAGAACATAATTTCCTCAGCAGCATAAGCTTCATTTTAAAAAATGCTATATGAGCAGGAAGAAATGAAGACACAAAAAAGAAACACCAGTGAAAGGTGATCTGTCCCAGTTGGGCTCTGAACATGATAGGTGTGCAAGAGGGAGCTCGAACAGTGAACAAAGCCAGCATCCGAGGCATTATTTTTAGAAGCTGGAGAAATGCTGGGGAAGAAGTAAAAGGGGAAATATGCAGTATTTATGTAACACATTTCCAAGTAGCTCTGAAAGGAAGTTTTATATTTAATGGAGTTGTTAACAATTAGGATTGAAAGCCTAAAATAGAAGTAAGAGCACTTAGCCAATTTGGGAGCATTTTGTTGGGTCTGCTGTAGAATATTAGGTTTGGAAAAGCTGTGTGCAGGGATAGGTAATATACATGGAAATGAACATAGCCCTGTTATTAAATTCAGGTTTGATTTTTGTCTGAAGACTCTTACTAATGATTTTTCTCTATCCTATTGATTGAACAATATCCCTCCCTGCATGACAACACCAGCCTTCCTTGCCCGTTAGCTTATCTCTTTTTTGTCTTCCCCTAATCCAATAGTGTTTTCATCTTCTTTGCTTTTGCTCATGTTGCTTCCCTACTAGGGCATGCCTTTATGCTTACCTTCCTCCCACAGCAGTTCAATCCTTCTTCAAATTCCTTTGATTACTGGGAGCCTCAGACACTCTTTACCTTGACTTACGGGGCTAGAAAGAGAAATTAGGTCCCTGTCATGTGTTGTGAAGTGCTTTGGATGCTGTTGTCTTCAACCTATAGAAACTGAAGCCACTGGAAGTCTTTCAGGAGGATAGTCACGTTGCCCGCTGTGTGTCTCAGGAAAATATGAATAACTCCAGCAGCAGCGTGAAGGACAGCTTTGGAGAGGAAGAGCCTGACACCAGGTTGGGAGGCTATTGCAATGGGTCAGGTGCAAGGTCAGGACATAAACTAGGCAAAGAGTAGAGCTAAAGGGGCAGAGTGGAAAGACTTATCGAGTACTAATTTGGAAGAACTTGATGACCAATTAAATGTAGGGAATGGGAGGAAGAGGACAACAAAAACTGGAGGGGGGGACTTGAAGTTTCCACAGACTTGTGGAGGGCAGCAATAGAGGGCAGGGAATGGGGTGGAACAGGTGAGAATTTGATTTGGATGTGTGCTGCTTGGTCATTCAGTTGCAGCTAACCCAGTGTGCAACTGGGGATCTAAGTCTGAACCCCCAGACAAGGACAAAGGAAATGACATAGATTTGGTAGTCTTCTCTCAAAACTTGGTAATGAAATTATAGGGAAGGAGAGTGAGTAAGAAAAGGAGACGTCTTTGGTAAAAGCTACAGGAAGGCCAGGCGCGGTGGCTCACGCCTGTAATCCTAGCACTCTGGGAGGCCGAGGCGGGTGGATCACTCAAGGTCAGGAGTTCGAGACCAGCCTGAGCAAGAGTGAGACCCCATCTCTACTAAAAAGTAGAAAGAAATGATCTGGACAACTAAAAATATATATATAAAAAATTAGCTGGGCATGGTGGCGCATGCCTGTAGTCCCAGCTACTGGGGAGGCTGAGGCAGAAGGATTGCTTGAGCCCAGGAGTTTGAGGTTGCTGTGAGCTAGGATGACACCACGGCACTCTAGCCCGGGCACCAGAGCAAGACTGTCTCAAAAAAAAAAAAAAAAAAAAGCTATAGGAAAACCCAATATTTAAAAGGCTGGTGAGGGAAGAGAAAACAGGAAATGAAAATGAGAGGTCAAAGGAGAATCAGCATGTGAAGCCTCAGATGTTGGGAGAGGGGCTTCAAAAGCTAGGGGCTGTTGACCAGCATGAAAACTGCAAAACCATCATGTGACATGAGAACTAAGGAAAGCCTATTTGATTTGACATGTTGGTGATCAACAGTTGCTAGGTAGAGGTAGATATAGAACTAGGTTGCAGGAGACTGGAGAAAGTATGTGATGGGAGAAGGGGAGAGAATAGGGCCAAAAGAATTCTCAGAGGACTTTGACAGTGAAGGGTCACAGCTGAATCAAAGCTAGAAATGATGAGCCAGTATCTTTTCTTTGTCTAGAACCAGTTTCTTTGTTGATGTCTGCTAAATGCTGATTTGGTTCTGTTGTCTAAATCTGTCAAGATCCAGAGAGAGGTTGGTGTGGCAAAATAGGACCAAGAACCCCCAGGGCACAGTCCTGCCAAGTACTGTTACGAGAAATTTTTTTCTTTTTAAAGTAGAACAAGAGTATCCAAAGGCGTCTCTTACGTGTATGAACCAAATTTCCTTTTGTTCCTCATCACAGAGAAAAGGAAAATATAATCATGCCTTAAATGCTCAATTGTGTAAGTAGGGACATAATTTGCAAACATAGTCCAGGTGAAGCCATTGGGAAAGTTGTACCTGAAGACTTAATGAGGAAATTTAAGCAGATGTGATGGAAGCATTAAAACTAATGTAAGCCTTTGCAGCCACTCAATTCTGCATAGCAATTTCTTCTTTTATAATGTGAGGAGAATTTGATGACTAAATTAAAACAGGCAATCTAGGTGTTAGGGTAGTGGTGAAGTCCTTGACACTGTAAGAGCTAATGATGAGAGTAGAAAAGTATGCACTTTTTTTGATAAACTACACTTTAGAGAAAATATTGATTTTCCTATTTAATTTGACCAACAGTCTTGGAGTGCCTCTGATATCACAGGCATCATGCTTTCAGTACTGGGGGCATAAAAAAGAAC
Source organism: Propithecus coquereli (assembly GCF_000956105.1). Classification (NCBI taxonomy): domain Eukaryota; kingdom Metazoa; phylum Chordata; class Mammalia; order Primates; family Indriidae; genus Propithecus; species Propithecus coquereli. The sequence continues at coordinate 2,476,121 of NW_012149308.1, forward strand.
AAGATGTTATCGCTTTGCTAAAGTGCCTAGATCCTTATCCTCGATGTCTAGTTCCCAATCAAGTCACAACTAGTTTCTAAAAAATATTGAGCTAAACCATAGTAAAATCTCATCTTAAAAATATCAAATCTAGATGAAAATCACCAATGGCTACCATCTGAAAAAGAGAGGCAACCAAACATTATATACATTCTAACGGAGTTACAAACTACCATCTATGAAGTTGTCTTGTCAAATTACCAAACCAGGATCTGATCAAGCCTCTAGATTTAACTACTAATTTATAGAGGAAAGAGGAATGTGTTAAACAATACCATAGGGATGCAATTAGAAAAATGTAGACTATCAAAACTCTAAGGATAAACAACATGCTTTCTTCAACAGCAAAATTGCACTGAAAAATGAGAGAGAGAGGGAGAGAGAGAGACAATCAGAAGCTAGAGATTGCAAGAATCTTAAAAGACTTATCAACTAATTGCAAAGTATGGACCTTATTTTTATTCCAACCCAAACAAATTATAAAAAATATCAGATTGGGGGAATTTAAATACTAATTGCATATTTAATGATGTTAAGGAATAATCATTATTTTAGTGGGGATAAATGATATTATGGTTATGTCTTTGAAAAAGAATCATTGTTTAGGGTCATATGCTGAAATACTTAAGAATAAAATGATATGATGTCTGGGATTTGTTTCAAAATAATCTAAAAGGAGGGGGAAGTGGGTAGGAGTACATGAGAAACACATTTGGCCATGAGTTGATAACATTTTTAACAAAGCGATGGGCACATGGGGGTCCTTCTTTATATTTTTGTTGGTTTAGAATTTTCCATAATACGAAATTTCTAAAAGTTGATAAAAAAAAAAGGTCTAGCATCATTCAAGATGGATAAGTATTAAATTAAGATTATTTTCTCCAATCAGTATACTAGTTATAGAGCTACTATGTGGCAGGTATGAGGTACTTTTGTTCACATGGGATGGGAAAAATGACAAATTTAGCTATGCTTCCCATGGCTTGAATTGAGACATCACTGGCATCCTTTCATCCGTTTTTCCTTTCATCTTAAAGATGTTACTTCAGATGTTGATGTGAATTTTGGCATCGAGTGGGCTGAGTGCAGTGTTACTCTCTGGTGCAACAAACTCAGAAACAGGGAATATGGGGAAAGTATGCTGTACCCTCACATTTCCCTGGGCCTCTTTCCTTCCCAGTTTCCTGGGAGACCATCAGATCCTCTAACGACCATGAGAAGGGACAACTCCAGTCATTTAATTTGAGCTGAAGGTGCTCATGAAATAGAATGAAATAATAACAATAATATGATAGAATGATCATTTGTTAAGTGATTCCCACATGCTAGAATGTGCTAAGATATTGTATAGGCATTTATTCCTCACAACAACTCTATGAATTAGAAATTATTACAGTTGTTATTATTATCATTTCTATCTTGCAGACTTTAAGAAGGTAAGTGTCCTGTTTAGGGTCACAGAACTAGTGGCAGAGCCAAGTTTTAACCCCAATCTTTCTAACTCTAAAAGCTGTGCTGTTTACTGCAAATGCCTCTTAGTCTTTCCTTTTTATATCTTAGGAGTTCTGACAAGGACAACCCAATAGATTTAGAGGGTCACTGTTGCTCTAATTTTTCTCCTTTACATTACTTGTAAGTTCTTCAAATGCTACTTCAATAGGGACCCTGGTTCTTTGAACAGAAGCCCCCAGCAACTCTGAGTACACTCAGGCATTATGTACACATGGTTTGCACTTTGGATATGAATTTTCCAAATGTCTCTTTGGCCAAGCATGGGTCTCACTGCTCAAGAGAAACCTGTTGGTTTGTGATCTGCTCATGGTGTCCAGGCCTTGGAAATCAGGCTATATCTAACTAGCTACCGAATTACTAAGGCATTAAGGACTTCCCTTGTGGAAAACAATCCCCCATCATCTGCATCTGAATCTTTGATGTATTTTGCACACTTTTTATATAATGAAACCAATGTTACCATTGGAGCTATCCAAGGAAGAGAGATTGATCAATGGGTACAAACACACAGTTAGATAGAAGGTATAAGTTCTAATGTTTGATAACAGAGTAGGGTGACCATAGTTAGCAATAATGTATTGTATATTTCCAAGTGGCTAGAAGAGAGCACTTGAAATGTTCCCAACACAGAAATATAAACATGCGAGGTGATGGCCACCCCAAATACTCTGATTTGATCATTATACATTCTATGCATGTAAGAAAATACCACACGTGCCCCATAAATATGTAAAATATTATATATCAGTAAAAAAGTGACAGTAGGAGATGATAGGGTTTAGAATATAGGCTTTGGGATCAGACAGGTCTGGCCAATACATACAACTTAATAGCTCTGTTGCCCTGGGAAAATTAACTAACTTCTCTGAGCTCTAGTCTTTTTATCTGTCAAATGCAGATAATAACCTAGAGTGTAATTGTTGTGAGAATTAATGGGCATTGCTTGAATGAACTCAACAAATGGCTGCCCTCGTTGGTTTTAGTATCACTGTTACTACTACGTTTGTTATTTCCTTGGCTTCTGGCCAATGACTTGAAGACTGAGAGCTCCCTCTGTGCAAAGAGCCAGATACCCAGGTGTCAGGTCCAGGGAGGGAGGAGAGGGTTGAGAGGAATGTAGGGGAGAAGGATGAAGACAAATTTAAGAGAAAGGTTAATAAAGAAAGTGTGGCTCAGTAACATTGTGGGTTCTGATTTAGCCAGGGAGAGTGAATTCAGAGCAGACCAAGAGAGTATCATGTGTGACCGACCATATAGGAGGTGAAGTTCCCTCTGCCTTCCTTCCATGACTGCTCTTTAGGGAAGCAGGAATTACTGCCCTCTATTTGAGTCTTTATAAAGTCTAAGCTGTTTTGGTTTGAATGATAAAGTACTATTTGGGGAAGAATATTAAAACAACCTAAATCGATATTAATTTAAGATGTTTATAGAGGTCTCTTGACAGATTAGGTAAAATGAAAGCAAAGAAATATAACACAGATTTAATAATTATAACTGGGATCATGACTCCATAGCAGTCATTTGATATTATAGTAAACTAATCTTTTAGCCATCGCTTTATAGAGCAATATATTAAGATGCTCCATTGAAGAGGTGGTGATTATAATATCCATAGAATAAATAAATATAAAAACAGTATGCAAAGGGGTACTTTTAATTTGGGAAACAGTTCCCAATGATCTTATCATGTATGCAATCAAAAGATGTTGTATGTCAATAGCTCAGAATAAATCAAATATGATGTTGTCAAAAATGACTATAGTGAAAATAAACACATGGATGTGTAGCTATATAAACCTAAGATGAAAAAATTATTTCCTATCCTATAGAGTTGGAAAAAGGTAATATTTTAATACCACATTATTTTATTTAATTTGTGATATTATATAGGTATAAAATTTAAAAACTAAAATATTATAAGTGGGCATTTGACTACTTAGTCTATGGCTCTAAAAGTTTATATATTTAAATTGGCTCCAATTTGGGGGGGTGGTTTTCTCTTTGAAAGACTAAGAGATTGTTTTTAGGTTTAGGCATATGAAGTAAACAGATGTCTTGGTGTATTAAGTGGAAAAGAAAAAGAAACACATTAGACTGGTTCACCAACAGTCACAGACATGAATGTTTGTGACAACACTACTCATCATACCCAGATGCCCATCAATCCTGCAATGGGTAAGTGCATCCTGTAATATTTACACAATGGGATGCTACACAGCAAAGAGAATGAACTACAATTCTGCCTCGTGATACGGATGAATCTCTCAAACATAATGTCGAGTCAAAGAAACCAGACACAGAAAGAATACCTGCTGTGTGATTCTAGTTATATAAAATGCAAAAACAGGCAAAATGAAATCTATGGTGATACAAGTCAGGATAAGGGTCACCCTCAGAGGAGACTAGTGACTGGAAAGGGGTAAAAGTGGGTGCTTCTGGGATGATGATGGTGTGATGTTCTTTTTCTTGATCTGGGTGTTGGTTATTGGGTGTGTTCAGTTTATGAAAATTCATTGAGTTGTACACTTATGAAATGTGCACTTTTCTGTACATGTATCAGACTTCAAAAATGTTTTAAAAAGTGAACATAGGCAACTTTTTCACATTCTGTAAACCGGGCATTGAGCTATGAAATTATTAATGCTGCTGGAATCTAAACCTTGTATTGTAATTTTGTAAATGGTTTTGTTTTTACGTGTTTATGTCTCGTTTCTCGAATTAAATTTTAAGCTCTTTGATGGGGATGACTGTGTCTTATTTTCCTTTTTATTTCCACAGTGGAATAACAGTATGCATGTTCATTAAATATTTGTTCATTTATCGGGAGGAAAAGTAGTCTTGCCTAGCTACTTCATGAAAGGGTATGGTTTTCATGCCCAATTGTAGCAGAATCTTTTAATAATTGTGTTCCTTAATTTAAGACAATCTTGGAATAGGCTGGCTATTTTGAGCTCTTAACCTTGTGTTTTAGACAATCTGATGTGCCAAATGCTTTGACTAAATTCTCCTGAGGTAAAGTGCCAGCTTTGGAATAGATTTTCTGAGAAGCCAACTTTGAGTGCTGGCAGAATGGAGTGGCTGACTGCCAGCCGGGGGCGGGAAAACTTGCTCTGAACTTTGGTTGACTACCTCGTTAACTTACTGTGCCATGGATGAATTCTCTCTGGCTCTCCAGGGCCTGGGGAGAAAGAGGGAAGGAAGCAGGGAGGGAGGGCTGGAGAGGGGAGAAAGAGAGAGGAAGGGAGAGAAAAGGCAGCTTATTTGAGGAGCAAATCCAGGGCCTAAACCACAGTGGGAAATGGTGCTGGCTTAAGAGGCTGTTAGCGAAATGAGTCAGCATGTCAGCTCAGCCATAGGACAAAGTCTCCACAAGTTAGCTATAAATGGATAGAAAATTTACATTAAACTGGGAGCAAGCACTCATCCTCCCCCTTAAAGTAAAACAAGCCTTGGTGGAAAAATTTTATGCCATAAATAATGCACATGGAGTTATACTTGTAAAACTATGGGACCTACAGGTAGAATTTTTTTAATCTCTTTTTTTCTTTTCCTTTTTTTTTTTTTTTTGAGACTTTTCTCTGAAAAGAAAATGATTGATTCTTTTAAAGGGATATGTAAAAGAACCTTTCCAGGCCCTGGGTTACTAAATGTTATGCTGAGGAAAAATATAAACAAATACAGATTTTTCTGAAATCTGTAATTCTTTCAACTGATTCCAATTTGAGATGCTATTGTGAAACTCTGGTATTATATTTTTCCACTTGGAAACTCAGAGCTAACTCTGCCTGCTTTGGTAATCAGTTTGTAAGAGCAACAGAAGGAAGAAGAATAGTGTCCCAAGCGATTCTGCAGAATGCTGCATTGATTTCTAGTTTTATGGACATAGCTTTTGGGGCATGGAACTTCCCTTGCAGTTTACTATTCTTTTTCCCTTTCTGGAACGAACGAACGAACGAACGAACGAACACACACACACACACACACACACACACACACACCCACCCCCACCCCACCCCACCCCACCCCCCTTGAAGGCAGAATTGGTGTCAGCAGAAATTCAGTTGAAGTTGGACTTCCGTTGCTTGGGGTCTGGGAGAATTTGTAGAGTGCTCAAATCTATCGATAGAACAAAATTCTGGGAGTCCAGAAAATTCTGGAAGCCATTAGAGAGAGTAGAGGAGACCTGCAAGTGCAGTGAGAGTTAATCTGCAAGTGTGTGGAGCAAATTGGCACTGTCTTCTCATTGCCTTCCCATTCTTTCACACCCAGAAAGCGCTTGACAGTTGTTAGGCCTCATGCTAATTGAAGGTAAATGCTCCTGCATTGAGACAAAGGGAAAGTTCAGCTGACTTGGAAACACTTATGAACTCATATTGATTTATTCTTTTTAGGTAAAGTAGGAGAGATTTTAATTGATTCTTGAACTTCTCTTTCCTGAAACTTCCAAAGCTTACCAGACTTTTGCCCTAATATATAGTTTTGGGTTTTGTTGTTATTTAGAGCTATGTGGAGCTCTAATTTTGAAAACCATATTTCAAGATAGCCTATTGTCACCTCTGTAGTCCCAAATGCTAATGAATGGGGCAGTTGTGTGTTCTGATGAATAGTTATCCATAAAGCTTTGTATAAATAAAGCAAAAATATGAGAAATCCACCGATTTAGATAGCTTAGCACTGTGAATGTCCAGCAATTAGTAATGAACTTCTGGATTTGTGTGTTTCATAGTAGGTGAAAAACTGAGATGAAAGCATAAATTTCAGGGTGGGAGTAGTGGTAGGTTTTCCTTTACGTTCAGGGACTTTTGAGGTAGAGTGTGGAGATAGAGTATTCCTATACTCATCAGGGTCAAGAATGTGAAGCCACAAGATGTCTGTTGCACTTTGCACAGAGGCCTGCATGGAAAAGTCCAGAGTCTTTAGTGGTGCCACACCTGCCAACTCCTTACCCCATACTATCAGAAGGAGCCTACCCACTTTGGGTTCACTTGCACACATTCATTCTCTCTTTTGTTTTCTCTCTTTTGGTTTCCTACCATCTCTCTCTTCTACAAACCCCTCTCTTGCTTCTCCTCAGTCCTTATCCCTTCTCAAACTTACCTACCTCACTCACATTATTCCAACAGAGTATTCAAGCATGTAGCAGCTTTAGAATTAATCGAGATGGCCTTGCAATTTAGGTTTCTTGGAATTATGGACATTATGAAATCAAATGTCACAGAAATGTTTCCTAAAATAACTATCTACTAAGTCGGATGGGTTTTCCATGCTACTTCTAAATTTAGACGAGATCGACACCCATTCCATGCCAGGAGGATATTCAGGGTAGGTTTAGAATTGCTATGAACCAGTGAATACCATTTATTTTTCATTCTTCCCCCAACCTTTCTTTACAAAACCAGGTGGGAAGCTGGAATTGTCCTGCAGGCTATAGTTTGCTGACTCCGCACACATTTTTTTCCTTCTGAGATCCTGTTCTCAGGATTTTGTCGCTTTAATCCTCCATATTACTTTAGTTTTCATTTTACAATTTCTTTTTTCTTATCGTTTCCTGTTGTCTTATGGCAAAGTACTTCAGTCTGATTTCTAGCTCAGTACTTTGGTCATTGGCAGGGTCTATCCTGCTATGTATCCTAACTATTAAGATTTTTATTGCTATGATTATATTTTTGATACTTAACATTTTCACTTGGCCCTTTTTAAAGTCTTCTTTTTACTGCTTCATAATTCACATAACTTTCCTTATCTCTTTGAGGATATCTGATATGCTATCTATTCCAGTAACTGCCTCATGTGGTATATATTGTTTAATTTGCTGTCTTTCTGTTGTAGCTGTTATATTCCTCAGAGATAAAATTATTTTGTCCAGCATGGCCACGCTCCTTGAGTACCAGCAACTCTCTCTAGTAATGTCTATTAAGAATGGATGAAGCCCAGGCTCCAGTTGTTTATGTCCCTCATGATGATTTTAAGGAGAGAGGAGTAGATGAACTCGAGTCTGGAATACCTCAGAAACCACAGAACCACTTGTTACCACTCTACAACACTTCAAATGTTTTTGGTGACATGGATCATGCTTGAGACATGACTATAGGTGTGCCTTTCACCCAAATATTGTGTTCATTGTGTCCATTAGGTAGGTTTTTGCCTCTCCCCCCACCCCCGCTTGATTTCCACTAAGTTTTACATTCCTCGGTGCATGAGTGCTAATCGGTTAGTTCCAGTTTAATAGTGAGTACATGTGGTGTTTGTTTTTCCATTCTTGTGATACTTCACTTTCTAGAATGGTCTCCAGTTCCATCCTAATTGTTGCAAAAGGTATTAATTCATCCTTTTTATGGCTGAGTAGTACTCCATGGTATACCTATACCGCATTTTATTAATCTGCTGATGATTGGATGGGCACTTGGGTTGATTCCACATCTTTGCAATTGTGAATTGTGCTGCAGTAAACATTTGAGTGCAGGTGTCTTTATTATAGAATGTCTTTTCCTTTGGGTAGATACCCAGTAGTGGGATTGCTGGATCAAATGATAGGTCTACTTTTAGTTCTTTGAGGAATCTCCGTATTGTTTTCCATGGAGGTTGTACCAGTTTGCAGTCCCATCAACAGTGTATAAACATGCCTTTCTCTCTACATCCATGCCAGTACCTGTTGTTTTTTGACTTTTTAATAAAAGCCATTCTAACTGGGGTAAGGTGATATCTCATTGTGGTTTTAATTTGCATTTCCCTGATGATTAGTGATGCTGGGCATTTTTTCATTTGTTTGTTGGCCATTTGTCAATCTTCTTTTGAAAAACTCTGTTCATGTCTTTTACCTATTTTTTAAACTTATTTATTTATTTATTTATTTTTTATTTCAGCATATTATGGGGGTACAAGTGTTTACGTTACATATATTGCCTTTGCCCTACCCGAGTCAGAGCTTCAAGCATGTCCATCCCCCAGACGGTGCACACTGCCCCCATTAGGTGTGAATATACCCATCCCCTCTTCCCCCCACCTGCCTGACACCTGATGAATGTTACTACTATACGTGCACATAAGTGTTGATCAGTTAATACCAATTTGAAGGTGAGTATATGTGGTGTTTGTTTTTCCATTCTTGTAATACTTCACTTAGTATAATGGGTTCCAGCTCTATCCAGGATAATAAAAAGATGTACTAGATCATCATTGTTTTTTGTGACTGAGTAGAACTCCATGGTATGCATATACCACATTTTATTAATCCACTCATGTATCGATGGGCACTTCGGTTCTTTCCACATCTTTGCAATTGTGAATTGTGCTGCTATAAACATTTGAGTGCAGATGTCTTTTTTATGGAATGTCTTTTTTTCCTTTGGGTAGATGCTCAATAATGGGATTGCTCAATCAAATGGTAGTTCTACTTGTAGCTCTTTGAGGTATCTCCATATTGCTTTCTACAGAGGTTGTACTAGTTTACAATCCCACCAGCGGTGTATGTGTGCTCCTACCTCTCCACATCCATGCCAACATTTATTGTTTTGGGACTTTTTGATAAAAGCCGTTCTCACTGGAGTTAAACGATATCTCATTGTGGTTTTGATTTGCATTTCCCTGATTAGAGATGTTGAGCATTTTTTCATATGTTTGTTGGCCATTAGTCTGTCTTCTTTTGAAAAGTTTCTGTTTATGTCCTTTGTCCACTTTTTAATGGGGTTGTTTGATTTTTTTCTTGCTGATTTTCCTGAGTTCTATACAGATTCTAGTTATCAGCCCTTTATCGGATGTGTAGCTTGTGAATATTCTCTCCCATTCTGTAGGTTGTCCATTTGCTTTTGTGATAGTTTCCTTGGCTGTGCAGAAGGTTTTTAATTTGATCAGGTCCCATTTATGTATTTTTGTTATTGCCGTGATTGCCTTTGGGGTCTTCTTCATAAATTCTTTTCCTAGGCCAATGTCTATAAGTGTTTTTACAACTTTTTTTTCTAGTATTCTTATAGTTTCACGTCTTAGGTTTAAGTCTGTTATCCACCATGAGTTGATTTTTGTGAGAGGTGAGAGGTGCGGATCCTGTTTCAGTCTTCTCCATGTGGCTATCCAGTTTTCCCATCACCATTTATTGAATAAGGATTCTTTTCCCCAGTGTATGTTTTTGTCTGCTTTGTCAAAGATGAGACGGCTATATGAGGATTGTTTTATATCTGGGTTCTCAGTCCTGTTCCATTGGTCTATGTCTCTGTTCTTGTGGAGTACCATTGCTGTTTTACTTACTATAGCCTTGTAGTATATCTTGAAATCTGGTAAATTGAGGCCTCCCAATTTGTTCTTTTTGCTTAAGATTGCTTTGGCTATACGGGGTCTTCTCTGGTTCCATACGAAGTGTAGAATTATTTTTGCTAGATCTGCAAAAAGTGATGTTAGTATTTTAATAGGGATTGCATTGAATCTGTAGATCACTTTGGCTAGTATAGACATTTTAGCAATTGATGGGGTTTGTTTTTTTTCTTGGTGATTTGCGTGAGTTCTCTGTAGATTCTGGTTACTTGTTTTTTTTGTTTTTTGTTTTTGTTTTTTTTTTTAAATCAACTCTTTACTGCAAGGATGCTTTTGCACTACCTTGAGAGAGCCCCATTGACACTGACCCTCTAGGCTCTTGCCACCTTTTCTGGGTGGGGGACTTCATTATATTTAGAGAATCTGGGAAAAGGGTAAGAGGGGAACTTAAAAGGTCTCCCTCAATCTATCAAATCCCTGCTGTGTTTTCCTGTCTACCACCCTACACTACTGTCATTCCCAGCATACAAATTTATGACTGCCTGTGGCCTCCCAAGGCAGTCTGAAGAATTTTTTGTTAATTACTTGGTTCCATTATTTCTTCTCACTTGTGAAGTTCCTCCATGGTTAATTTTGGTGGAGGGGAGCCAACACCCTGTGTTAGTTCTCCACCTTGTCAGGAATGAAAAATTCTCTGAAGCTATGTATAGTTTTATATCTACTTCAAAACATGTTTTGGCCAAGAAATCAATTAAAAGGTGTGTAACAGCTACATAAGCCCCTCCTCCAAAGGAAAATTTAACCTATCTTTGGTAAGCAGGAAAGGAAAAACAGGAAAAAAGAAAAGAAAGTATGTGGATAATATGAAATATGATAGCAGAATTAAGTCAATATAAGTTAGTTATGATAAATGTAAGTGGGGGCCTGGCATGGTGGATCATGCCTGTAATCCTAGCACTCTGGGAGGCTGAGGAGGGAGGATCATTTGAGCTCAGGAGTTCGAGACCAGCCTGAGCAAGAGTGAGACCCCGTCTCTACTAAAAATAGAAAGAAATTATCTGGACAACTAAAAATATATAGAAAAAATTAGCCAGGCATGGTGGTACATGCCTGTAGTCCCAGCTACTTGGGAGGCTGAGGCAGAAGGATCGCTTGAGTCTAGGAGTTTGAGGTTGTTGTGAGCTAGGCTGATGCCATGGCACTCTAGCCCAGGCAACAGAGCGAGACTCTGTCTCAAAAAAATAAAATAAAATAAATGTAAGTGTCCAAATATCATTATTAAAAGCCAGAGAAAATTAAATTGAATTTGAAAAGATTAAACAACACTTTAGTTAAAAAATTGAATGAAAAAAGATTAAACAGATAAAACATAAGAGTACAGAAAGGTTGAAAACAAAAATGATGAAAGTATACATCAACCAAATATGAACCAACAGAAGCTGGGGTAGCAGTCTTAATATTTGATAAAATAGACTTTTTATGCAAAAAGTCTTGTAAGGGCTAAAAAGATCTTTGTATCCAAGGAAACATTATAATAGAATCAGAAGGAAAAAATCATCAATGTGTATGTATCAAAATATATAAAACAACTACTCACAGTGTCATAGGGGAAAATAAATTATTCAGCAATAATTTAATTAGATGTTTAATCAGATCCCTTTCTAAAATTAATAGTTCAAGCAATCAAAAACAAGTTGAGACATAGGACATCCGAATGTACAAATGAATCATCTTCAGCCATTAGATATTAATTAAATTCAACATTCTTTTTGAGGACATTTTCAAAAATTGACAATGTAATAGACTACAAATGAAGCCTCAATAAATTCCAAAATATCAATATTAAACACCTATGTTCTCCTACTATAATGTAATAAAATTAGAACATAAAATAGATGAACCGCTAGAAATTCCTGTGAGATTGGAAGCTGAATAGTGTAATGCTAAAAACCCCTTTGGTTAATAAGTAAAGCATTAAAATGCAATTCAAGTGAATTGCAATGAAAACACTAGTTGTCAAATTTTGTGGGACCCAGAGCAATGTCCTCACTTAGAGGGAAATTTATAGCTTAACTGTTAATGCATTTATCAAGAAACAAGAAATGTTGAAATGAAATGAGCTACACTTTCAAGTTGAGAAGTTTTAAAACTACAAGTAAAATAGAAATTAAAAATAATAAAAGACCATAATGAATAACTGTAAGCAATTAAATTTAAAAACCTAAATGATTATGTTCTGGAAAAAATTGTTTTAAGTGCTAAATTCACTTAAGAAGTTGGTGAAAAATTTTGTACCCTTTGACCAATGTCCTCCTATTGCCCCCACCTCCAGCCCCTGGCAATCATTGTTAAACTCTCTGTTTCTATGAGTTTGACTTTTCTATTAATAGATCCCATATATGAGTGAGATCATGTGGTATTTGTCTTTCACTACCTGGCTAATTTCACTTAACATAATGTCCTCCAGGTTCATCCATGTTGTTACAAATGACACAGTTTCAGTTATGCAGGATGGATGGATGGATGGAGAACTAACGTACAGCATGGTGACTGTAGTTAATGATACTGTGTTGTATACTTGACATTTGATGAGAGAATAGATCTCAAGTGTTCTCACCAAAAATTTTTAAAAAAGGTAAATATGTGGATTGATGTATAGGTTAATTAGGTTTATTGAGGGAATCATGTCACAATGTATAGGAATATCAAGTCATTGCATCGTCCATCTCAAATATATACAATGTTTATTTGTCAATTGTACCTCAGTAAAAAAAGGTGAAAAATAACAAGAAGCATTAAAAAAATTTATGGCAATTATAAACTTCCTTTCCCTTTCTAGGACCATATGTTTTAGACATACTTTCTACTAAACCTTAAAAGAATGGTTAATTTGTATCTTGGATGAATTATTCTGGAAGAAAGAAAATATATCTATTTCATATTTTGAAGCTAAACTCTGGTTTCCAAAACTGGACATGGATAATACAGGAAAAGAAAAATTATTCACAGGCCTATCTCACCTGTGATGCCAAAATCCTAATAGAGGAAAGGAATATATTTTCTCAGTTGATGCATAAAATACATTTATTAATTCAAAATCCTTTTATAATGTAAGTCTTCCAAACTAGAAGCAAAAAATAATTTTCCTTGTTGTGGGGAGGGTTATATATCAAATCCCTGCAGCAAACATTGTATTTAATTGAGAAACCTTGGAGAAACTTTGAAGATCAGGAATGAGGCAAAGACGCCTCCATCACAGCTTCTGTTGAACATAGTGCTGCAGCTCCTAGGTAAAGTTATAAGAAAGAAAAACAAAATAAGATTATAAAAATTGGAACATAAACAATAAAGCTATCATTATATGTAAATGATATAATATAAATGTCTACCTAGAAAAACGAATAGAATCAAGAAATAAGTTTGCCAAACACAAGATCAACTTATTAAATCAATAGTATTCATTTCTCTAACTAGGAACAACTGCCTAGAAATTTATTTTAAAGATAACAGCTTTAACAGCAAAACAAAACCTAAAAATGAGAAACCAAGAAAGCACAACAAATCAACAAACCAACCAAAAATCCTTGTAAAGCAGGGGTTGACAAGCTATAGCCTATGGATCAAATCTAGCCAACCACTTATTTTTATTTTTATTTTTTATTTTATTTTATTATTTATTTTTTGAGACAGGATTGCCTAGGCTGGAGTGCAGTGGCCCGATCGTAGCTCACTGTAACCTGGAATTCCTGGGGCTTAAGCAATCCTGCCTCAGCCTTCCAAGTAGCTGGGACTAAAGGCGTATGCCACCACGCCGCACTATTTTTTTTGTTTTTTGTAGAGATAGAGTCTTGGTATGTTGCCCAGGCTGCTCTTGAACTCTTGGCCTTCAGTGATCCTCTTGCCTCGGCTTCCCAAAGTGTTGGCATTACAGGAGTGAGCCATAATGCCCAGCCGACCTGTTTTTGTAAATAAGATTTTATTGGAACACCTGTTCCGTATTGTCTATGGCTGCTTTCATGCAACAATGGCAAAATTGAGCAGTTTGAACAGAAACTGTATTGCCCACAAAGCCTGACATATTTGCTATCTGGGCCCTTTACAGAAAAAGTTTGCTGATCCCTGCTCTAATGTACCTAGGAGTTAACATAACCAAAAATATACACTATGAAAAAATTTCAAAGCTCTATTAAAAGATAGGAAAGAATATCTGAATAAATGAATAGATATTCCTTCCTCTTAGACATTTTAAAAAATATATTGTCTGTGGCTGCTTTCATGCAACCATGGAAGAGTGTAGTAGTTTTAACAGAAGCTATGGTTTCTGTACGACAGAAAATAATTGTTTATATTCATTAATTACAAAATGTAACCAAAATCCAGAATCAATCTGGATTTTTTAAGACACTCCATAAATTTACTCTAAAATTAATATGGAAGAATACAATCTTGCAAATAGCTAAATGAATTTTGAAAAGGAAGAACAAAGAGGAGAGTTACCTATTTAGATATTAAGCCTCACTATAAAGCCATAGTAAGAAAAATATGTGTGGTACTGATGCAAGAAGAAATAGACTCATGGAATGGAACAGGGAACACAGAGACAGATCTTGTATATGTGGGAATTTAATATGATGAAAGTGGCACCAGAAATCAATGGGAAAAGGATGGACCATTTAGCAGATGGTATTAAGAGCAATAACTCACTATATGAAGAAAAATAAAACTGAGACGCTACTTAATATCATGTTCAAAAATGGACTTCAGATACACGAAAGAAGTAAATGTAAAAGATAAATCTATAAACTTAATAGAAGATGACACTGGAGATTTCTTTGTGACCAAGGGGGATGGGACATCTTAAAGCTCCAAAGCAACAACACAAAGATGAATTTGATTATATAAAAATTAAGAATTCCATTCAATGAAGAAAATATGGACAGAGTATATAGTCCACTGATAGACTGGGAGAAAATAAAACTCCTGCAAATAAATAAGAAAAAAAATACACTAATAGGAAAATAGGCAAGAGGAAAAGAAACAGCAATTCACAGAAGAGGAAAGCAAAAGCCTATCTCCTGTATGTGAAGATATGTTCTTAATAATTAGTAATTAGAGAAGCACAAACTAAAACAAGGGATATCTAAGGCTGACAAATATTAGAAAGGTGGATGACACCAAGGCTTTGGAAGAATGTAACCAATATCCAGGAACTATTATACATTGCTAAAGAGAGTGTGAGGTGTATACTGTTGTAGCCATTCTAGTGAATAATCTGGTAGCTTTTAGCCAAATTAAAAATCTGTATATGTTATAACCCAGCAATTCCATTTCTAGTCAGGTATCCCTGAGAAATTCTCAGAGGTCTGTAAGTCGGCCACGTTCAAAGATGCTCATCACAGAATTATCTGTAGTCATGGGAGGATGTGTAGCACTGGAGACTGAGTAAGTAAAATGTCAAGGGTGCAACTCATGGAATACTGTGCAGGGTTTATAAGTGTCTGATAACTTGTACACAGCTACATGGATATCTTGCAAACACAGTGTTGAGTGGGGAAAAAGTAAGGAGGGGACGTGAATGAGAATGGGCAATAATGAGACTAAAGGAATAAATAAAGAAAAGAAAATACAGGAGCTGGGCCTTGCAGGGACCAATGATGACAGCATGCCATGAACAGAAGAATATGATTAACTTAATCCTCCACCACTAATATCCTTAGCTGAATGTCCACTGCCAACTTCTCTCAGCCCCACTGCCTCTGACTTTGTGGTTCCACTGAGTTTCTTCAGGAAAAATCTCCTTGAAAGGTCTATGCTTTTGCTGGGACTGCAAAGGGTTAGAATTTACTAGGCTGCTCAGCTCTTTCAGGAGTCACTGTCAGTCTGATGCAATTGAATTCATAGCTACCAGATACTTTTTTCTTTTCGGATCTATTACTGACACCCATCACTGACTCCCAACAGACTGTGGAATGATTATTTTGATATTTCTTCTTCAGTGGTTTTTGTAAGAAGGAGCGGTAAATGTCCGTGTTCACTCAATTATCTTGAATCAGAAGTCTGAAAGATTTATTATTTACTTTTTAATTTTGTGCTTCAGCACTCCTAATCTAAATTTCAAACCCATGGTTGTTGAAATAGCTTTCTTAAATATTTTAAGCTTGGCTTCTGAGAAAATTGCTTTAAATGCAGAACTCCAACAAGTTTAGACAGATCTACTATTTGTGGGTTTTCAATATGCCCTCACACTTAACATCCTGGAGAAAATTTGAGAACACTAAGCTATCTTTAAATTGCTTTAGTACTTGAAGTGAAATTAAATTCATAAATCAATAAAGAAAAGAAAGCAAAAATGCATAAAACTCTTATTTATGCATTAAATGCTAATATTGACACTTCTTAACACTTTTTTAAATTCCAGGAATTTTCTGAACTTTATTTTAATCTCATTGCTGTAACGCTTGTAAATGTGGTTTTAAAAAATTAACTTTTTAATTAAAATATAACGTTTAAAAAGCTGCAAAATCATAAATACAGAGTTTGATCAATTTTCAGAGTAAATAGATCCATGTGAAATCACCAACTAAATCAAGAAATAGAATTTTACCAACACCCTAGAAAGAACCCTCATGCCAACTCCCTGTTACTTATTCCACTTGCCAAGATGACTAATATCCTAGCTTTTAAAATCATAGATTCATTTTGCCAGTTTTTGAAGTTTATATAAGTGGAATCAAACAATACATATTCTTTTGTGTCTGGTTTCTTTCATTCAACATTATGTTAGTGAGATTCATCCATGTCACTGTGTGTAGATGTAGTTTGTTAGTTTTCTATTGCTGTATAGAATTCCACTGTAAAGAATGTTCCACATTTATCTATCCTTGTAACATTGATGAATATTTGGGTTATTTCCAGTTTTTGATTATTAAAAATTATGCTACTGTAAAATTCTAAAATTTTATTAATATTATTTTAAATGGGCAAGTCATAATTGTACACATTTATAGGGTACAATGTGATGTTTTGCTACATGTATACAATGTGGGATAATCAAGTTAATTAATATATCCATCACCTCACTTACTAATTTTTCATGGTGAGGCATTTGAAATTTGCTCTTTTAGCTATTTTTAAATACACAACACATTACTATTATTATTATTACTTTTATTTCAGGCTATTATGGGGGTACAGATGTTTAGGTTACGTATGTTGCCCTTGCCCCCCCTCCTCCCCCAAGTCCGAGTTTCAAGTGCGTCCATCCCTCGGATGGTGTGCATCGCACTCTTTGTGTATGCATATACCCGTACCCTCCTCCCCCCCCCGCCCGACATCCAATAGATGTTATTCTTATATGTGCACTTATGACAACACATTATTATTGACTATAGTCAACCTGCTGTGCAATAGATCTTAAAAACTTATTCCTCCTGTCTAACTGAAACTTTGTCCCCTTTGACCAACAACTCCCCATTCTCTCCCTAGTTTACTCTCCTCCCGACCTCTGGTAACTACCATTCTACTCTCTATGAGTTTGACTTTTAAAAATATTCTTGACATGTCTTTTGGTGCACATATGTGCTCACTTCTGTTGGTTATGTACCTAAGAGTGAGATTTCTGGATTATGGAGAATGCATATGTACAGCTTTAGTAGATGCCAGTTTCCCAAAGTGGTTGTACCAATTTAGATTCCCACCATCAGTACATGAGAGTTTCAGTTGCTCTGCATCTTTTCCAATACTTGATATTGTTAGTCTTTTGAATTTTACTCCTTTTATTGGTTATGTAGTTGTATCCATTGTGGTTTCAATTTTTATTTTACTGGTGACAAATACAATTGAGCACATTTTTATGTTCATTAATTATTTGGATATCTACTGTTTTTGAAATGCTTATTCAAGTCTTTTGGCCTATTTTTTCCACTATATTATCTTTTTCTTATGGATTTGTAGAAGTCTCTTTCTTTCCTCCTTTATTTCCTCTTCTAAAAATATACTTTGGGTATTAATCCTTTACCATTTATACGAGTTGAAAAATATTTTCTCCTGACATGTGGATTTCTTTTCACTCTTTGAATGATGTATAAGTTCTTAATTTTAATGTAGTCCAATTTATGGCTAATGTTCTTTTTACGAAATTTTCACCTACTCCAATGTTGTGAAGATATTTTTCTATGTTATCTTCTGGAAAGTTTATTGTTTTATCTTTAACACTTAAAATTACAATCCACCTCAAATTGACTTGTGTGAGGTAGGGGTCATGTTCCTCCCTCCCTCATCCCTTCCCTTCCTTCCTTTCCTTCCTCCTTCTCATTCTTTCTTAATTTGAATATTCTATTGACCCAGAATCATTTATAAAAATACTATCTTGTCCCCACTTCTCTGCATATAACTTTTTCGTAAATGAAGAGATGTGGGTCTACCATGTCAATTAGTTGGGTTTTTTTTGATCAATACTTGTACCAATAGCACACTGTCATAATTACTATAACTGTATGATACATCTTGATATCCATTAGCATATGTTTTCCATTCTGTTCTTTTTCAACATTGTCTTGTCTAATCTTAGCCCTCTGAATTTCTATAAAATTTTATAATTTGCTTGTCAATTTTTACAAATAGTCCTACTGGAAATTTGGATTGGGATTACATTGAGCTATAATTCAATTTGGTAGGAGATTAATATTTTTGTAATGCTGAGTCTTCCAATCCTTGAACATGATTTATTCCTCCACTTATTTAGATCTCCTTTAATTTCTCAGGGAAAAATGTGTAGTTTTCTATGTGGAAGACTTGCACATCTATTATATTTATTTCTAGTCATTTAATGCTATAGTCTGTAGTATCTTTTTAAATTTTATTTTCTTATTGCTTGTTGGTTGGAAATAATAGTAGTAATATATTGATCTTGTATCTAGTGACTTATTAAATTCAGTTATTAAATCTAATATTTTTATTTGTAGATGTTTTTGTTTTTTTTCTGGATACAGGGTCATATTGCCTACAATTAAATACAGTTTTGTCACTTCCTTTCCAATCCTTGTTTTACTTTTTCTTTGCCTTCTTTTGCTGGCTAGGATCTCTAGTACAGAGTTGAATAGAAGCAATAACAGCAGGCACCTTTATCTTGTTCCTGATCTTAGAGGACACTTTGAATATTTCATGATTAAGAATGAGGAGGGAGGAGGGGACGGGTATTTGTATACACAAGGAGTGCAATGCGCACCACCCGAAGGATGGACATATTTGAAACACGGACTTGGGGGGAGGACCAAGGTCAACATACGTAACCTAAACATCTGTACCCCTATAATATGCTAAAATAAAAGAAAAAGAAAAAAAAAAGAAAACACAAATTAAAACCACAAAAAAAAAAAGAATGATATTTCTTGTAAGGTTTTGGTAGTTACATTAGTGGTATTAATCAAGGTCTCTTCTAGTCCTTGTTTGCCAAGGTTTGCTTTGTCTTTTAAACTATGTAGGAAGTTTGCATTTTATCAAATGCTTTCTTTGTGCATCATTTGAAATGATTGTATGCTGTTTCTCCCTTATGCTGTTAATGTGGAAAATTATAGATTTATTTTTTGGAATATTAATACAACTTTGCATTCTTGGAATAAATATAACTTTTCATCATATATAATCCTTTTACATATATAATCCTTTTCTATGTGTTGATTCAATTTGTTATAATTTTATTTAGAATTGTTACATTTATCTATAGGAGAGATTAGCCTGGGATTTTTCACTTTAAAAAAGTCCTTGTTGGGTGCTATGGTTTAAATGTATGTGCCCCTCCACAATTCTTATGTGGGAACATACTACCCAATGTGATAATATTAAGAGGTGGAGCCTTTTTGGAAGTGATGAAGTCACGAGTCCTCTGCCCTCATGAATTGGATTCATGCTCTTATAAAAGGGCTTGAGGGAGCAAGTTTGGTCCCTTTTGCCACCATGTGTGTAAGTAGGTGCTATCTTCGAAGCAGAGAACAGCCCTTAACCGATACCCTTGATCTTGGACTTCCCAGCTTTCAAGACCATGAGAAAAACATTTCTGTTCTTTAAAAATTACCCAGTTCCAGGCATTTTGTTATAGCAGCACAAATAGATTAAGACAGAAATTGGTACTGAAAAGTGGGATATTGCTATAACAAATACTTAAAATATAGAAGTGACTTTGGAACTCGGTGATGGGTAAAGACTGGAAGAGTTTGGAAGTACATGCTAGAAAAAGCTTAGATTGCCATGAATGGAATATTATAATAATTCTGGTGGGGGCTTAGAAGAAGAGAGCTGTAGAGGGAGCCTAAATCTTTTTGGGAATTGCCTAAGTGGTTGTGAACAGAATGTAGTAGAAATATAGACAGTAAAGGCAATTCTGATGAGGTCTCAGATGGAAATGAGGAGCGAGATATTAGAAACTGGAGGAAATGCTATCCTTGTAACAAAGTGGCAAAGAACTTGGTTGAATTGTGTCCATATCGTAGTGTCTCATGAAAAGTAAAATTTAAGAGTGATGAACTAGGATATTTGGCAGAAGGAATCTCTAAGCAAAGTGTTGCAGGTGCAGCATGGCTTCTCTTGAAGGCATATATTAATAGCAAAATGTGAGAAGAGAGACATGAATTGAAAACAAAATTTATAATCAAAATGGGATGAGAGTTGGAAACTTCTCAACCTGGCCATATTGTAAAGAAAGAAAAGGTGTGCTCTGGAGAGAAAACCAAGGGTGTGGCCAAGTGAATGTTTGATAAGAAGATTAATATGGATAGAAGGAAGCCAGATGCTATTCATCAGGACAATAGAAGAATGACCCCAAAGGCATTTCAGAGATCTTTTAGGCAGCTGTGCCCATCATAGGCCCAGAGTGCTAGGACCTTGAGGGCAGAAGAGTTTCAAGGAAGGTTCCCAGGGTGCTAGAGGGCCTAGGGCACTGTGCGACCTCAAAGCTCACTGCTCAGGGGCACCTCGAGTTTCTGCTTCATACATTCTGGCACAGTGCAACTCGGCTGTATCAGGTGTGGCTAAAATGGGCCCAGATGCAGCTCAGGCTGCCCCTCCAGAAGGCAGAAGGGATAAGCATTGGTGTTGCCTATGTCATGCTAGTTTTGCAGGTACACAGAGTGCAAGAGTTCTAAGAGTGTGGCTGCTGCCATGTAGATTTCAAAGGATGCCCTAGATAGCCTCAGGGCCCCAGGCAGAGAACTGCCACATCAGGTATCAAGGTTATGCTGGCCCCTTAAAAAGTTTATGGGTATAAAATTATATTTTCTTATTACATTTGAAAGCTTTGAGATCTACATTCCTTATAGTGGGTATTCATGTTCTCTCTCTCTTTTTCTTGATCAGTCTTGATGGGGATTGATGCATTATTTTTAGTGTTTTAAAGAACAAAATTGGGTTTTGATCCTTTTTATTGAATAGGTACCCTCTGCCCCTCCTGCCCCTGCTGCCCCTGCTGCCCCTGCTGCCCCTGCTGCTGCTGCTTCTATGACACCACTGCAGTATTGTCTGCGGGTTGGAGGGTGAGACAAAAGAGACAACAAGAAAAATGGGGGATTTCCCCAACCTTCCTCTGTGTTATGAATTTCTTTTCCATCTCCTTAAGCCAGAATTAAAGGGATTCTCCTAGAGCTCTGTCTGTCCATGCCTGGGTGCCCACTTCCTGGTTTCAGGTTGCCTTGAGGCCACTGTGCCTGAATGTGGGAATGAATAGCAGAGGACAAAAAGAAGAGAACTCACTTCTGGTTCAGCGGTGTTTCGAACTTTGGTCTTCTTCCCCATCTATCTCCTAGGATTTCCTTTTCAGAGTCCTCAAATAACTGCTGAATGCATTCTGTCAAGATTTTATAGCTGCTTTGAGAGGAAAAGACAAGGTGGAGTGTGCTGACTTCATTTTACTCAGAATCAGAAGTGTATCAGTTTCTCTTCTACAATTTCCAGTTCACTGCAAAAATTCTCCACTTGTGATTTAATTTTTTGAACATATTATTATGGCCATTTTAAGGTCCATGTCTGTTAACTCCATTCTCTGGTTTTCCTGTTGGCTTTTTTTCTTTTGTCTGTTAAAAGCATTTTGGGTTTCAGTTATACCTTATCTCCTTATATGCCTGATTATTTTTGGTTGAGTGCCAGATATTTGAATTTAAATTTTTATAGGTGTTTTGACGCTCTAGATAATGAAAATTTCCTCCAGAGAGGATTAAGTTTTGCATTTTTTTAGACAGCTAGGCATGGGGATGATCTAGTCAGGAGTTGAGATAATTAAAACTAGGCTTTATCCTTTTGAAAGCTGTTTTATTTCCAGCTCACTCTTCCTCCTAGAGTGTACCCCTTTGTGGTACTGACTGACAGCTTGGGATATTTACCAGGGCCCTTTTTCCTTGGCAGTCTGAACTCCAATTTTTTGTCCCCTTGTGCTCTTTTATGTTTAGCTTTTCAACCTCTCAACTGCTGCCTTCACTTTTATATTAATAATTGACAATTGCCTCAATGGTAAAAGTATTCCCAATGCCTGTCTCAAGTCTCATGATTTCCATCTTCTTCCAGATCTTGACTGCAAATTCTCACTGCCCTGGTAGTTCTGTGATTCATTCAAGCTAAGGTTTTTCTATGTCTCCCCAACCTAGCTTTTCTAATTGTTCTCAGCAGGATTATTGGTCTGAAACAACCTAGTCAGCTATTGCCCCAGAGGAAACTTTTCAAAGTAAAAATCTGATCAAGCTACTTCTTTCCTCGGAAACCTTTAATATGTCCTAATTTCTGCCCCAATCCCCACTCCCACCTTGATTTTGCATTTTTTTTCTCAGCTAGACATACAATTTTATGCTTCCATGACTTTTCCTTTATTTTTTTCTCTATCTAGTGTTCTCTTCTGTCCCTTCTGTGCCTCAAACATTATCTCTTGCCTTATAACCCATGTTCTATTTTATCTCCTTCCTTAGACTCTGTTTTGTGTTTGACTTCTGTATTTCACATGTATTATTCTAGCTGTAACTCTCATAAAGCCTTGTAATTATTTGTTCATATATGCATGTCTTCCTCATTAGAATGTGAGTTCTTTTGTGGGTCAGACCATATATTACTCATCCTTTTATTTTCATGTGCCAAATGCAGTATTAAGCTCCAGAGAATTATCAAATAAATGCTTGTGGATTGAAACGGATTGAGCTACAAAAATTTGTACAGCTCTAAGCATGGTTTGGTTCTGAGTTTACCTCCTAGTTTGTCTTGTCTCAGGTATTTGTGAAGACCTTACCTAGGAATGACCAATTGAAGTGTCTCAGGCTTCTTCCTTATCTGGTTGGTTTCCTTCTTTTATAGTACTTGTTAATTACTATCTCTCACTGTCTATTGTGTCTAATGATATCACAAACTAGGCAATGCCAAACACCAGGTCTATTAACTCCAGCAACTTCTCAGCCTCTGTCTGAATTGTTCAAACTTTAACGTGTAGAGCTTTTACTTTTACTTCTCTGTTTCAAGCCATTTGTTCTTATCAGATCTTCATAGTTCTTCACAAATATTTTTAGCCCATCCTGTTTTTCAGCAGAAAAATGGACCATCTTCTAGGATGAGTGTTGCCTGAAAAAGTCTTTCCTGCTGTGTAGACGTCATTTTCTCTGTGCTTATCACCAGGTTGTTGTTGCTAAATGCGCCCCTCTGCACCCCTCCAGCCTGCAACTGCCTGGGGGATTTCATTGTTTGATGGCATATGAGCAACATTGCTCTAGAAAAACTTGGATGTTCACCAAGACAGTAATAAATTTTAAAGTTAGAATGTGGTTTGATCTATTATTTGTTGATTCATTTGTCTTCTCCCAACCTTCAAAAATGGTTTGAGGGAGGCCAGGTAATACTCTAAAACCATGGTCACAAAATAAAAATAAAAGAATTTTCAAGATAGGAAAAAGAGAAAAACTCTAGCAAGAACTCATTGCTATACAAGAAGCTATAGATTTCACATACCAAATTTAGCTCTGTGCCTCCTGGTGGCTAGGGAAAAATAAGAGAGAAAAACTCAATAGGCTTTATAACTTGCATTTTTTTCCTAGTTAGAGCCACTGCAGTTTCTCCAGAGAAACTAACAATATCTTTGTGGGTAGACCTGAGAGAAATTTATCTCTGGGTTCCTTATGTTAAGGGGATTTTTGGTAACAGTAGAAAAAATTTGTTTAAACATTTTATAACAATGCTAGGATTTCTTGATTTATTTCTTCTTTGGTCTTCAGTGAAAACGAATGTTTAGTGTTAAAATACTGTTCTATAAAGACAGTTCTAGAGTGAGGAGAAAGTAGGCCAAGCATGTAAGTTTCTGATGATTTAGCTTAACCCAAGAATAGAACTTGAAGAATTTTGAGGAAAGCCTGTTAACAGCTCTCAGTCTATCAGTTTCTCATCCCAGCTAAATCATCTGATTTTTAAAAACATTAAAGATGTTGTAAACATCCAGTATTGGAAAAAATGGTAGAAATATTTACATAGGTGATTAAAGAAAGCACTTAATTTGATTCAAATCATAATAAATTAATTTCCTTCTCTTGCCATGAAAATGAATAATGCCAGATATGGTTTGGATTGCTGTTGTGCTTTCTGTAGTGTTTGATTGTCCTTAACAACAGCCACTAGCACAAATAACCAGACAGATGGCACTGTGACAGATGCTGAAGATGGGGAAGTGAATAGGACACTTGGAGCCTACAGGTCCTGTAGTTAAATATAAGAACATATATGGATGTTAAAAGAATGTACAGTGTACTAGTTTATTATTGCTGCTGTAACGAATTACCATAAACTTGGTGGCTTTAAACAACACAAATTTATCATCTTAAAGTTCTGGAAGTCAGAAGTCCATAATGGATCTCAATAGGTTAAAGTCAAGGTGTTGGCTGGGCTGTGTTCCTTCTGGAGGCTCTAGGGGAGAATCTGTCTCCTTGCCTTTTCCAGCTTCTAGAGGCTGCCTGCATTCCTTGGCTTGTGGCCCCTTCCAGCATTGTATTGCTCTGACCTCTGCTTCTGTTATCACATCTCCTTCTCTGATGAACTCTCTTGTCTCCCTCTCATATAAGGATCATATGTTGACATTGGGCTCACCCGGATAATCCAGGAAACTCCCTAATTAGTCATTCATCTGCAAAGTCACTTTTACCATTAAGGCAACAAACACATTCACAGGTTCCAGGGATTAAGATGTGGGCATTTTTGGGGAAGTGGGAAGGCATTATTCTGACTACTACTTGCCATAAGCACACAAAAATGGCCATGGCCTTTATAAACATGGTCAAGTTACTTAAACTCTAATTTTCAAATTTTCCATTTCTAAAATGGGATAATATTATCCCACACAGAGGATGGTTATGAAGATGAAATAAAGTGTGAAAGCTTTTGTTACTATACCTGGCACACAGTAGGTATTCAGTAAATGTCAGCTAAATGAGAATTTAAATCTAATACCTAAAACCTATATGCTGCAGAAAGTTTGAATCCAACTTGTCAGACTCTTTGGACAGAGAAAAAGTTTTTATTCTTCTTTTAGGCTAGTGCATATTTTCAGGAGAAAATAGAAAACGTGGCTCCAGATAATACTAGCTTTGTGTCCCTTATTTGAAAACTAATCATATGGTGAAATATCACATGCTTTGGCATTATCTTCCACAAAACATAAGGGCGAAAACTTAAAAATAGAAAATCTCAACAATAATTCTGGTAGAAACAACTTGTAACTATTTAACACCTTATTTTTATTTCTGGAACACTTTCCGTTTGAAGAGCTCAAATTGTTTGGGACATGCTAGCTAATTCTTATGGTACCAGATGTATCTGGTTGCAATGAGGGGGTAGGTAGTAGCAAAGAAGGAAAAAGGGGGAAATGGGGCAGGTGTGACAAGCTAGGGTTTGTGTTTGGAAGCAGTTCTTGGCAAAGGTGAACATATTTTTAGGTAATCTTTTCTTTTTCCTGTGAAAGTCTGTAATACTCTAAAATTTGCTCCATTCTTACAACCTAGAATAGAATCCTGGAAATAGAATGACTGCACTTTGGTGGTTATTGTGGGCTGGGAAGTGAAAGCCAAGAATGGTGGTTCTAAAAGTTTTGCTTTGTGATTTCTATCCTTCACCCCATCTGGCTCCTCTGAGGCCCACTGGCACACAGCAATAATTTCCTGCTTCTTTCCACTTTTCCCTGATGCCCCTCCCCCACACCAAAATAGCTCTATTTAAACTTTTATTTGGACCGCCACTTCCTGGCAACAGTTCAGAGTTTCATTGTGCTGCTCGTCTCTCTCATGAGATCTCAACAGGTTTCAAACCTTAGTCAGAAGACAATACTGGTGCATGATTCGATTGGCAATGGAGGCCCATTTCCTCCATTCATACTGCTTACAAACTGCTACTTTCAAGTCATTCATTTAGCAAATATTTATTGAGGATCGTCTCAATAAGTTGTTAGTGTTAGACACTAAAGATACAGCAGTGAACAACATATAGTCTCTGCTCTCATGAACTTTGTAGTCTAGCGAAAGTGGCAAGTAATAAATAAGGAAACTAATATGTAAATGGGATAATTAAGGTTTCTCTAAATACTAAGAATGAAATAAAGAGTAATGAGATAGAAAGCAAAAGGAACTAGTTTAGAAGAGGTGGGGACTTGGTCTGGTTGAGGAACAGAAGGAAGGCTAGTGTGGTTGGAACATGTTAAAGTACGGTAAGGTTTTGAGAGGTGAGTTTAGGGAAGTAGACACATTTCAGTGGTGCTTAGGAGTTTGGATTTATGTTAAAAAACAATGGGAACATGCAAGTCATGAGAGAGTCTTGAACAGGGTAATAACATTATCTGATTTATGGTTTAAAGATCACTCTGACCTTCTGAGTGAAAAATAGTTTAGAAAGGAGAAAGAGTGGAAGCAGGGAAATCTGCTAGGAGATATTAATGGTAAGAGGTGATGATGTTATAGGCCAGGTGGAATCAGTGTCAATGGAGAGAACTGGACAGCTTTGGGATATTTTTGAGGTCAGATTGGAAGGACTTGCTGTTGGATTGGCTGTGGAGGTTGATAGAGAGAGGAAACTTGAGTGATCCTAGGTTTGGCTTGACCAACTAGATGACAGATGGTGCCATCTACTGAGAAGAGAAAGACAGGTGGAGAAATAGGTTTTGTGGCAGGAGGGAATTATGAGTTTTGTTTCCATCTATGCCAGTAATTGAGAGTATCTTTTAGATAGCAGCCTACCAAGATGAGATGTCATGCCAGCAGAAGATGTACTATGGGTGTCATTAGAATATCAATAGTATTTAAAACTATAGGACTGCATGAGCCCATCAAGGTAAGACAGAGAAGAGAACTCTGGGGCTTACAGACATTTGGAGATCAGTTGGAGAAGGAGGAACCAGTTAAGGAAAGTGTGATGTCACTGAGACCATGAGAGAAAATTATTTCAAGAAGAGAGTGTTCAACTGTGTTGAGTGCAGCTGAGAGGACATTAAGTTTGAGGACAGAGAGGTGACCACTGCCAAGATGGAGGTTGCTGGTGACCTTGTTCAGAGTTGTTTCAGTGGTTTAGTGGGGAGAGAAGTCACATTCTGGACGAGTGAATGGGAAGGGGAGAAATGATGTAAACAAATATAAACACCAGTTTTGGCCTTCCCAGCCTTAGTGCTGTTATCCTATTGAAGTTTATTAGAATGCCTTGGAACAATCCTTGTGGGTGGGTAATGATATAGGGGGAGAGAAAGTTATATTAAATATTTTGTATTTGAGCAATATTTGTCATAGAACACTCATTTAAGCATCCTTGTCAATCATACTTGTGTTAGGGGCTCTCATTACCTTGTTTTTAGGGTGATGGGTGAATCTTGTCTTTAACCCTCTGTCCTCTCCTTCTTTCCTAACTTTTCCCACTCATCCCTTGAATCAGCTTCTTTTGGCATGTTCACTTTTCTGTGCGCTTATGATACATTTATTATAAACACTCTTGATTGTCTTTTAATTCTTCCATTTTCCTCTCCTTTTATAAACCTAAATGAAAATCTCTTTCTTGTGGTTGAGTTTCAATGCTACCCTTTTTTCTTATTTTTTTCAACTTAGGTTTTGTGCATAGTTCCCTCAGCTAGGTGATTTTTCTATGCCCATTATATTGCTTAAAGAAGTCACATTTTCCCAAATGAGTACACAATGCTGGAGGAAGGTAGACATTCATGGAAAAGACACCACTACTGTTAGTGGCTGCTAACACTAGGGTGAATATTATGTTTGATTACTACCATTTCAATCAACTCTTGCCATCACGGTCAGTGATAAATGACACCTTAAGACCAGACCAGAACTGTAAGAGGAGAATAAGAGCTTTCTATGGTATATGGGAGAAATTCCAGTTTGCATGCTGTAGTTGAGACCTCCATCTCTTCTCTCCCTCCCAGGCACAGTGCCAGATTACATTTCCAAGCCTCCTTTGCAGTTGCGTATAGCCATGGTGTTGAGTTAAGGCCAGTGGATTAAAGGTGGAAGTGAAGTGAACAACTTCAAGACTTGACCTGTAGAAACGAGAATGCTTCTAAATGCTTCCTGTTCCTTTGTCCCCCAGCAAGTTGCAGAGCATCCAGCAGTACACTCCAAGACTTTTTTTTGGTAAAGTCACAAGATAGAAGGAATCTGGGTGTCAGAAGGCAACCGTACGCCCAGGAACGTACTCTTTGGACTTCACATAAACAAGAAGTCAACTACTAAGCCATTGAGATTTTGAAGTCTGTCTATTAGAGTTGCTGATATTACTGACCATAACTAATATACATTCCTTGAGTGGTTTTTCTCTCTCCATATTCGGTCATTCCCCCTCACTATTCTGGAGTGCCTCTTCTCACTTTATCAAATCTGAGAGCTATTTTGCTGACCTGTTTTCTATATTTTTCTGGCATGAAATATTTTCTGACCAACCCAGCCCGAGGCAATCTCTCCCTCTAAATTTCTGTAGTGACTATTAGCTTTATGATCTACTGAGTAAATAATGAAAAGATCATAAGCTCTTAACATCTGAGTTACTTTTGGTAAGTATTAACCTGCCTGAGATTCAGTTTACTTTTTCTGAAAAATAGGCATAATAACAGTTCTTACCTCATAAAATTGTCATGAGGTTTAGATGAGGAAATATACGTAGAGGGCTTAGAACAGTACCTGGCATGCAGCAAGCACTCTATTGTTAGAATCTGTCTTCTACTATTTCAATTTAATTCTGTATCCTAAGCTCCTAACTGTGTCAAGCATTGGGCTAGTGCAGTGGACATCACATTGAAGTGATAATGATGCTGTTCTCATAATTTCTTCATCTGTAACATTTATTAATACATAATGCAACTTGCCTTCAATGGAATTTATTGAGCATCTACTGTGTAGCAAAGATTGGGCAATATATTTCCATATTCCTATAAGTCAGAAGATTCAATCGATTAATACCATTTGAAGCAGTATTTAGGAATATTTGGTTTTTGTCTCCAAAGCTGAATTCCTGGGGTTTAAAAAACACTCTTATCTCATAGGGCTATTGTGTGGATAGAATGGTGGAATATGTGAAAGTGCTCTACAAACTTGAAAATGTGGAGCAAATGTTTATGAAGATGTCAGTTTTAAACTTTTTAAATAGTTTTCAACTTTGTATGATTTCTGTCTTCCCTCCAAACTGAATATAAGCTTGTCAAAGGTGAGGTGTGCATTATTTCATCTTTGTAAATTCCTAGTATCTACCTCAGTGCTAAATAAAGAACAGTCACTTGATAAATTTTTATGGTTGAAAATTTTGCACAATATTTACCATGAGAACCTTTGACTCCTTTCCTTATCTGGTCGTTTTCTGCAAAATAGTTCCCATATACTGGGTGAGGGATTTAGCTACATTGGTTTCAAGAGGAGAAACCTGTTTCAGGCATGTTGCTAAGCAGAAAATATACTTTAAAAACATATACTTAGCTCCCTGAACAAAACTATCTTGAATTTTAAGCACCAATTTTCAATGAAGCTGACAGGCAAGGAATGATTATTGAGCTGTTGGTTTTCTCTGTGCATCTGTACACACGCTGTTGAATAAGCTGTTAATCCTTCCATCTTTACAGGATATTTTAGGGTTGCTCGTGGTGAGGTCATGCATATCCATTTCTGTAGTGTTCTCCCACTCTACCCACTCACCATGTGTTCTGGTGCTGTGATATTTTTGTCCACTCTCATAGTACTCTCTTCTTCTTACCTTATCTCCCTCCCGACACCCAGGAAAAAGAAAGTTGATTTTTCAATGTTTTTCCCCCAAATTGAAAATGTGACTGAGATTAAGAAGGAGGGTATTGATATTTTTTTCTTTCCCACTTCAGGTTGGGAAATGACTCACAGTAAACAGTTTGATATTCTGTAAAAACAATTCTTCAATTGAAGAAAAAATTATATCAATGATAAGAAACAATGTTTGTTTTTTAGGAAGAGGTTTTCTTGTATTCCCAACTTTTATTTCTAAATTCTGCTGTTACTGCCTTTCATGCAATTTCAGGTCTACAGAAGGACTTTCTAAAGGAAAAAAGCAATCAAGTCATACTTTTTGCAATGGTCCAAGGTGTGATTTAAATTAAGATATACAATATATTGAAATATGATATATGTATTTGTATTGGACTTAAAGAAAATCTCTTTGTTGTCAGTCCAGCACCATGGAGAGAGAAATGGTTTCTTGTCCTTTTCTCTTCCCACCTAGAAGAGAACACAATTCGGTAGCAGTAACATAATTCGCCTACAAAGAGTAGTTTGTTAAGTCCTCAATTCACCTTGTCCTTATATTAAATAATTTCATGCCATGTCTTACCCCAGGACTACTGCCTCTTTACATTTACTAATCTTATTTTGAATATTTTAGGTACCATTTTTCTTTCTTAGTTACAGGTAGTTTAAGATGATCTAGATTCCAATTCCATGAGCCAACTACTTTTCAAACTCTACTCTTTCACTTAAAAAAATTACCTTGAAATGATTGTATACTTATGGGAAGTTGCAAAAAAAAAATGGTACAGAGAAGTCCTGTGTATCCTTTACCCAGTTTCCCACAATGTAGGGTTGCCAGATAAAAAACAGAACACCCAGTTAAATTGGAAATTCAGGTAAACAATATATACTTTTTTAGCATAAATATGTCCCATTCAATGTTTGGGACATACTTATACTAAAAAGTGATTTGTTGTTTATCTGAAATTCAAATTTAACTGGGCTTTTTTTGTCATTAGAATGTATCTCAGTAGGGATGAGGAGTCAAATTATTGTTTTGCTAAGCACTTCTGAATAATTCCTCTTTATCCTGTTATGACACCAACTGGATACATAGTTATGTTCTTTTGTGTCATTTTACTTTTGAATATTTTAGGAATTGATTTTAAATTTAATTGTGTTTTATAGAATATTTACATGGTTCCAAAGTCAAACTTACATGAATATAATTTTAATGCATTTGTTCTTCAAACCAACTGAAGTTAGTTTGCTCATTTTAATTTTTAAAAACAGAATGCAATATTGTTTTCCTCGGTACCACTCTTTTATGATTATTTTATAAAGTATCTTTCTGAAACAGAATGATCCCAGAAAGACAGCCTGTATAACATTGGGTGACCTTATTTTGGGCTGCTTTAAAATAAGTCACCTCGTATTCAACCTAGAGAGAAACTGGAATTTCATGCTAATTAGCCTCCTAGTTCCTTTCATTTTGTACATGACTAAAAATATTTTCATGAAGTCCTTAAATGGAAAATCAACAAGGGAGTTTTGCAAATGTAATCCTAATTAAGGTGCTTGGGTTTTATTTTTAACAACTCTATATGTAGATTTTATATTTTGGAATTGTGAAAACAAGCAATGAATTAATAACATTTCTTTAAAAAGCTATTTTGCGGGTGGGAATGAACAGTTATTTAATGTTAATTAAAGAAATTAAACATGAATTGTTCGTACAAGTCCTTTCGATATTTATGAATATCTTAATTTTAACAAGAGAAAGATGACAGCTTACGCATAGCCAATACTTGCTATTTTCATTTTCGTGTTAGTTTTGTGTCTATGTTCTTGACTTCCATATTTCCCTACCTATCCTTTCTGTCTTCCTGAAAAGATAAACCTTAATTTTGATATGCACCACATGTATTTGCCATCAAACTGGTACTAACTGATCAACACTAAGGTACTCGCATGGTAGTAAGACTCACTGGATGCCGGTCAGGTGGAGGGGGTTGGGGGTAGAGCGGGTGGGGTGGGTAAACCCACAGCTAATGAAGACAGGGCACACTGTATGGGGGAAAGACACACTTGTGGCCCTAGCTTGAATGAGACAAATGCATTTCATGTAACCAAAATGTTTGTACCCCCATAATATCTTGAATTAAAAAAAGAAGTGTATTTTTTAAAATTTTTAATGTTTTTATTTCAGCATATTTAGGTTACATATATTGCCTTTGCCCCACCCGAGTCAGAGCTTCAAGCATGTCCATCCCCCAGATGGTGTGCATCGCACTCATTGTGTATGTATATACCCATCCCCTCCTCCCCCCTCCCGTCTGCCCAATGCCCAATGAATGTTCTACATGAGTAGAAGTGTATTTTTATTTTTCTGGTTATTAAAATAATATATGCTTATTATAGAAAAATTTGAGTCATAAAAAGGAAAACGAAATCTCTTACAGTAATTCTTCTTTTTGTGGCAATCCTAAATTTGTTTAATATATGTATTTTTTTATTTCAACATATTGCAGGGGTACAAATGTTTAGGTTACATATATTGCCTTTGCCCCGCCCGAGTCAGAGCTACAAGCTCTGTGGTGAGCACCGTCCATACAACAGACAGTGCGTACCACACCCATTAGGTGTGAATATACCCATCCCCTCCTCCCCACTCCCACCTGCCTGACACCCAATGAATGTTACTACTATATGTGCGCTTATGTGTTGATCAATTAATACCAACTTGATGGGGAGTACATGTGGTGTTTGTTTTTCCATTCTTGTGATACTTCACTTAGTAGAATGGCTATTACCCAAAGAAAATCACAGTTATTGTCGATATAATTCTTTCTAATATTTTTCTATGCTTATTTTACATAGTTGGGAATAAATTTTCCATATATTCAACTTTATTGTCTTTTTCAGTCTAACATTAAAATGTAAGCATTTTTGCATATTATTAAAAACTTTGTAAATGATTTATTGGTTATTTAATATTATATCATACAACTTGGAATGAGGATTTTTAAATCATTTATCTATCGATCCAATTAATGTAAACTATGTGTAAAAATTTTAAAGACACTTTAAAATATAATTGTGATCTTCCAAAGAAAAATTCTGGGGAAAATGCCTTATTATTCCCACCTGGGATTGTTAGAAGTTGTGAGAAATTTCCAGCAATTCTTAGGTCATTTTACATTACTTATTTCATCAATACGTCTTTACACCAGTGGTTCTCAGTGGGGTCCTTGGACCAGAAGCATCAGTATCACCTAGCAACTTGTTAGAGATGCAAATTTTGGGGCATTATCCCAGACCTTCTGAATCAGAAGCTCTAGGGGAGGGGCTCAGAGATCTGTGATTTAACAAATTCTGGTGATTCTGATGTATGCTCAAGTCTGAGAACCACTGCTTTAAAGTTAGAGTAATCTGTAACAGGACTGTTCTCTTTTGTCATTTCTTAAAAAGATATTAGCTAACTAGTAAATTACTTAATTCACGAAACAATCATTTACTGAGTGTCTGTAACAACAAAGATTGTTCTGAGATACATAGCAGCACACAGAACAGAAATCCCTACCCTCATAGCTCTAACACTCTAGTGGTGGCGGTGGAGTCAGACAATAACAAGATAACGCAAATATACAGAATGTCAGGCTGGGGTAAGACATGCAGTAGAGAAATAAATCAGGAAAAGGGGATGGGGAGTGCTGGGAGTGGTTTACAATTTAAGTGGAATCGTCTGGACAGGCTTTACTGCAAAGGTGATGTCAGGGAGCTAATCACGCCAAGATTTGGGGGAAAAACATTTCAAGCAAAGGGAATAGTAAGTGGAAAGGCTCAGGGGTGCTACAACACTGACCTGTTTGAGGAGATGGGTGTAGCCAGAGGTGAGGAGGATAATTGGAAGTGGGGTCAGAGGTGGGGGAGTAACAGAAGATCATGCAGGTGGTTGTCAGGGTAGGATGCTCAAAACTGTAATTATGGAGGGGCTGTATAATGGCTGCTGTGGGTGCCACCCAGATCTCCTTTGCCAGCTCATGCACCTATTCCTGAGCTGCTGGAAGCGTTGCCTGCTACCATCTCACAGCTGCTACTTTCTGCAGCAAATTGACCTTGGCTGAACAAGACCACCTTTCTAGGGAGGTTATTCTCCTTATCTCTTACTAGGGGTAGTCCACAGCCAGTGACTCACTGACACATGGGTACAAAAAGCTGGCCTCCTTGCATCAAGGTGGGATCTGCAGAGCACCCTGTGGGATCAGACTGAAGCAAGTTTCCAACTCAGACTACATCCTTGAATAGTTGTTTTTCCTCTGTTCCAGCCCATTTCCCTCACTTTCTTTCTCCTGAGAGCACTTCTTCAATAAATCCTGTGACCAACAATCCTTGTCACAGCTTCTGATTCCAGGAATATCAACTTAAGACAGTTAGTACCGTGAGTGGTCCTAGAAAGCAGACTTAGGATTCTGGCGTTGGATCACTCGATGGTCACGAGGACCTCATCACTGGTGGAAGGTGGAGTATTGACAGTCCCCGGCATACTGAAGCAGTACGATTGCTAATTCTTTAACCTGAAATGATTTGGGATAGTATATAGAAGAGGATGCTTCTTGCTCGCACAACGTCTCTGGCACTCGAGAGGTAGGGGGAAATAGAAACTATAAGAACTGTGGAGCGCTAAGCACTCCTGATGCATTGAATAGAGAACATGACGAGCTCCTCAGATCCTGTTAATCAGCAATTAACAGTAAAATGTGAAAGTGACAGGTCCTCCTTGGCAGCATTTAAGACCTTCATACCTGCAACTGGAGGGCAGACTGCCTTGAAAGTCAGCCATAGGACATAATTGTAAGAGTGGCAGAACTTCAAAGGAGGCCAATGTCAGCCTAGGCACGTCTCCTATGCCAGAATCAGAGCCTTGACAGGGAAAGGTGGGATCTTGAGGCTTGGGATGGAGATAAGAAACCTTGAACGCTCTGAGCCTACAGAAGTGGTATACTGTCTCCTGCTGGAAGATAGAATTCCTCCTCTCTTCAAGGGTATGCAGAGGTCTCAAATGAAACAGTTTCCTTGCAAGTCAAATCTTTTCCTCCTCATGATCTGTGCCTACCAACCCTAATCACCACCAGAACAATAACTAGGGTCAAATATCAGCATGAGCTAAGGGGAAGTGTTAAACATATTCAGGGAGGAGGGGGATTGTGTATTAAAGAAGTTGCAAAATTAGCTGACAAGTACCGGCAGTTACTGAGAGAGTATGTTTGGAAGTGATCCCAAAGGTGCCGATCCAAGGAGGCAGACTACAAAGCTGTTGAGGAAAACTTGTCAATTGCATTAGTTTTTTATTGCTATATAACAATTATCACAAACTTAGAAACTCAAAATGATACCCATTCACCCATTTATTTCCCCCTAGGTTAGAAGTCCAAGCATGGCTCAGCTGGGTTCTCTGCTTTCACATGATTTTTCACAAGACTGAATTCAAGGGTCAAATGGGGCTGCAGATTAATTTGAGGCTTAGGGTCCTCTTCTAAGCATGTTGGTTATTGGCAGAATTCAGTTTTTTGCACCTTGTAGGATTCAGCTCTTAGAGGTTGCCCACCGTTCCCTGACACTGTTCCAGGCCCTCTCCACAATACAGCAGTTTGCTTCTTCAAGACCTGTAATAAAGTGTCTGCTGCTGATTCTGATCTCTTCCCTACTTTAAAGGGCTTGATCAATTTTGTCAGGCCCACCTGGGATAATATCCCTTTTTACTACTGCAAAGTCAACTGATTAGGGATCTTAATTACATCTGTAAAAGCCCTTCACCTTTGTCATGTAACACAATCTAATTACAGGAATGAGATCTCATCATATCCACAAGTCTTACCCACACTCAAGTGGGGGAGTTATACAGGACAGGGCATGGTCATCAGGGGAGTGGTGATCTTGGGGGCTATCTTAGAATTCTTCCCACATCAACAATATGGGAGCACTTTCTTGTGACACATCTTTTGATACCCTAGTGTAGTTCCAAAAGAACTTTTTTACACGTTCCTGGGCTAGCTCTTAGAAACTTGGAAAAAGGTGATGGTCTATATTAAATGGAGTAGAGATGCCAGGGTTGCTGAGAGACTACAGAGGAAGAGGTCAAAAGGCTCCCAGATCGGGGCATGCTAAAATGGCTCTACTATATAAGGCAAGAAATCAACTATTAATCAATCAACTATTAATATGTTCCTTGGGAGGGACTTATTTATCAAGGCAATAAGGAGTGCACTGGTGTGTGTGGGGTTATGAACCTCATCAATAAGCTTAATACTGGCTGTTCTTTGTAGGCCAGAGCTGATAGTAGAAAATGCTATTACAGAACTAGCTCCCTAGTAAAATGGGATTATGGGATCCTAGAATAGCAGAGGCCAGATGGCAATGCTTAACCATCAGAAGTAAGGAGGGCAGAATGATCACAATGGGCAGCAAGTTCAGAATGGCAGCTGGGGGACCTTGACTTGCAGGGATCTATGGAGATGGCTAATAGAGCATGGTATTTTTAGAGGCAATATAGATAAGCAGCAAACCTGGATGTGCTTGCCATATATAATCAAACAAGATAGAGAATGGATGATCAGAAGGCTGAGGTCAGCAATTCAATGGAAAGTCACAATCCTATGACCCACGGTTTCAAGATCTGAGCTAGTTCTTAGGCCCAGAACAAATTGACTGAAGACTGAGTTCCCTATGGGAGGGACCCTACCACACCATAGCAAGTGTATGCAGTACTAATTCCTCCCACCTACCCTGTTCTTCCCCATAGGGACTTAGGGACGATCACTTGAGTAACCATACATGGGGTAAAGGGGAATCTTTCCAAGGTTGTTAGATACAGGGTCCTAGTTGACACTGGTACCCTAGGATCGCAAGTGCCATTATGGCTTCCCCATGTTACTGTACAGGTGTAAGGGGCAAGGTAATAAATGGAGTCCTGGCTTGGGTGTGACTCACTGTGGGTCCATTGAGCCCACAGACCCACCTAAAAGTATCATTAGTATGGACATACCTAGCAGTTGGCAACTTTCACATTGGGTCCTTGGCCTATAGAGAAGCCTTGAAACTATCCTCCATCCCCACTCCCCAGCTAAGATAGTCAATCACAGACAATATCACACACAACCTAGGCAGAGTGGATCAGACTTTAGGGAAAGGAATGAGTCTTTTTTGATCTTTCTGGCATGTGAGACTGTTTTATTTTGTGAGGAAAGCATAGATAGGGCATCAGTTGCTTTTTTTCTTTTTTCCCTGTGATCCGTCTGCTTTGTACTTAGATGCAACATTAAGGTTCTGCCAATTTTAGTTTTCTATGGTGTGTGTATGTGCTCTTGTGTCTTCATAGATATTTTCATGGGAATCTGGAGGATGCTGTCTCCAGACAGGATTGGTAGCCAGATATCATTTAAACATATGTGACTGAAATAGCTTTTAAAATAGTTTAAATTTATTATTAAATCACATAAAAGAATCAATTCTGGCAGGTACATATAAATGGCTATAAAAATATATTATTTTGATATGTCACAAACAAATCTTCAGGGGATTAATTCACCATAGAATAGTCCAGTTGAATTCCTTTGACCCAGATTCACCTAAAATTTTTTTTAGGATTGTAACAAAATAGAAATATAGCTAAAAAGTCTGTGATTATGTGATAACATCAAAAGATGGGGAATATGTGGACATTATTTTGCTGTGGCTTTATTCAGATTCTACTTGAAAACAGCTTGGGCCTTGAGTCATTCTCATATGGCTTCGTGTCCTGGGTTGAGGGTCTTCAGTCTTTCACAATTGCTGGGAGCTTGGCCATGGCAGGTAGCCAGTCAGCATTTATTGAAAACTTAGAGGACAGCCAATACTGTGCATAGATGGTGACCAAATCAAGAAGTGTAAGCCTTTTTGAATGTGATGATTTTCTGGAAATAGAATTTTATAATTCCTTTGCAGACATGTAACAAAATGTTTCCAGGTTGGGTGCTTCCCGTGACTCTACTCTTGGCATTTACTTAGTCACATCATGAAGTTAATGTAATGTGGTTTTTAGGAGTGAGGCCATCAAAATGATTATAAATCTGTATCAATTTGCTCAGGCTTCCATGACAATGTACCTCAAACTAGGTAGTTTAAACAACAGAAATTTCTCGTTTCACAGTTCTGGAGGCTAGAAGCCTGAGATCAAGGTGTCGGCAGGGCCATGCTCCCTCCGAAGGCTCTAGGGAAGGATATGTTCTGGAATTTTTTCCTAACTTCTGGTAGTTCCATGGCTTGTGGCAGTGTAACTCCAATCTTTATATGGCATTCTCCTTAAGCGTGTGTCTGTGTAAGAATTTCTCCTTTTTGTAAGAATACTAGTCATACTGGATTGAGGGCCCACCCTGCTCCAGTATGACCTCATCTTAACTGATAGCATCTTTGACAATCCTATTGACAATCCTGTTTCCAATAACATCGCATTCTGTGGTATTGGGAATTAAGACTTCAATATATGAATTTGGGTGGGGGTCACAATTCAACCTAGAGCAGATTCCATTCCTTTACATTTGGGCCAGTGGTTCTCAGTCTTGATTGTACATTAGGACTTATTTGGGAGATTTAAAAATCCTGATTCCCAGATTGTACCCCAGACCAAATACATCAGAATATGTGTTGCACCTGGGAATCAGCACTTTTTAAAGCTCTTCAGGTGATTCCAATGTGTACACAGGGGGAAGAACCATCCTATTTGGGCATCATTCATTAAGAAGAACAGAAATTCACCCAGCTCTACAGATAAAATGTTGGGAAAATGAGATTTCAGTAACATATTCAAATTTTTCTCCTTGTTAGTAGTAGTAGTAGGATTAATTTTAGAATCAGGAACAAATTTTTAGGAAAAGTGGGATTATAACTGATTTTTTCTTTTCATTTTTTTCTTGTGCCTATTTAGAAATTCTTCTACAATTAACATACAATTCTTGTACAAAAACAATAATAAACTTTAAAAAAATAAGGTGCATCAATTTTTCCTATTCTTAACAATCATAGACTATTACACAGAAAAAAATAGAAAAGCATTCCCTATGAATTTAGTGTCATAAACGGCTTTGATAAACTCTTGCCTCTCCTATCTAATTATTGACAAGTCAAAGAACTATAGGTGACTCTTTTTAAAACAAAATGGTTATTTATGGTGTCAATTCACCAATATTTAACTGACTTATGGTAACAAATATGTCTCAAATCAGCTCATTCAGATACTTTGACATATCTGTCAAAGCCAATTTATCTTGATGATTGTGGTAGGAAATGATGTTATTCAATGTTAAACACTGTAAGGGTGCTGCATCTTAAATGGTTTGAGATTTTTGTTATAGCCAAGGCAGGGTTTGGTTACATACTTTAAATTTTTTAGCATTTATTGTGATCTAGAATTTGGGACATTTTTGTCTTTTCTTTCTGAGTTAGTTGTGACCCAATATTATTTCTCAAGAAGAATGTTGGCCCTGCCCATAGGTGGTCCCTTGACCTTCTATTTATACTTTTCAGCTTTCATAAAAGCCTATGAGTCCTTACTATCCACTCAGGTGATTGTTAAAATACATTGCCTTACACTCAATTGGCAACACAGGATACACTAACACCAAGAACTCATCTGGAAGAAGAATCTCAGACTTGCTTTTATTCAGAACTTATCTAAAGCTTGGTTGGAATTCTGACAATTGATCCTTCAGATGTAATTGCACACATGTGGAATGACATATGTTTAAGGTTATGCGCTACAGTAAATTTTTTAATACAAAAGATTGGAAACCAATTTATCATATTTTTCTTTCATGGGTCATACTTTTGGTGTTGTATCTAAGAAATCTGCCTAACTCAAGGTCACAAATATTTTCTTCTGTGTTTTCTTTTAGAAGTTTTAGAATTTTAGCCTTGACATGTAGATCTATGATCTATCTTGAGTTAATTTTTGTATATGGGGCATATTATGGATTGAATTTCATGGATTTTGCATATGGATATACAGTTGTTTCAGGAAAAAAATAGTCTCTGCACCTTTGTCAAAATCAATTGTTCATGTAAGTCTATTTCTGAACTCTCTATTTTTTTCTGTTGATCTATTTGTCTATCTTGACAACAATACTACACTATCTTGATACTGTCACTTTATAATGTCTTTAACAAAATTAAAAACTTCTGCTTTTTGAGAGATATTATTAGAGAATGAAAAGACAAGTCACAAATGGGAAAAGTATTTTCAAATCATATACCTGATAAGGAACTTGTGTCCAGAATATATAAAGAACCCTAAAGCTTAAAATTAAGAAGACAAATGACTCAACAAAAATGGAAAAAAAATTTGAACAGATAATTCACCAAGAAGATATATAGGTGGAAAAGAAGCACATGGAAAGATGCTCAACATCATCAGTCTTTAGAGTAATGCAGATTAAAACCACCATGAGACATCACCATTTCCCCAATAGAATGGCTAAAATTAAAAGGACTGACCATACCAAGTATTGGCAAGAATGCAGACAAACCACAACTCTCTTACGCTGCTGGTGGGAATGTAAAATGGTAGAATTACTTTCAAAAATAGTTTGATGGTTTCTTCAAATGGTAAATATATACGTACCATATGACCTAGCCATTCTACTCCTAGGTATTTACCTAAGAGAAATACCTTGTCCATACAAAGACTTG
>NW_012149308.1:2516915-2589850 GCF_000956105.1 Propithecus coquereli
AGAGTACTCAGTGTATGATTCCATTTACATAAAATATCTAGAAATTGCAATCTAATTATAGTGACAGAACACAGATCAGTAGTTACCTGGGGATACCAGGAGGAGACAGGCAGGGAAGAATAGGCAGGAGGGATTACAAAGGGGCTAAGAATGGATTTTACATTTTTAAATGGTTGAAAAAAATCAAAGAAGAATGACATTTTATGATATGTGAAAATTACATGAAATTCGAATTTCAGTGTTCATCAATAAGCTTTTATTAGAACACAGCCCATCCATTTATATGTTGTCTGTGGTTACTTTTACAGTATAACCACATA
Organism: Propithecus coquereli; assembly: GCF_000956105.1. Classification (NCBI taxonomy): domain Eukaryota; kingdom Metazoa; phylum Chordata; class Mammalia; order Primates; family Indriidae; genus Propithecus; species Propithecus coquereli. The sequence continues at coordinate 2,517,236 of NW_012149308.1, forward strand.
GTTGAGTAGTTGCCACAGAGACCATATGCCCTGCAAAGATGAAAATATTTACTATTTGGCCTTTACAGAAAAAGTTTGTTGATCTCTGCTCTAGACAATGCATAGTTTTCCATTGAAGCACATTTTTCCCTGTAAAAGATAAAAATATTAATATGTCTAACTTTCTCCCTCTGCCCCTCCTTCTGTCTTTTCTTCCCTCCCTTCCTCCCTCTGCCCCTCCTTCTGTCTTTTCTTCCCTTCCTTCCTTCAACAGACATTTATGGAATGCCTACTGTATACCAATATGGTGAGCCCTGGCTGTACAAAAGGGAGAGAAAACACCACCTCTGTGCTAATGTAGTTTGCAGTCCATGGGAAGAGAATCATTCATCAAATATTCACATAAAGATGTATAATTATGGACTGTGCAGTCTCTGGAAGGGAAGGAATGAGGTGTTATAAAAATATGTACAAGAGACCCTGTCTTGGTGGGGTGGGAGGTGGGGCAGTGAGAGCTTCTCTCCAAATAACCTAAGATGGAACTGACTGATTACTATGTAGGGACTAACTAAGTGAAGGGGGAATGGTGGCCTATGGGGGGATATATTTTTAGCAGGGGAGATGAGATTTTCAGTCAGAGGGAATAGCATGTGTTTCAAAGGCTTGTTGGCAGTTTGGGAGCAGGATGCATGAAGAGAGTGTAAAGAAAGCTCTTGTGTCTGGCTGGCCATAGTGAGTATTTGAGGGAGTGAGACATGAGATGAGGCTGGGGAGGAAGGTAGGGGAAGCTCACACAAGGCCCTAGGGGCCTTGTTGAGAGTTTTGGTTTTCATCTTGCGGGTAGTAGATAGCTATTGAGGGTTTTTAGCAAGAGAGTGGTGAGGTATCACTTGGACCTACAGAGCAGATCATCGATAAAAGGGGGCAGAAGTGGATGCAGGAGACCAGCTGAGAGCCTACTGCATTGGTTCAAGCAAGGCCAGAATTCTTGTCTTACAAATCAAGGCATGGTTTGGTTTCTTGGATGCAATGCACAGCTATGCTTGTAGCAGTGCCATTGGATCATGAGAGTTTTTCGTAGAGCTTGCTTGGAGAGATTTCTTTTACAGGTCTTAGTGGAAATCCATAAGATGGCTCTTTATAATGACGTTTCGCCCAAAGACCTTTTCTTTGGAGTTGAAAGGTTCCAATGCCTCCTGTAAACACCCCTTCTCCGCCCCACCACCACTACCTGCTTGAAAGTTCAGGAAGTAAGTAGGGCTGTTCAGATCATGATCTCCTTTCAGCTTGAAGGCATGCTTGAAAAAAAAAATGTGAAGCTTGTGACTTCTTTTCTGCAAGACTGAAAAATTTCTACAGGGTTTTCTTTGTTCATTTGTTTGTTTTTTTAATTTTAAAGAGATTTATTCTGAGACAAATTTGAGGATCATGACCTGGAGCCGCGTCCAAGAAGCCTTGAGCAAGTGGACTCTCTGAGGTTGGGTTACAGTTTGGTTTTATACATTTCGGGGAGACAGTTTTTGTTTTTAATGCTTTACAATTTCCTACTGATGGTGCTTCAGGTTACAGGGGATTCTTTATATCATTAACATTCTTACCTTCTAGGATCTTATATCCTTTAAAACCCGGTCTTTGTCTTTTCGGCTGGATCTGAGTTTGTAAAATAACTAATATGGTTAATAAGACTTCTACAAGACTAACAAACAACAGTTTCCTTTCCAGGAGTTCTCCTGGTTAAGGAGTAATTGGTAGATTTTTCCATTTGCACTCTTTGGATCTCAGATTGGCTTGGCCATTTGAATCTTTCTTTAGCAAGGCCTACCTTGGGAAGCAGGAACGATCTTACATTAGTAAAGCTCTCTAGGTATGTCTTAGCAATGCATATAGGTTACTCCTAGGGTTATAAACTACCATCCTGTTTTGTTCATGACTGAGAGATGTCCAGGGATATGAGACTTTGAGGGCTAAAACTGAGACAGTTGGTTGCCTTACTTCCTTTTATCATATAATCACTTTGACAGGCAAACAATGTATATAAGATTATGTTAATTTTGCAAGAAGACAAAACCAAGACTCAGAGAGGGTGATTTATTCAAAGTTACACAGAGCATTCTGAGTAGAGCCAATAGGACATAGTTTTTTGGTTCCACCTATTGAGGAGGCATGAAAGATAATGTGCAGGGACATAGGTCCATGTCACAACCACGTGGCTGCTTAAGGAAAAGCACCTTAATTTTAAACTGTGAATTTGATTAACATACTTATGATGCTCATATTTCATGGAGAGAGAGAGAGAGAGAGAGAGAATGATACCCTAAAATACAGCCCTTCTCCTTCTCCTACATGTCGTAAGTCACAGCTTTCAAAAGTGGTTGCCTATCAGAAACACCTGAGGAAATTTTCAAATACAGGGATGCCTAAGTCCCACCCCAAAGACTGGTTTAATTAGTTTGGGGTGGGGCCTAAATATCTGCAAGATTAAAAACCTCATCAGATAATTAAAATGTGCAGCTAGGATTAATAATTACTGTTCTAGATCAGTATTTCTTGAACAAGCACACGAATCACCTGGGGATTTTGTTAAAATGCAGATTCTGGTATAGAAGGTCTGGGGTGGGGTCTAGCTTTTCTATTGCTAATAAGCTCCCCAGAGATGCCCATGTTAATATAAAATGATTACATTATTTTGTTGCTTAAGTATAGTCTGAATTCATAGTAATTGCTGAGTCTGTAGGTGTTGGATTGAGTCAGAAGTAGTGCCTTCCCAAGTACATTTAAATCGATGGGTTCAACCCTCCTTTGTGGCCCCAAAACTGAATTTTTAAAGCGTTCTTCCTTTAAGTTAGCACTGGAAGTTCCAGTGTGGTATCCATTGTTCTTTGGATTCTTGTGTACATAGAGTTGATTCTGCTTTTGCTGCTTGTAAAGTCCATTTGGAATTGCACAAATTGCTGGGATTCAGGACACCTGCCTCCCATTTGACTAACTGTCTCAGTGCTGATCTTTTCTCTTGGATACCACTGAGATGCTGAAGATGCTAGAATGAATTGTGTTAACTACCCTGAGTTTAGAATCTAGGGCACTAGAATTTGGGCACTTGACCCAGAAGCCTTCTCCTGAAGACAGAATTGGTTGGTATTTTCAGTTCTGTAAGATCCCTTTTCCCATTTCGGGTTCCATAGAGGACGTTGGGGGACTCCCACTCCTTCATGGGGTCTTTTAGAATAAAGCCATTGGGGTGATTCAGAGCAGTGATTTTCATTTTCACCTCTCACCAGTACATTTGCATAATGGGTGTAATTCTGAATAAATCTAAGTAGAGAAGGAAGGAGTGAATGGTACTGCATTATAATGGTGGTGCGGCTCAGGCATTTGGGAGTTCTTCAACTCTGCTTGGCATAAAACAGGAATTAAACTGAATAAGGCTTACTCATTATTAAACTAAGTAAAGTTCATCACCATTTTCTGCTTAGGGTCTCATTTTAGTATCTTTTGGAATATTCAATATGTTAGACATAGAAGCATTTGCTAGTTTGTCCACTGATATACTTAATTTAGAATTTGGGTTAATTTCAATCTCTAGTGCTATTCCTTTGTGTTATTCCCCCCTCCCCACACTCTTTGCTTTCTATGTGGGACAGGGTCCATTTTGTTCAAATTTTTCTTTTTAAAAATAACACTGCTCCTGGATAATTTTGATAGCAATTCCAGTTCCTGAACTCTGCCAGCCATTTCCAGGAAGCAAAAACACCAGCAACAACCCTCCACGATGTCTATTTTCCCCTTGGCTGATTCATAGCCAGATGTATATCTTCGGCTGACATTTAATAACACCAGAATGTTCTTATGAGTAGGAGGAGTAGGTGACTGCTTCTGGGGACATGACTCAGAGGACTGGGGAAACCCTCCTTTTACCAAAATGCTTCCTACCTTCTGTCTGATGCCTAAAATTCTCACAAGAGAACTCTCTTCTTCTGGTTAATGCTCTAGTTCTTGTTAAATGCTCTGGGAGGGGGTAACCTCCAAACCAGAGCTTCTCAAACTTTGACATGCATATGATTCACCTGGGGAATCTTGTGAAAATGCAGATCCGATTTCAGTGGGCCTAGGGCAGCCCCACCCCCCACCCCCCCCAGTCTGCAGGTCTCACAAGCTTACAGAAGCTGCTGAAGGTGCTGGTGGGTGGAATGTACTTTGGATAGCAAGGCCAGACCAGCGGTTCTCAAATGTAGCCGCACATCAGAAGCTCCTAGGGAGTTTTACCAATCCCGAAGTCCAGACTGTGTCCCAGACCAATTACATGAGATTCTCTGGGGGTGGGACCCGGACGTAAGGCGTTTATAAAGCTTCCCAGGTGATTCCAATGTGAAGCCACATTTGAGGACAAGTGTTCCAAACCAATGGCTCTTGACCCTAGCTGCTGATTAGAATCCTCAAGGGAGCTTTTTAAAAAATACCAGTTCCTGGCTCTATTGAAGAGCAATTAAATTTGAATCCCAGTTGGTGAGGTTCAGGCATTCAGACTTTTGAAAAAGCAGCCCAAATGTTTCTGGCATGCAGCCAGGGTTAAGAATCACTGCTCCACTAATCAATCTTTGTAACTTCATGTGGATGACATCTCCTCCGGGTAGGCTTTGGTGGGAGGGGTGGGAGAGGCAAAAAGTGGGAGGCTCAGGGAACTGGGGGCCATAGGAAGGACAGAGATGTGAAGAAAGCTGTGAAATGGGGAAAGTGAAGAAGCTGTCCATTTTGCACACTACAACTTTGCCCAGGGTACCCTGGAGAGTGTCAGCATGGAAGGATTTGGGAAGATCTGAGCATGGTACTGTCTTAATGGCTGGTTGGCCTAAGTAGTGGGCAGGGTACAATGTGAAAGCCAAGCCTGCTAACTTTTTTTCATTGTTCTTTGAATTAGATGCCTCAGCAAAGGTGACCAACTGCTCCGGTTTACCCAGAACTGTCCTGGTTTTTCCACTGGAAGTCTGGCATCCTGGGAAACTCCTTAGTCCCAGGCAAACTGGGACAATTGGTTACCCTAGCCTTGCCTCTCCCTTACAGCAGTGACACAGATCTCAGTGTGTGGCCACCGCAGAGGAATAGGTTTGTTCTGGCTGGTCAGTCAGAACAAAATGGGCCTCACTGAGTTCTTAAGTGTATTTCATTCCTTGTTGATGAATGGGGTCAGGCATTGTGAAGATGGTGGGGAATTTTGAGAAACCCGATCCTGCATGCATGGCTTAAGGACAATTTGAATGGTTTCTCTTCATTTTTTTTTCTTTCTTTTTAAGACTTAAAAGTGTCAAGATACTCTCCCACCCCCACATATTCAGGCATGCACACACATATGTATATCACTGTTTGGTTGGCATAGCACTGACCTACATAGGCACAGAGGCCAAAAAGATTCTGAGGAAATGAGAAAAAATTGTGGTCTGTGCTGAGCTCCGGTCTGACAGATGGATGTAACCTACTCAGAGAGTATTTTCAAAGCATGTGGCTTGAATGCAGATTAATGTCATGCAAAATGAATATGCAAATGTTAAGACACCAAGTCACAGAGGAAAATGCCACATCAGAGGAAGATAGGGTTAATCAGGAAGACCTTTTTGAAGATGTGAATGTCACTTTATGAAATGAGGATAATGTCATTTTTCTAACAGACAAAAAAAAAAAAAAAGGCCCCAAACATAAAAATCCAAAACCACTCAAAGTGCTCATTAAAGGAGGAATAAATACAGGGTGGTTCAGTGGTCCATGTTCTAGTCACAGACTTTAGGATATAATCTCTGAGGTAATCTACTCTCAGCACAATTGAAACCTGTTTTTGAAGCTACTTCAATTTGCATTATCAGGCTGCCAGTAGCTGGTTTCCTTGATTTAGAAGCCATCAGGAGTTTCTTACTTGAATTGGGGATTTGGGTTAGACTCTTGACCAATGGTTTTCACATTTGATCATGCATCAGAATCATCTGGAAGACTTGTTAAAGAGAGGATGAGCCCCACACACAGAACTTCTGACTCAGTAGGTCTGGGTGCAGGCTGAGAATCTCTACTTTTGATACGTTCTCAGGTGATGCTGGTCCAGACCACACGTTGAGAAAGAATGGACTAGAGCATTGTCCTCAAGCAGTTTTATAGAGACGGTAATGCAGCTCTTCCTAGAACAGACCTTGCCATTTAGAAAATCACAATCAAAATTGAAGGATGTCAAAGGAATGAAAATTGGAAGCTGAGAGAGCTAAATGCCATTGGGGAAAACAAACTGACAACATCCTTATTTTTGTTTGTGGCTGGAACTATACTGATCTACTAAAAACATGGTATTTATGGATTTTATATATGTGCAAATAAAATGAATCCTCACTATTGTGACTTAAAGAGCATCCTGTTCATTGGAATGGGAAAATCTTGTTTTCTCATGAATAACAGTCACCAAATTCTATTCTGAACATATGTATCAGAATATGTCATAAAGTCCATTTTCTTTTATGACAGAGTCATCTTATTGGATAATCATTGGGATGAGTTTCTTAGCAGTTTAGCTATGCCAGTGAGGTAATTTAATTAGTGGTTCAGCAAACATTGCAAGATGCATTTCAGTTAAAACTGTGTATTTCGAATTAATGCAAGATGGATAAATCTCTGCTTACTTTCTTAGGCTAGCTGAACTACAATGCCTCAAGCAAATGCTTCTAACACCTGCTGGAGAAATGTAAGTAAGTTGCAGTGGACTCTCTATGACTGATCCACTATCCATTTTCTCTTTTCTTTCTTCCCAATAGCATCCCAGTTTTGCCCAGGTATTTGCAAATCCTTTATTTTCCAGGTGATCTTAAGAGACAACTGTTAGGGAGTGTAGAGGTGAGACAGATATGGGAGAAAAGCCAATAAAAGATACATTATTAAGTGAGTTATCACTGTGGGCTACTGGCGCTCAATCCTGCTGGGGAAGTGTGATGATGTTGGGCACAGTGTTGAGACAATTCTCCATGTTTCTACACATCTTCTGCCAGCTGTTATCCTCATCTATGTTTTCAAGGTTGTTTGTATAACAGCCTTGGACTATAGAGACAATGTCTTCATTCAGGGTCAGGGACAGATTTGTTTCTTGACCAGGATAATAAAGATAATATCCTTCTCTGGGACAAAGGTTGGGTAGGTTTGATAGCAGCCCTTATAAGATTGAGGGTTTCTAAGCTTGGGGTCCTTCAGCTATGACACAGACCCACTGTGTGCATAGCATCCACCTGGAATGCTCAGTATCACCCCCATGGGATTTGAGTGTCAAAGGAAATTGATGGGAACATGAAGCTCATGTTGTCTGCTATGCCATGAGTGATAAAGTCCTTTGTCTCTGACCCAGGGGTCTCCTGTACTCTGCCAGCATGTATGAAACTATGGTAGGCTAACCTGCTAGCTTGTAGACAGGGTAAAAGCTCAGACACTTCACAGTCCTTGACAGGTGTCTCAGAATTATACCTTTTGAGGGATGATGAAGATGAGGTATTTAACAACCCTCAGCCATTGTTTGAAGGCTACTCCCAGGATGTGTCAAATCTTGTTTTTTCAGCAAAGTAGCTAGTATTTATTGAGTATCTGCTATGTATTAGGCATCATGCCAGGGACTTTAAATATGTTAACATAAATCTTAATCTTCATAGCATTATTTTAATTTTATGTATAAGAAAAAAATTTTAAAGAGAATTTAAGAAACTAGCTCAAAATTAAACACTAATGTTAATTTCTCCATTTATTTGACAAGTAAATGTGCCAGCCCTCAAGCCCAGCTGTGTTTGTTCTGACACCAATGGTCTTTTCATTATGCCATAACTACTGCTTTTATTTAAACATTCTCTACATATGAAGAAATAAAATGCAATTCCCAGTGTGAAATGATTTATCCTAGGTATTGGATTGGTTTGTGACTTTTCATTTTGTTTCTGAATAAGAGAAAGTTTATGTCTTCATTAAGCTAGTATATATAATTACTATGAAATAACAATTTATTCTTTATTTAATATAAGCATTATTAACCTAAAGCCAAACCAGTTTGTAGTTGATTGATGAGTTCTCTTAATTGAAGTTCAAATATTCAACTGTTATATTTTCGAGAATCATTCCAATTCAAGTTACCTTCTTATATTTTCAAAAGTCTAGAAATTGACATAATGCATAATTAATATTCAAATAGAAAACCTCCTCCAAATATATTGAAGTTTTCATGTTTATCTAAGTGAATCCTGTGTTCTTATTGCCATGTAGCCACATCCTGTTTATTTAAAGTGGATGATTATGTCCCAAGACTAATCTCCATTTATGTTGCTAATGGTTCATAAATAAATCTCTTCTCCACTCCTAAACTCCAAAAGAACCCTTTGAGATTAAATCTTCCATGATTTATCTTAGCCCTTGTGTGAGAGTATTGAGAAATGTTGGCAAAATAATCTAGTCATTTTTGAGCTAAGTATAGAGATGAAAGTAAAGAATGTCTACTTTTTGAAAGCTAGCTAGGTGTTGAATATTTTTTCCTCTAAACATTTTCCCAAGATGTTTAAAAACAATGTGAAAATTCAAATGGAAAAATTCTCTATGTAAATATGCTTAGTGCAGGGATTTTGGATTTTTAAACGTAAGTCTTTCTCAATTACAAAGCATTTCTTAGAGTGTTTTTCCCCCTATGCTTTCCCTAGACTGACTAAATGTCAGTTGCTACATTGAAAAGGAGCATTAAGAATAAAATTCAGGCCTTAAATTAAGCTATTGCAGAAGTTATCTGTTTGGTCCCCTACATACTTTTGCAAGGTTACATTTTTTATTATGTCTAACAAATGATAATATGCCCAGACTCTATTACTTTAGGGATATTTATCTATTGCATACTTAAATATAACAGCACACATTTATAGCAGGTTTCAGAGTTCCTTTCATGGCCATATTTACAGTAGGCAGGCATTAAAGTTTGCCTTAAAAATTCATTCCCAAAGGTCTGTGTTTGGTTTGTCATTTCTAAATCTGTTGAGGTAGGGGCATGTAGATGGTAGAGCTGTAGGAATTAAGCATGTCTATTATCTCAGTTTATTTAAAAATTACTTAGAAATGCCTATAGAATTTAGTTGAAACCTACATCTTCAAGCAAAGGTTAACAATCTATGTTGTGAAATGAAGGAATGCAGGGAAGGTCAGAGTGTCTTCAGGAAGATGGGAGGTCAGCCTCCAAGAATACTATTTTCCTTAGGTTCTCTAGGTCCTAGAAAGGAAATGAAGCAAGTACTTGGGTGCCTGAGGTCAATTTTCCAGACATTGGGACTCTCACCTTCCTCACTCAAGGGAGGACGCTAAGGTTGCCTTCCACCTATTGGGCCAGCTGTTCTGGAAAGCTGAGAAGTCACGTGAGGGAGGGAAGAGTTGAAGGATAAATGTCCAACTTTGTGGCCCAACATTGGGTTTGGGGAATGAGGGCCATTAACTAAGGATACAAAGTGGGGCCACCTGGAGAGAATTCTAAGTAATTCTAGGTGATATCCTGGGACCCTTGGCTTAAATGCCAATGAGAGGGAGAAAACTATGTAAATCCAGGAGAGGGGGAATTACCTAGGGCCTGGGCCTGCCAATGCTGGCCAGAACAGCCCTTCCTTCAGAGGAGGTGTCCTTCTTGAGGCCTAAAGAACTATGAATGCAGATAGAAACTGACAGAATAGGTGGTCAGCAACTGAGACTGCCACTCTAAGGAAGAGAGAATGGATTTGACCAGCAGTGCCTGGCCAGGACTCACTCTGTATCTTCTCTTAAGCGAGTGGAGCCATGAAGAGTCCCATCCTTATATGCAACAGCCCAGTCCCTCAGAATTCTGAAATTCAACATTTCCAGAAGTAGCCTTGTCACCCCAATTGACTTTTCTTTTTGTATTCTTCAGCTCTGCTGGTGGCTGGCCCAGCCATCTACCCAGTTAACCTGTCCATCAATCTTCACATCCAATCAGACCAACTCATCAATCTTTCTATCTCCCCTACCCCATGTCTGCTACCACTGTCTTGGTTCAGGTCCTTATCTTTCTCCAAACACCTATATAGTTGTTGGATATAAAATATAAATCTGGCTATATCACTCTACTTCTAAAAATAGTCAATGCCCTCACCCCTTTTGCTGCTTATGGGGTGAAAAGCAAGCTTCTTTGCATGGTAGGCAGGAAGGAAAGAAAGGCAGGATGCAGAGATAGGATACTGGCAGCAAAGCAGTGTGGTGGTAAACCAGTTGTATTAAAAAAGAAGACTCTGACTTTTACTGTTTGCAAATTTCCATGGTATAAATACTCCCACCATGGACAATTCCAAGCTACCACAGTTTTTAATTTTTATTTTTAATTATTATGGGCACACAATAGTTGTATATTTTTATAGGGCACACATGATGTTTTGATACAGGCACACAATGTTAATTAATCAAATCAGGGTAATTGGGGTATCCATCACCTCAGGCATTTATCATTTCTTTGCATTAGGAACATTCCAATTCCACTCGTTTCAAGCTACCACAGTTTAACAACCAGCTCACACAATTTCTGAATAATTAACAATTGGCTGCTAGCTGGCTCCATCACACCAAATGCATTAAACTCTTGAAAATGTGGTGACTGTCTACTTTTCTTATCATTAGCCAATTCTTTCTCAAAGATTATGCTCCCAGATGTGCTTGTAATTCCAGGATGCTTGTCTCTGGCATGATTTTGTTCATACTGTCTGAAATGTCTGCCTACAGCATCTCATTTTTACCATCTCTTTGGGGTGAAACTGTTACCTCCTTCATCTTGCTAAATTCTCTTAACCTGGCTTAGATGAACCCTTGAGGAAGACTTTTCTCCTTTACTCTCTTGTCTTTATTTGGGTAGCCCAGAAGCAGGCCCTGAGATGAGGATTCACGTGCAAGCGACTTATTAGTGGGTGTTCAGGAAAAAACCAATAGGAGAGTGGGGAAGAGGGACTGACAAGGGATGGAAGCCAATCAAGGATGTTATTACCATGGAGCATGACTTCAGTGCCTTCCCCTAGAGGACTTTTGGAGAAAGTGTGGGCTGCACATCAGAGTTGTCTTGATAAGGGGAAAAGGGGCTGGTGTATTTATATCCCTACATCTGTCAGTCATAAGAGCTGCCCCTGGGGAAGTAAATTCCCAGGTACTTCTCAGGCTTCTGCAGCTTGAGAGCTGTCCTCCAACCAACAGACACGGCGCTGGCTGCTGGGAGTGAAAGTGGCCTGAAGCTGATGTACACAAAAATGCAAAGGGGTTTCAGAAGGTATTGGTGGGGCACAGCCAGTGTCTGTCATATCCCCTGCTTTCCAAAACACATATGCATGTGGGTGGGCACACGCATGTGTGCTCTCACACACACAGCCCTTAGGCTGGTTAGGGGTCCCTTCCTCAAGTACTTCCATAATGTGCTGGATATATCGCCATCACAGAAGTTATTCATAGTTTAGAATAATTTCTTCATGTCTCAGTGTCCTCCATTTTGCTGTGAGCACCTTGAGGATAAGAATCATTCACATTCACAGTGCCAGGCACACAACAGGTGTTCAATAAATGTGTATAGATTAAATGCATAAGGGAGGACACCATGGTGGCAGCACAAATGGAAGTATATGGGGTTGGGAAAGGAGAATGGGTGGAGCAGAGTCTCAGAAAGACTGAATGGGAAGTTAGAGCACATGAATCTTTGAGGATAGCCCAGGTCTTAAGCTTTCCTGCTTGGTGTGCTCTGCAAAGACAGCATTAACACAACAGAATCTTGGTAAAACTGGAAAATAGTTCTCCAGGCCCCCTGGGGATTAGCGTTCTGCTATTTTTCCTTTCAGGAAGCATTCCAAATTACCAGGGATGCTTAGAAATTGTGAGTAAAATGTTGGCATTACAAAAGAACCTATGCCTGGACTCCATGCCAGAGGTTAGAGGAGGCTTGAGTGCATTGTTCACAGGGATTTCCCTGAAGTCTGATCAGCATCTAAGTATACTTGAAACTGCAGCTCAGCTGTTTGCAACATGTAATTATGGATATTACTAGCATGTCTAATTTGACAAGTAATATAGAGGGTGAACATTAAATGGGAGCTGTAACATTTGGTAACATATGCTGCAGAGTTCAGTTTTGCACTGCCACCAGGATCATCTCTGTGTGCCAAACAACCCTTTTGAAATGACAGATATTAGGAAAGCAATCAGAGAGTGGTATTTCTTCCTCCTTTTCCCCTCTTCAAATTAATAGTTCAATGCAATTGGTTGAACTACATGATCTATGAGGAAAACTGAATTCTAATTACCACCGATTAAAAAAAGAACCATTCAACCTCTGCTCTTGAATATTGGAACATTTTTTTTCTGTCCAACCCTGTTCTCTTGGAATTCAAGGCATTTGGACCAACTGGGGGGTAATCAGTGGGCATTTGAATGGGCATGAAATTCAAGGAGAACAAAAGGAGGTATGATAATTATCTGGTGAACATTCTGAATATCCTAAACAAGAAAAGACTAAAAAGTATGAAAGAGAAATCTGAGATTAAGCTTAAGATCAATAACAGTATCATTAAATAATTTTGTTAGAATAACAACCTTGCATTTATAATAGTAAAGATACATCTCCCTTGCTCCCACTCTGTTAGTGGCCTTATCAATTTCTCAAGAACTCAGGGTTGAAAAATTGAGGTCATCCACCTCTTTTAACCCATCTATCTAGTTATAGAGGTTCTCTTTCCTTTCTTATACCTTCAGAATGTCATATACACAAAACTGGCCTTGGGATAGATGGAAATGGTGTCCATTGATATGGATTTCAGAGTTTTCAGGGGACATCATTGATTTGGGCCTGGAAGATGTTTCAATCTTTACAGAGTACACAGTTAAATTCAACTCCCTTGAAAGAGGGTGACAAATCAATTGGTTGCCACCTATAGGCTTAAAGGAATTGGTTGACAGATATTAAACCAAGGGTGTGAATGTGGATTGGAGGAGACAGCAGGAAGAAGGAAAGAAAGGCAGCATGCAGAAATAGGATGCTGGCAGCAAAACATCTATTTCACTGTTTTGATGAAGTCTGGTTTTATGCATAGCATTCCTCCTGGATGATGCTTTCAAAACTGCATCCCTCTTTAGGCTTTCAGACCCACCAACCTGTCCAGAGATGTTGGACTAGCTTATCTCCAGACTTCTTCCAACCCCATTCATTACTTCACTCCCATGTTGAATCTATCTGGTCTTTCCCTGGTTCTTTAGCTGGGCCTAGCCTCCAGGTACTAGCTACTAAAAATAAAAATAGTGGCTTCAATCTAGAGCAGCCACCTAACCCACCCCAAGATAATTCCCTAGTTGCACCCTTAGTTCATTATCAAGACCCCACTGCTGGGAATGTAAATTAGTGCCGCTGCTATGGAAAACAATATGGAGGTTCCTCAAAAAATTAAAAATAGAACTACTATGTGATCCAGCAATCCCATTTCCAGGCATATAACCAAAGGAAATGAAATCAGTATGTTGAAGAGATATCTGCGCCTCCCCCATGTTCATTGTAGTATTATTCTTATTCACAACAGCCAAGATATGGAACCAACCTAAGTGTCCATCAATAAACGAATGGATAAAGACAATGTGGTATATATATATATTCACAATGGACTACTATTTCCTCAGAAATAAAAAGAAGAAAATCCTGTCATTCTTGACAACATGGATGAACCTGGAGGGCATTATGTTAAGTGAAATAAGCCAGGCACAGAAAGACAAATACTGTTTGATGTCACTCATATGTGGAATCTGAAATGTCTGACTTATAGAAGCAGAGAGTAGAATGATGGTTACCAGGGGCTGCGAGTGGGTCAAAGAATATAGAATTTCAGTTAGACAGGATGAATAAGTTCAAGAGATCTATTGTACAACATGGTGACTATAGTTAGAAATAATATATTGTATACTTGAAAATTGCTAAAAGGGTGGATTTTAAGTGTTCTCACCACAAAAAAATGATAATGCAAGGCAATTCATATGTTAATTAGCTTGATTTAGCCATTCCACAATGTATACCTATTCTAAAACATCACGTTGTATACCATAAGTATATATGATTTTTGTTAATTAAAAATAAATTTTAAAAGTAAAATTAAAAAAAAGGCCCTACTGCTTGGTGCCTCTCTGGTCCCAGGCACCTGGCAACCTGTCACCCTCCTTCCCCCTCTTTCAGTTTTGTTCCCTTATGTTCCCTCTGGCATTTGTATCTTGGCATCCCTTTTCTGGTCTCAGTTTTGCTTACTACTGGCCTCAAAAGTGCTTCCTGCTGCCTGTTCCAGCCCCCAACCCTGCATCTCAAAGGAAAGGAGGGAGAAGATGTTCTTGTCTAATTCCCACTGCAAATCTGGGAGCTAATTCTGCCAAAATAACCATGTGGCATTTTAGGGAAAGATTAAAAGCATGAAGGGGAAGGATGCAGTGTTCAGTAGTTGGTCATGTTGAAATACCCAACTTCATAATTAGCGCTGCTCACCTTCTAGCACCTGCCTTTTGACCTCAGTGCAGGATATATTAGGTTTTATAAGCAGTCATTTTGCTGGCTTGTTTTCAGTAATCACTAAAAACTTCACATTTTCTGGGTTAGCGTTAATATTTGTAGCCCTGTTGAGCTTTTTACTTCTCAACGTGTTTCCTGCTAAGAATAGAACCTGACGTAAATGACCTCCTCAAGAGAGAGGATCTAGAGCAGCACTTCTCAAACTTGGAAGTGTGCTCCAATCACCTGCAGGTCTTGTTAAAATGAGATTCTGGTTCACTGGGTCTGGGGTGGGGCCTGAGATTCTACATTTCCAACAAGCTCCTGGATGCTGTCAGTGCTGCTGGTCCCAAAGCTTCTTGATATCAGGCTTGTCAGCCATGATTAATGAACAATAATGTGGGTAATAGGGATTGAGTTTAAGACCCATCATTTTCCACAAGCATGTAAATTACGTGTACTTTATTGTAAAAAGAATCTGAGAAAACTTTAGGTCCTCAGGCAGATAATGGTCAACTGGCCGATTTTTCTTGTGCAACTTCTCAGACATCTCTTCTGATGGGTCTGAAAAGAAGGAAGAATCTTGATCCAGAACCATTTTTGTCTGTAGTAATATTTTAGGTTTTTGATGCTTGCAGAGTTAGTGCTAAACTAGTGGTTTCCTCAAGGGAAGTGTTCAGGTGTTGTAGATCTGAGACCCTGAGAGACAGAAATAATCAGTACTAGTCAAAGCTTCCTCCTAAATATGGCATTCTTTCAAACCGTAAAAACATTCACGTGTAATTAACATTGGTGGCAAATAAGTCAGTGACTATTTCTTGTCTCCTATTTTTGATCACTCATCTCCGCCCTTGAGATGCTTCTTTTGATTTCAGTTATTGATGCTTTATCACAGATGTTTTCAAAGTCACAGCAGAGCATCTCATAAATGCTACCTTTTTTCAGAAGTAAAATTAGCTTAAGGCATGGTAACCGCCCTGGCAATGCTGAATCTCCACGTGAAAGCAATGGAAATACCAGGTGGAGACAGAATATGATTCAGAGCTGGCCACAGGTCCCAATGGTCATGACATTGTATTACAACCAGTTGTCTCTATTCAATCTCTCCTTTTCCCTCCTCTCTCTTTCCCCATCCCATTCCTATCTCCCAGATATGTTTCTCTTTTTATGTTCTTGACCCACAGCAGATAGCACAGTTGTTGAAAACGAACCCAATAAAAGTGTGATGGTGAAGTCAGGCTTTTCTTCCCAAGTCCTTGCTGAAGGTGCCTGAGATTACCTGAGGCAAAGATGCGTTGTGCAGCCCCAAAGTGAAAATTCCTCCTTTTTTTCTACCTTTACCCATCACTGTTAAGAAAGGGCCTCATGTTGGTTGACACATTTGTGTTTTGTGTTTAAATTCATATTTGTCAATTAATGAACTATTGCTCCCTGCCGAAGCTTGAGTTAATGGAAAGTGATACAGGAAATTAAAAAAACATCTCTTACATTGAGGGTGGCCAAGGTAAAAGTTCAGAAACTTGGGAGTTTAAGGAAATTTTGCTGAACCAGCTTTCAAAATCCTAGGAGTGATTTACATTTGTTGATCCCCCCAATAACCCCCAGGCTGCTTTATGTGTTTTACTCCCCACCACCAAGCTTTAAGCAGGAGATTGAGGCAATATGAACCCACAAACACTTAGCTTATTATTTTCCATGACCACAGCTAAAGTCAATGGACGACACCACAGGTCTGCATTACCCAAGAAATTCCCAAGTAAGCAGACCCTGTTTAACTCAGATTCTTCCCTTCCTGAGTTCATCTTTCATCTAATATACGAAACCCTCCAAAACTTCTACAGAGATCATTGTTGTATGCCTAGTCACGATTTAATCCATTTGCATGTGGCAATTCTATTATAATCTCAGTACCATTAGGTACTCATCTTTGATGAGGTCTCAGGTTTACTCGCTCAATCCCCAGCCCAGCTATTGGCTCATCTCATTGTTATAACTGCAAGAAAGCTATCTTTCTGTAGCATTACAGTTGCTGTTTCTAGATCTCTCTGACCCACACATTTCTCTCCAAATTGACTTTATTTGTACTAATTAACCTTGATAAGTTTCCCTCCTTTAACACACTAAACTCCTCTTCAGATCTGCACTCAATAGCATACATTTGGAATCTATCTTGGACTTTTGGACCAAATGCCACTCCCTGCAGGCAAGCCCAGCCCAGACATCTGTTGTGGGGCCACATAGCTGAATATCTCTGCAATTCAGAAAGCATTCATAATTCTGACTACTGAATTTGTGAGCTTCTTGAAGGAAGGGGTTGTATCCTTCCTTAATCTGTCCTCTATGGAATTTTAGAACTGTGACTTCTTGTTATTGTTATTCCAAATGAAAATGGTTTTCTCATTTATTTCTGGTTATAAAAATAACCCATGCTTGGTGTAAAACTTTCAAACAATGCAGATTAGTATGCTGAAGTAAGGAAAACATTACCCTAAATTCCATCACTTAGGGATTAATATGATTCACAGCTTTCTGGATCCTTATCTACACATAGACACAATTTTATGCAACTGGAATGTACTCTTTTGGCTGAATAATATATTGTTATCATTTCAGCAAGTACAGATACCAAAATAGGTATTTATTTATTTCCATTGGATTGAATTGCAATATAAACAAAAGCCTCTGGCTGTTCATAATTCCTATACTTTTACCTTATTCCCCCCCATCTCCAATTTCTTTCTGCTTCTCTCCCTCCTCTTTAACCAGGCCCCCCAGCATCCCCTGAGGGGCAGCTTTGGCTGCCGCAGTTGCCAGGGAGAGGAAGAGAAGGAAGGAAGTGCAGGTGGTCAGGCAGCAGGAGGCACGTTCCATGCTGTCACTTTCAGGAGAATTGGCCTTCTCTACTCCTGCCAGGTGGGAGTTGAAGTGACGTCAATCTCCTATTTTCTACTGTCTCCTTATTTTTTCTACTGCCTCCACCCCTTTGCCTCCTTCCCAGGCAGCAGAAGGGAAGTATCTGCAGAGAAGTATCTGCACGGTCATCAGGCTCCTTTGGCGATTCTGATTTAGGGGGTGCACAGCTACACTTTGAGCCATGCTGCTCTACTCATTGCAGACCAGGTGCATCTTACGGCTGAATAGGAATCACCTGGGGCGATGGTTAATAATACAAACTCCTGCACCTCATTCCTGGAGATTTGGATTCTGTAGAGCTGGGATGTGGCCCAAGACTGTGTGTGTGTGTGTGTGTGTTTAAAAGAAGATCCCTAAATGATCATGATGAGCAACCCAGTTGGCCCCTGCCCTACTCTCTGGCAACTCAAAGTGTGGTTCATGGACCAGTGTCATCATCACCTGGGAGCTTATTAGAAATGCAAGATTTCAGGTGTCACGCTAGACCTGATAAACAAAAGACTGTAGTTTAACAAGATCCCCAGCTGATTCATATTGGACATTAAAGTTTGAATAGCATTGCTCTACCCCAGTGCTACAGAATGGGCAAATCTTTCTTTGTGGGATTTAAGTAAAACATTGTGGCTTACCTGATTCCCACCTACATAACTGTTGGTGAGAGTTCACAAAATGTACCTACAACTTATGGAAACATTTTCCTAAAAGAGAGGTGGTAAATAATACAAATAGTTCTAAGTTAAAGGAAACTCTCTACCATTTTGAACCTTGGTCTACCCTTGACTTATGCATGAGCTCTTCATAAATGAAACCAAGATTTACATGAATATTTTAGATTAAATGTTAAAATTGGGCCAATTTTAGTTCTTAAATAACAAAGCTCCATTCAAGTGTTCCTAGGTAATGTTTGCACCAACTTATGCCCTGTTGAGGTCCAGCCAAAAACAACTGTATTTCAGGAGAACAAAACTAGCAATTCAATGTTCATTTTAATCAGTGCACTCATATCCCCCACCAGTTCCTGTGGAGGCATCATTCAGGGAAACCTTCGGCCTTCTATGTTGGTTATGAAAGATTCCTGGCTAGAATTGTGATTCACCTAGATTTTTCCCAGAAAAATCATTCTTAAGCATCAGCATGTTAGACATTCAAGTCATCGTTTCATAAAAATACTGTAAAGAAATATATCCCTTTTTCTCCCCTTAAGGGAGGTCTGGGAATTATTTCTCCATTTATTTAGTTTAGATACAGGGTAAAACCTAAGGAAGTTATTCTTGATAAGCTGGTCTTCAGGGAATCACACTTTCCACTTCCACAGTTGTCTCTTTCAGGGACCCCTTTTCTTCTGGAAGGTTCTGAGAGCACATAACTTCTCTGTGCCTTTTTGCTCATTTCAAAACTCACTCCCTGGATGATTTTCCTAACCTTTGTAATACTGCATCTGTTAGGGATTTCTTTTGGCTCCTCTTAGCAGAAATCTATCTCTAGAATGTTTGGCTTAATTCAGTAGGGTACCCCCCCATCTGGGAGGGGATAGGCTGATCATAGCATCAGTGTAGTGGCTCTGCAAAGCCACCAACAAATGAGGTTCCTTCTGGCTTCTTGCTCTGCCATCCGTAGTGGAGTAGCTCTTGTCCTTGGGTTTACAAGATGGCTGCTTGAGCCTCCATGAAGTTTGTCCACCTTCGGTGAAGGAAGAATGGCAAAGGAAAAGGGCCATGTGTTTAGAAGTCAGCCCCCTTTAACAAGCTTTCTGGGAAGCCCCTCCCAATGATTTCCACTTGCATATCATAAGCCAGACCTGTGTCACCTGACCACCCTCGCTAAAAAGGAACCTGGGCATGTTGCTACCTCACCCCCCAAGTCGGAATTCTGTAACCAGAAAAAAGGGGAAAAAATAAATATTGGGTAGGCTGTTAGCAAGACCTGCCACTATCAATAACTTGTAAGTAAGTCAAAAGATCTTTGCATTGTAAAGGGGAATAAAGCCTTAAGCCAAAGGAATGAACCTTGAATAGTAGAATTTCAAGCCTTCAGCTACTGTGTACTCAGTCTTTGCGTCTAGGGATGAGAAATTCCTATTGCCTTTCAGCTCTCAATATGCAGAATATTTGCTCTGTCTGGGTGTAAATTGGACCCTGCTTAGACAAGAAACCATAGACTCTACGATGTGAGACTTAGCTCAGCCCCAGCTGTGCTCTGCTCTGCTTTGGGACTTGATGTTCCTAACCAGAGTCTCCAAAACAGAAAGATCCTCCCAAATCCCTGCTCTTATTTGGGGAAGGTGTTAAAATGGTTATCTTGGATTGTGTTTTCTATCTTTAACTAATTGCTTTTATTTGATTGAGATTCTAATGCAATCCATACTTGCTTCTTTTTTAAAGCAATGACATAATTTAAGGTAAGGGCTTAACAAAATTGAATTCTTACAAAACCTTGGTTTTTATTGAGGATGTTCTGCTTTTCCTGTCTGGACAGGCCCTTGATCTGACACTTACACTTTCTCTGGGGGACAGGACTCTAGAGGGGGAAGGATGGCTGCCTTCCTGGCCTCATGCTTAGTTTGAAAGAATGGGAGGCAGGCCCCTTCCATTAGTGTGAAGAACGAGAGTGTGGAATCTTAACCACTACACCACCAGGGAACTTAGAGCTCTGAAGAATGAACACAGATATCTCAGTAGTTACAGGAAGGGTAAGAGGGACTGAAGATGCTTTTTGTGACTAAGACAAGGTACCACGTAGGAAAAAAAAGGATGCTGGAAAGTCCTAATAGGAAAACGTGAGAAATTATTGGGGCCAATAATCATTTTAGAAACAAAACCCAGATCAGAGTTGGGGGCCAGAATCCCTGCTTCCTTCTCCCCTGTAACTTGAAGGGATCTGATTGGCACTTGGGGTCTCCATGAGCCTGGGGGACTTTGTGTAATTGTATGCCATCATATGTATACAGACTATTTAAAGGTTGGGGAAAGGTCCCCACTCTAGTTAGTATTATTGCATAATAACCATTCCAAATCGGTGGTGTAAGCAACAACAACCATTTTATTATGCTTACAGATTCTGGAGGGTAGGAATTCAGACAAAGCACAGCAGGGATGGTTTGTCTCTGACCCACCACATGCAGGACTTCAATGGCTCAGGGCTGAAATTATCAGGAGGCTTCTATTATCACACGTCTGGAGTATGAGCTGGGACAATTCAATGGCTGGGCTCAGCAGGGCTGCTGACCTGAGGACCTATGTGTGGCCTCTCAATGTGGCTTGAGTGAGCCTCTGGAAGATACGACTGCTCCAAGAGAGCCAGAGCAAGCTGCAGGGCTTTTTATGATCTAGCCTCAAAACCCCATGTCATCACTTTCACCTTTCTCTTGTGGTCAAAGTATCCAGGAGCCTGCCTCAATTCAAGGAGCAGAGAATAGAGAGCAGCTCCCTCTTGAGAGGAATATCAAAGAATTTGAGGCCAACAAACAAATAAACTCTCATTCCCTAAACTTGTAACTGGAATCTTGGCTGTACATTTTCTAGCTGTGTGACCTTGAGCAAAAGACTCAACTTCTCTGACATCTACTTTTCTCATCTACCAAATAATAGGTGCCCATCTCATGGGGTTTGGGCGAGAACTAAATGAGATAAACTTACATTGAAGAATCTAGCAGACTGCCTGGAACATAAATGTTCAATAACTGCTTGAGCCTACATCTGAAGAATGTTTTGGGGAATATTAAGCCTAAAGTAGGAGTTATTTTCTAAGGTGCAGAATCAGGGATTAAGTTGAAAGAGGTATTATGCTTTTTACAAACACACACCTATTGAAGACCTACTACATGCCAGGCCCATCTTCTTGGCCAGGGACATTCCTAATTCAAGAGTTCAACTTGCATCCCAAACTGCCAGACATGATATTTCAGGTGGTTATGGACACAAATATTTTGTAAGCATCTTCCCCTTCCCTCGACCATAAATACTGTCCAGAACTAAACCTTTGAAAATCTCTTTGTACATGCTTGAGCTCTTTCTGAAGGTTTTTCAGGTATTTTATTTTTCAATTCCTGTATCTATTAAGCTTCTTGCGTCCTTAAAACATGGGATTGATTTTAGTTGGGATTTTTTAGAAAAAGGATGAACACTCCTCTGTCCTTAGATGAAGTCATCATTTGCAGGTGTTTTTCTCTGAGCAAATCATTGCGGTTCCTGGATACTGTACCATTTAGCTGAGCTGGTGCGACAGTTTTAATTAATCAGTGAGAAGAATGAGCCTTCTGAGGAGGCTCTCAGGAGAGTCTGATAAGATAGACAGCGGTTCCTACTGAAATTTCATACACGTCTTGCCCCGTGAGAAGCAGCTATCATGGGTAATAAATACCGTTACATACACACTGAAAATTACTGAGAGGGAGAGCTACAGTGGATGGGGGAAATTCCTCATAGTCCAAGTGATGTCGTTGATGAAAACAAAGTGGATTATGAACTGTGAGTTAGTTTTCTGTGCATGGAGTGGTTGCGTTCTCTTCAGTTTATGGGTTTATCATGCCATGTTGAGGATCATATCCTTCTAGCAAAGTTCATCTAAATATGTGAAAAATGAAGGCTTGGTAATAGAATATGGAAACATTTTGATTATGAGATTCTAAAGTGGTTCTTAAAATGTAATTTATTGTAACCAAATGTAGCTGATGCTTTTTGTGCCTCAAACCACATTCCCTTTGGCTTCCTGTGATTTCAGGTAGCTGTGGTGGCCATTTCCTGTGCATGCTGAAGGGTTCTCTTTAGTTTCTGCTACATCTTGCTTAGCCCTCACATAGAGCAGCCTGGGATATGGCAAGGAGTGGTGCATGGGAGTCAACACCTCTGGATGCAACTCTGAAACAAAGGTGGACAAGAGTGGGCCCCTAATTGCTTCCTCTCCTATAGTTGACTAATTCTGAGGCACATTCTACACTATTTTTCATTGGGCCCCCAGCAGAATTATTCTCTAGTTACCCACAGCACTAATCAGTTCAAGAATATATCCTTACTTGGATTTCCTCCTTCCTTGCCTTCCTTTTTCTGCTTCATCACTCCTCATCCTTGGGCTCACCTCCCAAATGACCCACATGCAACCATGTCTTCGTTTCAGGCTATGCTTTGTGGAAACCCCAAATTAATACACAAAATGTCCTGGCTGAGTTGGACCTAAAATTCAGATATGCCTGGGGAAGGGGTTCCCCATTCCAGCTTTAATATCTACTGCCTTGCACAGATTGTTATGGGAGAATAGGATCCACCTTAGCAAAGGAATCAAATAGTGTCCTCAAGGTGGGATGGACTGGGTTAGGCAATAGGGCTTCTGAGAGAGAATTCACTTACAAGGAAGAAGGTGCCTGCTGTGATTCATTCATTTATTCAACAGATATTTATTGATAATCTGCTATGTTTCAGGTATAGTTCTATATGCTGGGGATGCATCAGTGAATGAAAGCAACAGAAATCCTTGCACTCATGGAGCTTATGTTCTAGTGGAGGAAGTCAGTCAATAAACAATTGAAATAATAAAAAGTAAATTTTAGATTAGTTTAGAAGAGGTTAAGGGGTAGGGTGGAATAAAGTAAGGGCAAAGAAATACAGGCAAAAGAAGAGGTTGGCGTTAACGTGTGAATAGGGTGGCGCCTTAGTCCACTGAGGCTGCCATAAGAAAATACCACAGACTGGTGGCCTTGAACAACAGACTTTTATTCTCTCACAGTTCTGTAGGCTGGAAGTCCATGATCAAGGTGCTGGCAAAGTCAATTTCTGGTGAGGACTCTCTTCTTGGCTTGCAGATGGCTGTCTTTTTCCCATGTCCTCCGGTGAAAGAGCTCTGGTGTCTCTTCCTCTTCTTACAAGAGCACCATCCCTATTGGATTAAGGCCACATCCTTACTACCTCGTTTAACCTTTATTACCTCCCAATAAGCCATATATCCAAATACAGTCACACTGGGGGTTAGAGCTTCAACATATAAATTTTAAGGGGCCACAGTTTAGTCTGTAACAGGTGGTTTGGGTAAGTATCCTTTACAAAGTGACATTTCAGCAAAAACATGAAGGAAGTAAGCAAGTTATCTATTTGGATATCTGAAGGAAGGGAATTCCAGGAAGACGGAATGGCCAGTACAAATGTCCTGAGGAGAAACCTGTCTACCCTGACCAGGCTGTTCAAGAAATAGTGAAGACATCAATGTGGCTGAAGTGGAGGCTGTAAAGGGAGTTGTAGGAGATGAGATTGAACAGGTAAAGGTGGGCCAAGGCATGTAGGGCTTTCTACAGCATTGTAAAAACATGGAAAGCCAGGCTCAGGAACAAATTCTAAAGGTTGGGTAAGGAGCAGTGATTTTAGATATAGATGGCACGGTGGCCCTTACTTGTCAATGACCTGATCCAGGTATCCTTGTGACCTTATTCAATGAATAAATGAAGGATATGCTAGGAGGAATAAAGGATTATGATTATTGGTCAAAACAAAAACAAAAATAGTCATAAACTATGTAATTTGTTAGGGTCCAAGTAACCTGTCTGTGGGCACCATGTAACAAAGCACAAAGCAGAGGGAGAGAAGCCAATCCTTGCCTTGCCTCAAGACCAGAAGAGTTAGCCGAAAACTGCAGCCATTGCTGAGACTGTTCAGTAGGGAGGGGCCCAGGGCTGGCAGATGATCAACCCAGTAAATGAGAGAATCTCATTGCAGAAAGAATCAGACAGACTAGAGGAGAAAGACAGGGAGTTGAGAAATACACCCCCATGTATATAGGAATTATAATATATGAGAAAAGTCACATCACAAATTTGTGATGAAAGAAGAAATAATTTAACAAATGATGCTAAGACATTTGGTTAATGATGTGGCAAAATATTAATTTAGAGCTCTATTTAAATCCAGATAGATTAAATATTTGAATATATGGAGTCAAAAAAGTTTTTGGAGAAACGATACATATATGTCTTGGGTTGGGAAGGGCTTTCTAAGCATTATCTCAATGGCAGAAATCAGAAAGAAAAGACTAGCGTATTTGACCACAACGATATTTAGAGGTTCTATAAGGCAAAAGCACCATAACTGTAAAACTGGAAATGTATATTTATAACATTTATGACAGAGAAAAGATTAATATCCTTAGCATTTAAGGAGTTATTATAAATCAATAAGAAAAAGAAAAGCTAATAAATAATGGATTAAGGCTGTGAATAGTAATCTTATTAATAAAGAGACATATGGACATTAAAGAATGTGAAACGAATAAATGCAAATTAAAATAATAATGACATATCTTTTCTTAGAATAGCAAAGATAAAGATTGCAGACACCCAGTCTTGGGTGAGATGTGGCAAATCAGGCACTCTTTCATATACTGCTTGTTGTTACTGATGAATTATTCTGCTGAGAAATTTGGCAATATACATCATATCCATGCTTTTATTATTTAGCTAGAAAATTCCACTTCTAGTCATTTATCCCAAGGCAGTGATTCAATATATATATAAAGATGGGTAAATAAGAATGTTTATTTTTTATGTCATTTATCCAAAATAAAAAGAGGGAATAGTCTAAATGTCTGATGATAAGAGATGGCTTAAATAAATTAAGATTTGTCTAAAATAAATACTACACAGCAATTAAGATTAATGATGTACAAGTTCTTGTATATCTGATATCGAAAGTTTTCTGGTACTTCTCAAGTTTTCTCAAGCCTGACTAATTTGATTTTTGAAACAATTTTATGTCAAGGAAGTCTTGTGTTTTACATAAATTTAACAATTCTTTTGGCTGTCAATTTCACCTCTGCATCATTATTATAACCAATATATATTTTTCTCTCTAACATTTGACATTTTAATAATGCTGGAAGGAGCAAGAGGAGCAATTAGAACAGAGGCCAGGATTATACTTCTCTAGAGGCTGATTGAGGTAGAAGGAGTCATCTGTGACAACACAGGCTTTTTTTCTTTTGGTAACAGCTTTATTAAGATATAATTCACATACCATATGATTCACCCATTTAAAGTGTAGAATAGTTTTTAGTATATCCATGGAGTTGTAAAACCATTGCCACAACCAATTTTAGACTATTGTCATAACTCCAAATATAATCCCTGTGTTCTTAGCAGCCAACTCCCATTTCCCCTAACTCTTCAAGCTCAGGCGACCACTCTATAGATATGTCCATTCTGGACATTTTATAAAAATGGAACCATAAAATATGTGGTCTTTGTGATGAGCTTCTTTCATTTAACATAATGTTATCAAGGTTCATCCATGTTGTAGCGTATATCAGTATTGTATTCCTTTTTATTGCTAATAATATTGCATTGTATGGACATACTACCTTTTATCAATTTATGAACCTTTGGTTTGTTTGCACATTTTGGCAATCATGAATAATCTTCCATGAAAATTTATGTACAAGTTTTTGTGTCAAATGTAGGTAGTGTTTTGATTACTAATTTAGTCTTTTTACATGTGATACATATCTATTCAGATGTTCTATTTCTTTTTGAGTCATTTTTGGTAGTTTGTGTTCTCTAGTATTTATTTTATGTAAATTATCTAATTTATTGAAAACCATGGTCTTTTGAAAATATTTGGAGTGTAAAGGGAAGGACAGGAGGAGAGTGGAAGATTGTGAAGCAGCCCTGAGATCCCTCTTGCAATCCCTGAAGTCCTTAATAAAGTGATTGAACTCACAACAATCTTTAATGTGACTTCATTTTTTGGTTAATAGCAAAGAATTAAGAGAAAAAGAAGAAATCATTTACTAATGAAGGGACAGTTAGGGAAATACCATAATTGCCAAAATGTGCAAACAAACCAAAGGTTTATAGGAAATCTTTGAGGATTTCCACTGTGTTTTGTAATTCCTTGAATAAATTCTGCATTCCTAGAAGTTGTTTGATTTTTCTTTAATATTTTAATTTCTTTAGTGAATTTTTGTTCCAAGTCCTGGATTTTTTTGTGTGTGTGTGGTTTCTTTGTGTTGGTTATCTATTTTTTCTTGCATATCATTGAGTTTTCTTACTATCCATATTCAGAATTCTTCTGTCATTTTAGCATTCTGAATTTGGTTGATATCCATTGCTAGAGAGCTGATGTTCCCGTTTGGGGGTGTGCTTTCCGTTTGATTCTTCATACTTCCAGAGTTCTTTTGCTGATTCCTTCCCATCTGGAGCAGCTGTTGCTTCTTACCTTTAGATTTTTGTTTAGATAATTACACACCCAGTTTAGTCTCTGAGGCAGTAGGTGGTGTTTGTGGGTGAGATTAGACCACACCCTGTGTGATGAGTCAGTAAATGCAGTAAAAGGGTGTGCAAATTGACACTCCTGTCAGTAGGTGGCACTTGCTGGGAGGAGCAGGCTGCAGCGTTGTTTTTGGGTCCTATGACCAGCTGTTGTTCCTCTGGAGAGGTACTCTAGTGCTTCAGGTGGTGGGTGGGGCCCTCGGACTTCCAGGTGTGTCTTTATTCTCCACCTCAGCTGGGGCAGGTGGAGCAGTGAGGCTGGGCAGTGCTGGGTTGGGCGAGCCTACCCTCAAGCTCCACGAATGCTGTTAGCAGGGGTCAAAGGTCTGTTCTCTGCTTCTAGGCAAAGTTGCCAGGGAGGAGCTGAGATGGCCTCATTCAGTCAAAGAGTCTACGTGTGGGGGTGGGACTGCCTGAGATCTGCAGTCTGGAGCAGGCCTCGCTCCTTTCCACCCTCCCCTATTCTGCAGTTTCTCCCGGGCCCCTGTCAGCAGGCAGGACTTCAAGCCAGTGAATCTCCCCTGACTGTGATGCGGGTGGGGAGATTCCCTGCCCAGGATCACAGCCTGAGCTGGGAGCATGGCCCTCCTGTGGGAGGAGGGTTGCCCCTCAAACATGCTGCAGCTAGGACCTACTCTGATTTGCCCCTGAAGGCACACACACCTCAGTAGGCTTGTTCACAAATATCTCTTCTGTGCCCTGGGGCAGTGCGATTGAGACCTGGGTGTATGGGATCTGGCCTACATGCCTGTCCCCCAGGCCCCAGAGATCAATCCGTGACCCTGCCAAGGAGAAGAGTGCTGGTCTCAAGTCACCCACGGGGTGCCCAAGCTGGATCAATGTTTCTCTGCCTCAGTTTCACCCCACTCTGCTGGAATCACCAGGCAAGCAGCCCCTGGGAGGGCTGGCAGGCAGGGAGCTCACAGTCTGAGTACCCCTGAGTCCTCTGCAGGGCCCCAAAAGGAAAGGTCCCATTCCCTACAGATGCCTCCGGGTGGTGGCTAAATTGTCTCTCTCAGCAGCCACGGGTAGGGGAGGGGAAGGGGAGAATGAAGCAATATGGCGCCTGCCGATAGGCTTGGGTCTGTGGGGCAGGAGGTGCTGGAGGGAGCTGGGAGCCCTGTGGTGCACTGTGCGCAAGAGGCTCACTGCTCACTAGTGGCAGCCGTCTCTGGGCTGGTGTTGGCAGGTCTTTCCAGTAGCTTAGGAGCCCACCAGCAGTCCGACATGCAAGGGAGAGGAAAGTTAACCGCTCCACCTACCCCTGTTGCTGGTCTCCAAGCCTCTTGGGGTTTAGACCCTGCCGACACCTTTCTCCTTCCAGTTCTGCTCAGCAATGTCTTACCGTGGAGTCTCCTGTAGTTTCAGGCACCCTTCCTTCCGACCCTCATCTGATCTATGTTTGTCTGCCTATTTGCTTTTTTCATTTTCATATAAAATTATCTTTATTGCAGAGACACTCTGGCTGGTGGTTTTTCTCGTCCTCCATCTTGCCTCCACTACTGTTGATTTACTTTTTATATTATGTCTTTTTCTTTGTCATTTTAAAAATTGCTTTTAAACCTAAGAAATCTTAATAAAAAATAAAATGCCTATTCTTGTAGCTTTTATATGGTTTGACTACGTTTAATTTTTTTGATATAGTAAGAATTTATTTTGGTCTATTATATGGTGATAATTTAATATTTTTCATATAGCTATTAATTTCTACTCTATAAACTTTATGGAAAAATCCATCCTTTCCCAACTGTTTTCTATAGCTACTCCATCATATGGTAAATATCTATGCATCCCAGAGTTTGTTCCTATATTATCTTTTCTGTTTTATTGTTTACTCTATAAATCTTTTACCAATGTCTCATTATTTCAATTACCTGAGATTTATAGGTGTTTTTTTTGTTTTTGTTTTTTTTTTTTTGAGACAGAGTCTGGCTCTGTTGCCCTGGCTAGAATGCCGTGGCATCAACCTAGCTCACAGCAACCTCAAACTCCTGGGCTCAAGCGATCCTCCTGCCTCAGCCTCCCGGGTAGCTGGGACTACAGGCACGCACCACCGTGCCCAGCTAATTTTTTCTATATATATTTTTAGTTGTCCAGATAATTTCTTTGTACTTTTAGTAGAGATGGGGTCTCGCTCTTGCTCAGGCTGGTCTCGAACTCCTGACCTTGAGTGATCCACCCGCCTCGGCCTCCCAGAGTGCTAGGATTACAGGCGTGAGCCACCACGCCCGGCCTCTATAGGTGTTTTTAATATCTGCAGAGCAAACCCACTTTCATTTCTCTTCAACAGAGTTATTTTTTGCCTGTTCATTCTTTCATATGAACTTCAGAAATATATTGTTAAAATCAATCCTCATGCGATTATGATCAGGATTGCATTATCACTCATTTGGGAAAAATGGACATCTTTACAAGATTAAGTCTGCACAACCAGGAACATGGTATTCAAATCTTTTTTTGATTTCTCTTAATAAAGGGATCTATATCCATATATGTATATCCCAAACATTTCTTACTATAAACTATTTCTAGGGTATTTTTTAGGGTATGCTATTGCATCTTCATTATATTTCTATCTGCTTATTACCTAAACTATTGATTTCTTGATAATTACCCTGCACTCAGCCACTTTTTTGAATGTGCTTATTAATTCTAATAGTTTTCCTATTGATTTTCCTGCCTTAACTAGGTGTCCAATCTTAATGTCTGCAAATAATACAAATTCTTTCTTTTGCCTGCCAATAGTTATATCTCTTATTTTGGTTTAATGTCTTATTTATTGGCCAGAAATTCCAGAACAATGTTAAAAAGAATTTGTCTGGTTTTTCAAGCAATAGCAAAGAGATTCAGTAACCAGAAATGCATTCCAATGTTTCAAATTTTATGCTGGAGTATGTAATATGTAATATATAATATATGTTGTTTTGCCTTTCTCAAGGCTTCTCCTGTTGTTTATGTCAGTTTATTAAAATTTTATTATTCCTCTGAGTATATGGTGAAGAATATTCACAAATTTTCTGTGAAAGAGCCCTATAGTCACATGAAAAGAATTATTAAATATTTCCTTAATTTTCTCTTTCTCTTTCCTTTTGCTCCTCTATTTCTTGTTTATCATAGCCTCCCATATTTGCGATTTTCCCTGAGTCATTTCCAAGTTTCCACGTGTCTGTTTAACTGTGAAATGTGGAAATGGACCCATCTTTTCAGAAGAGGTTGAATCCTGTGACTAATTGGAAAGATTAGTTCACAATTCTTACTAGTTATTTTGGTATTTTGCTTGCTTTCTAGTGTGCACTGCTCAGCCTTTTATTTGTTATGGAAATTAGGTCTCTATGTGACATAAAATCAAATCTTCTGGTTCAACTGAGATTTACTTCCCAGTGGCAAACAGGCACATTACCAAAAAGCTCTCCCTGGAGCTATTGTCCCTCTTCTACCCACTTCTCTATTGCTCATTACAGCAAAACTTCCTGAAAGGTTAGTTTATACTCCTTGTCTCCATTCAGCTCATATTCTCTCTTTAACCCATTTCAGTCTTGGTTAACTCCTTAGTCCCCATTGTGCCACTGAAACTGCTCTTATCAAGGATCCCATCTTGTCCACACTGCTGAATCTGGTGGTCAACCCTCAGCCCTCATCTTACCCAATGTTTCAGCAGCATTTGAAACTGGTCATTCTAGCTTTCAATTGTTTCAGGGGTGCCACATACACTTCTCAATTTTGTCCTAGCTCCCTCGTTGCTCTCTCTTGGTCTCATTTGCTGGTTCTCTTCCACTTCTTGACTTATTAAAAAAATCATGGTAAAATATATATAACATAAAACTTACCATTTTAACCATTTTTAAGTGTACAATTCAGTGACATTAAATATATTTACAATGTTGTGCAGCCATCACCATTATCCATTTCCAGAATAATTTCATCATCCCAAACTGAAACTCTATACCCATTAAGTACTAATTCTGCATTCTGCTTCCCCCCAGCCTCTGATATTCACCCTCCTACTTTCTATCCCTATGAATTCGCCTATTCTAGGTAACTCAGGTAAGTGAAATCTTATAATATTTGTCCTTTTGTGTCTGGCTTATTTCACTTAGCATAATGTCTTAAAGGTTCATTCATGTGTAGCATGTATCAGAATTATATTCCTTTTTATGGTTGAGTAATATTCCATTGTTTTGTATATATATCTTGATGTATATGTGTGTATCACATTTTGTTCATTTATTCATCTGTTGATAGGCATTTGGGTTGTTCCCACCTTTTGACTATTGTGAATAATGCTGTCATGAATATTGTCATACGAACATCTGTTTTAGTCCCTGCTTTCAATTCGTATGGGTATATGCCGAGGAGTCAACTTGCTGGGTAGTATAGTACCCCTACATTTAACTTTTTGAGGAATCAATGAACTGTTTTTCATAGTGGTCACACTATTTTACCACCAGCAATGCTTGAGTGTTCCAATTTCTCCACGTCCTCACTAACAGTTGTTATGTTGCTTTTTTCATATAATCATTCTAATGACTATAAAGTGGTATTCATTGTGGTTTTGATTTGCATTTCCCTAATGACTAGTGATATCAAACATCTTCTCATTGCTGTTGGCCATTTATATGTCTTCCTTGAAGAAACGTCTATTCAAGTACTTTGCCCATTTTTGAATTGGGTAGTTTGTCTCTTAGTTGCTGAGTCCCTTATCAGATATATGATTGGCAAACGTTTTATTCCATTCTGTGGGTTATCTTTTCACTCTCTTGATAGTGTCCTTTAATGCACAAAAGTTTTTATCTATTTTTTTTGTTTCTGCTTTTGTTGTCATATCCAATAAATCATTGCCAAATTCAACATTATGAAGATTTTCCCCTATGTTTTCTTTTAAGGATTTTATGGTTTTACCTTTTAAGCTTAGTACTTTTATCCATTTTAAGTTAATTTTTGTATATGGTGTAAGGTAGGGGTCCAACTTCATTCTTTTACATGTGAATATCCAGTTTTTACAGCATCTTCCTGACTTTTTAAACATTGGAATGTGGCTCAGCATATTCTTTGGTCCACTTCTCTAAATCTAGATGACCCACCTTGGTGATCTTATCCAGTCTCATGGCTTTAAAAGCATCTATATGCTGATGATTCCTGAATTATATCTCCAGCCTAAATCTCTCCCCTTGAGCTCAAAATTCATACATCCAAGTTCTACATCATTTCTTCTATAGGACTCCAGACTCATAAACTGAATTCTACACCACCAGTTTGGGAATTAAAACTCTTAACATGTGCAAAAATTAACTTAGGGCCCTCTTCCTCATCCAAAACCAAAACCTCCCCAGTCTTTCTTATTACAAAAATGCTACATCCAGTCCCCCAGTTGCCAAGGCCAAAAACTAGCATGCCACCCTTTATTCCCCTCTTTGTCTCACACCCCACACATAATCCATCAGCAAATCCTGTGGGCTCTGCTTTCTAAATATAATCTAAATTCAACCACTTCTCCCTCCTCTGCTGCTACCTCCCTAGTTCAAGCCCCCATTCTCTCTTTCCAGGATTCTGAAGGAGACTCAATGGTGTTTCTGCATCTACTTTTGTAATCCTATAGTTGATTTTCTATACATTAGCCAGAATAACTTTTTTTGAAATTTATTTTTTAATTCAGGATATTATGGAGGTACAAACATTTTGGTTACATGAAATGTATTTGCCTCGCTCAAGCCAGGGCCACAAGCATGTCCTTCCCCCATACAGTGTGCCCCGTCTCCATTAGCTATGGGTTTACTTTTAAAATAACTTTTTAATATTGTAAATCAGATCACATTATTTTCTTGCTCAAAACTCTCCAATGATTTGTCATCATAGTCAGAATAGAAAAAAAATTCTTACTGTGACTCAAGGGCTCTGGTTTCAGTTACAATTACTGTGTAGTAAATCACTTCAAAATTTAGTGGCTTAAAACAACAACCATTTTATGATACTTTAGAAACTCAGGCAGGTCTTTCTTGGCTGGTTGGTTCTTTTGCTCATCATGGAGTCAACTGAGGTCATTCAGGGGGACTCAGCTGGCTGATCTGGAGGGTCCAAGATAATTTTATTCACATGTCTGCCGCCTCAGCAGGGTGGCTGGAAGCATGGGCTCAGCTGAGACTCTTGACTGGAGCACCTACATGTGGCTTCTCCAGCATGACAGTGTCAGGATAGTTGAACTTCTTACATGGCATCTGGCTTTCCTCAGAGTAAGCACCCAAGAAACCAGGAGGAAGTGGAATTGGCTTTTTATGACCTTGCCTCGGAAGGTATCTAGCATCACTTTCACAGGACTCTATTGATTGAAGCAGTCAAAAGGCCACAAGATCCAAAGAGAGGAAACTTAGACCCCATTCCTAATGGCAGGATTGTCAAAGAATTTGTGGTCATTAAAAAAAAAAAAAAAACTGCCACATCCCTGCATAATCTAGCTCCTATGATGTCCCTGCCCTCATCTCCAGCTTTTCTCTGTATTGTTCATTCTGCTTGAGCCACACTGATACACTCCAAGCTCTATTATGCCTCAGAGCCTTTGCTCTTGCTGCTCTCTCTGCCTTGAATGCTTTTCCTTCAGATCCGTGCATAGATTACACCTTCATTTCATTTAGGTCTCTGCTCAAATGTTCCCTTCCTGTAGGGACTTCCCTGATCTTGTCTGAAATAGCACCCTCCTCTCAATGACTCCTTACCCTCCTTTATTTTCTTTACCGACATACCCAAGCTGGTATTCTAATTGTTTATTTTTTAGTTGTCTATTAGTGTCTCATTCACCACACAGGGGCTCTGTGAGGACAAAGACTTGGACTGACGTGTTCACTCGTGCACCATGAACAGAGATTGACACGCAGAGTCGCTCCATCATATTTCTTATATGAGTGATTGAATTCATGTGCATGTTTTCCATTCTCTCTTATAATCCTCCTTTTTCATTCTATTTGGAAGAGAAAATTCATTTTCCATTCCCTTTTATTTGGAGGAAGTTTTCTACCACTGGTGACTCTTTATCAACTATAGGGAATTTGATTTTGAAAGACATTTGATGCATCCATTTAGCTTTTGGAAAAATACTAGATTTGAGCAGCAGACTTTATTTCTCTGGTCTTTGATTTGTTTTTTAGTTTGTGCTTTTGTTTGGTTTTCTTTGTGCTTCTTTATTAAGCCCAGACTAGATAATGGCTTTGTGTTTTCTAAGTGCCAAAGTAAAAACCTAAAGGTGATTTAAAAATTTCCATTAGAAATATATTTATGAAAATAAAACCTTACAGAAATTGCTTACATAAGACAGTGTTAGTTAAGTTGCTTAAGGCTCTGGTATACCATGTGCTTTCTCTTACCTGAAGAATCTTAGGAAAGATTGTATATATTTACATCCTATCTCATTTCAGAAAAGGATTTGAGGCAGAATATACATAAAATAGGAGAAAATTAGTAAATTGGGGCAAGGCAAGAATAAGGTTTCAAAAATTGAAGTAAATATTTTCCTCCATACAAATATGCCAATTCTTACATTAAAATGTAAAAAAAAGGAAG
The DNA here is from genome assembly GCF_000956105.1 of Propithecus coquereli. Lineage (NCBI taxonomy): Eukaryota > Metazoa > Chordata > Mammalia > Primates > Indriidae > Propithecus > Propithecus coquereli. The sequence continues at coordinate 2,551,444 of NW_012149308.1, forward strand.
TTTCCAATAGGAATTTTTTTGAATTGCAACAGTGCCATTTGGGTGTTTTAATCATAGGAGGACAATGATGGAAGTGAATCTATCTGTGCTCTTCTAAATTAGGCCATGATTGGAGTAGACTGATTTTTTAAAACAAAATGTTTGAGAAATATTTGTCCTTTCAATGGATTTTTAAGTATTTTTATTTGCTTATTTTGTGTAGATCAACTGATAACATTTTCATTAGCCTTCTGAGAAATAGCATTCTGACTATTCTGAGTGCTACCTTTGGATCTGATATTATTTTATTGTTCTGTGCCAACATCTGCAGTTCTGTTGTATGATTCTTTATTGAGTGTGCATCATTTTTTTTGCTATTGCTCTAGTTATCATAGAAATAAAAAGACAATTCAATGAACAAACCATAGCATCAGGAGTGTTTACAACACATTAAGTTCCACCACCATTTGTTGGATCCTTACTGTGTGAGTCATGGACTCAAGCACATCTACAGACCAAGTAGGGCAGGTATACAGAAAATCAATTGCCAGAAAAGTAATCAAGCTTTCTTTGTTTTTACTCAAATATGGTGTAACCAGATAACATAATAAACATAATTATACTAATGGGGATTATATTGTACCCTATACATGAGAAAATACAAATTGAAAATACACATAGTTAATTATTAATCATTTTCTTTCATGGTTTAGTTTATTTGGAACTGGAAAATGGATACCTTAACTTCTGCAAAAACATTAAGTGTCAGATCTTATATTTCACATTATGAGGTACACAGTATGTTAATTCAACCTTAAATCCTTTAATTGGTTTTGATATTTAATTTAATTTCTGTTTCATCATTGAAAGAAGGAGCTCTTCATTAGCTGATAGTTCTTTTTAGACACGGATAGGATTGTTGTATATTGTTTTTATAAATAGATGCCATTTTTTCACTTTTGGTATTGTGTTGCACTGCAGTTCAATAACTTCTATTTGGAGCTCCCAATTCACACTATCAATAGCAGTTGATGAAGACGAACTGAGAAAGGCTAACTTATTTTCATAAAGTTTCAGATCAAGAAAATGTATTTGGAATTTAGGATTCAATTCACACTTTTGGGAACGTAAATCTAGCTATGGCTTTCACTTATTTTAATAAAGGAAAGTAGATGAGATTATTTTCTGACAAATGAAATTCCCAGAGATTCATTCTTTTGTGATCAATGGATAAAACAAATTACTGTTTCATGCCCTTATGACCCTTCTAAATATTTTGAATAAATATTTAGGTTTTCCATCCATGTTTTGCTGCTAAGTCAAGATGGGCATTTTTCCATGGGTAACATGAACCAGTAGATATGGTGAGTTAAAAAAAATCAGTATTCATTCATGATTTAAAAAACCAAACTCTCAGCAAACTAAGAAACTGTGTTGAAGCAATATAGATTCTCTTGTCCCTGAAGCACCCTAAAATCATTCACATAATGCTTTTGACGTCATTGCATATGAACACTGCATCATCCATCCTATTGCCCGTGACTCTTTCCGATGTTGTTACTGTGCTTTGTTGATGATGATCACAATGCAAGTCTTACTCAGAGCATACAGGAAAATCTGCATAAGCCATTTTCTGATCATGTTAAATTATCACCCAGGATTTTATGGTGCAAAGGCAGAACAGCACATCAACCAACCCTATCTTCTTTTGCATTCTTTAGACTATCAGCACTGCATTCCTAGAATGTGATCTCTTTCATTGTTGACTAAGCCCCTGCTGTGTACACACAGCCATGAGAAGGGAGGAGTGTGGAGAATAGGTGAGGGGACCCCAGGCTGAGAAAGAAGAACCAGTCCCATTTACACAAGGAATGTCTGTTCCTCCTGGCTTGAGACTGACCTGGGAGACAGTGTCACCACATGGATCAGAGACAAGAGAGAACATGGATATAGTGTTGGTGTCATGGAGTGATGGCCTTTACAGCCCCCAAGGACACAGGCAAATCCTCCCATTGAGTACCACTGACGCATAGATCTTTGGAGGCTTTGACAAGGTGGTAGTGGGGGATCACCTTGGATACCAGCAGGACACACAGGACAAAGAATACCTGCTGCCAGGCCTGCTACCCTCAGATGCTGTAGACTGAAAGTAGCATTGCCCAAGGGTCAGTGGTGGACCATTGATAGCTCAGAGCTACTCATCCTGTGTCTGATATGAGTGAGAGCCACCCCAAATCAGCAAGTCAGAACCAATCTTGTATAATTTCATGAAAGGAACACCATGCTGGCTCTTGGGAGAAATATGCTTGCCAGACTGTCTTCCTGGAACTGGGACCTCAGGACCAGCCCATAGGTATAATTCTCAGAGCTCTTCAGGTCATTTGGTCAATCCTATGCAAGGGGTAGGGGTAGGTAAAGTAGCAGGTTAAAGAGCATCTGGAAGGGAGAAGTGGCAACTGGTGACCAGGTTAAACACAGGTTCTAGTCTGGGCAAAGTTAGTGCACATCACCTGGGCAGCCCTGCTAGTTGGGCCAGTACTGATGCCTGAGGGCATGGGGAGTAAATTTATCCCTCAGGGACTTTGGGCAACATCTGGAGACAATTTTGGTTGTTACAATGTGTGGTAGAAAAGGGTGTGGGGAGTGCTAATGGCATCTAATGGGTAGAGGCCAGGGATGCTGTTAAACATTCTACAATGTACAGGGCAAGCCCCCACAACAAAGAATTATTAGGCCACAAATGTCAATAGTGTCAAGGTTGAGGAACCCTATTGTTATACCGTTGACAGTTCTTACTGTGGTCTGTTTCATAATTGTGTCTTAAGTTGTACACTTTTGACATAGGTACACTTTGCAAAATAAACAAGTTACAGTTTTCATTTCTAAAGGGAAATATGCTCTCTCCCATTTGCACTGAAATAGGCTACCCTCTTACTCTATTGTAGAGAGAGGGGGACAAGAACTGTTTCCTAATCCTCCTTGCTTTATTACAAGTGCAATAGTAACAACTGAGAAACAACAATCGGCTTCAGTGACAGGAAGAAAGTAGAGAGTGATGGGGTGATGGGGTAGGGGTAAAGAACTGGCCTCAGGTCCTTGAAACCCTCAAATCTAGAAAACACTTTCTTTCCTGTCCCTTCCTTTTTCTGTGCCAGAGGGAATAGCATCAGTTATTGTTTGAAAGAGGGGGAAGTGGCAGAGGAAAAGGTGAACTAATAGACAAAACCTCCATGAGTTCATATTTCAAATATAGTAATTGTTTCATGCAATTGCAAAAAAAAAAAAAAAAAAAGATCATGAGAGTGAATCACAGTAACCACCAAAAAATTGTACATGAGTCAAAAGGTTGGGCAAATTTCTGATGAGAACCTTGTTCCTGAATGAACCCTCCTTATAGAGCTGAGGGTTCTCTATGTCCTTGTTACTCAAAGTGGAGTCCACAGACCAGTAACATCATTCAGAACTTGTTAGAAAGGTGGAATCTCAGGCCCCATCCTGTTCCTGCTGAATCAGAATTTGCATTTTAACAAAATCTCTAGGTGATGCACATTACAATCTGAGAAGCATTAGAATGTTCTCTCTGTCCCTAGCACCTATGGTGTGTAGCTCAGCCTTGAATTCAGGAATGGGCCTATTAATAGGCTAAGTGACAGGGAAAGCATTTTTAATCAATGAAAAAGCTATTTTCCCCTTCTGTTAAGTAATTTACATACCAGTGAGTTTATGTACAGATTTTCAAATGATCTGATTTTATAAGATATGATATTTCCATTAAACTGGTGTTATTATGGTTAATGATTTGTGTTATATTTGTAATTTAAAAGTTAAAAATGAAGAGTATCAATGCTTTGAAAAGGTAACAAGGTATGTTCTGCTATCTTTGTAATTTGCAGACAGGGGAAAAACCACACTTGCTATCCAGTGATGTGATTCTGCATTTCTGGTCTCTATAGTGTATATCTATTTACATAAATCTAAATATGGTAACTCTAATCTCCTACACACTTAGCTGACTGTCACAGGCTGAGACCAAAAAGGTAATTACGGTAAAATTGAACAACATTAGAAGCAAAAGGCATATTATTTTAATTAAGTGCCTTTCCATACCAAATAAATTGGACTGGTAGACCAGGACACTGAAAACTATATTTCTAGCAGAAACTCAAGTGGGGGCAGCAAAAGTTGGGTGGGTGGTGTGGGGGGCTGTGAATATACTGTCTCAGGGGCATTTGAGCCATCCCAGGCATCCCAGATGCCTGCCTCTGGCTTTGCTCTACTTTTTTAGCCTGTCCCAAACCCAGGGAAGGAGGAGAGGGTGAGTATCTTATACTATGGCAAAGGAGCCAAAGGGTGGGGTGTGCAAATGCTGCAAAGCTATATGAACTGCATATTCCCAATTCCCTGCCAAATACATCATCACTGTCACTTCTCCCCTAAAGCTCCTGCTAACACTCCCGAGCCTTTTACTCATGCTGCCTACTGAAACTCCAGTCGATCCCAGAGAGCTTGATACAATTGGAAAACTTGAGGCAGATGTAGAACTCTGGCTTTCTAATCAGAAAACGAAAACATTCCCGTGCCCGTCCGTATTGGGTGATTTCCAAAGTACTGTAATCTGTGCGCCTTGGAAATGGTCGGGTGTTATGGGCCGCAAGCCACCAGTAGGAATAAATTTCAACTTTATCTGCTGCTGGTGAAGGATAATGAGCATTTTTCTTATGAAATTTGGGGCCTCTCTCTCTCCTCAGCAGCTTACACATTTCTATTGTGCCAGCTTCCATATACTGTCATTATCATTATTAGACACAACAATGTCTAAAACTCCATCGACATAAATCTCACCTTAAATTGCCTTCCCAAAGTGCACTGAGGAGATTCTAGCATCCATAAATGCAGAAATGTATACTGCAATGGGCTGTGTGTTGTATCAGAACAAAAAAATGAAATGAGGAACATATCAAGCTTGAAGGTTCATCAGGAGCTTCTGGATAATTCCACCACTGTTTCAATTTAAGTAGTCTCTTATGAAACATCGGACCTCATTAGGCTTTCAGCTCTTGAGCCCCAGGATGCATTGTATTTAATTAACTCTTCCTGGTATAAAACTTCTCGGAAGCTCTAAGCACTGGTAGGCAAATAAAATACTCTCGATGGTAATCTCAGAAATGCCTTGAGATATATATGTATGTATAAAATCTGTATATATAATATATGTATATACAGTGTATGCATATATAATATATAAATATATGTAACATATGTATATATAATATATAAATATATGTAACATATGTATATATAATATATGTAAATATATTTAAATGTCATTTACCTTTCAATATGCAAACTCAGACCTTTGGGGATGTATGGTTGCGGAGCTAGAGATGTCTCTAGATTCCTGACTTAGAGCCAGTATGAAATCTTGTTTATAGAGAAATTAGCCTTATTGCTGTTGAGTGGTTGTGAGCAAGATGCATGCTCACCATTAGATCAGATTGATGGTATGGGTAAAGCTTATAAAAACACTCCAAAATAACATAAATCTACTCTGAATATGCCCAAGTTGTGGCACGTCAACTACTGATAGAATTTTAACCACTTCTTTGCTTTGGGCATTTTTTTTCCTGGTTTGTCCATTTGACATTGTCATACACTGAACTGTTATTTCAATATGGGGTTTTAAATAAAAAAAACAATGAGAAAAAATAATAATAAGCAATAGTGGTCATTTTTATCTGCTTTTGAACCTATTTTGCAAAATGTAAGAGATGAAAAAAAACCCTTTCAATCAGGATATCTAAAGTAGAAGCTATAGAGAAGAGTTTTAAAAGCTCCCCAAAACAACTTCTCTTGTCTGAGCTGCTAATCAATGGGAGATTAAAGGAACAGAGGAAAGAAAAGGCGGTGAGGATGATGGTCACCCTTGGTGGAGGTAGCGATGGAAAAGAGCAGGACAGCAGCTTTTGAAATGCTGGTAATGTTCTTTTTCTTGGTCTGGGTGCTGGTAACGTGGGCATGTATAGTTTGTGAAAATTTATCATGCTATGCCCTTATTATCAGTACACATTTCTCTATGTATGTTTCAATAAAAAGTTAAAACAAACAGATGAACAAACAAAAACCTTAAATTGTGTAGTTTGTGAAGGTGGTCCAGGTAGAGCCAGGTATCCAGAAGGCAAAGCAGTGGTGAGAGGCAGAGTGGGATAATGTCACTTGAAATGGAGAGAGGGTACATTCAAAGGCCTGGCCAGACCAGTACCCAGAGTGTCTGGAGTCAAGTTCGAGAAGGATGGAGGGGAGATGGGGATGGTAGCTAATGGTAGAAAGAGGGATAGTGAATTAGGTTGCTAGAACTCACAGGGAGCTGAAACAGGAAGCCAACACAGGAGCTAATTGTGTATGGATCACAGAATATTGCTAAAAAGAGTTCAGCAGGAATTAGCATAGATCTGGGCAGCAGAGGAAGTGGGGGTGGGACTCTCCTCTCAAATGCATAAAATGGCAGAGATCCTAGACAGGCTCTTGGATGGAACCCAATATTCATTCAGAAGGTGGAATTATCAATTACGCAGAAAACATTGGTTCCCTAGATAGTATGTCCTTTGAGGCTTGGTCTTACATGTTGGCATCTCCTTGAACACTTCCAAATAAGGAAGAGTCCCTTTTGAATACTGTTTGATTCACCACCCTAGTCAAGGATTAAATTTTGTGGTCAGCCTTTGCGAGCCAGATGGCTGAGTAAATTCACCAATTGTTTACTCAACAAAGACTTGTTGAGCACCTACTATGTGCCAGGAGCTGTTCTAGGGGTTGAGGAGGCAACGAACAAGCAGAGAAAATCCTTGTCCCTTGAAGCTTACACCATATTGCTTATGTTTAATATACCAGAACTGAAGGGCTTATTTAGAGTTTTATAAGCAAAGAAAAAATGTGTTGAGAATCATCAAAAACTACAATGGCTAAAATATACACAAGTATGTCTAATGGTTAACCTAGGATTATAGATGCATAAAAATATATATTACACACAAGCATGTTCTTTGTTAACTGCAAGCCCAAGGCGCATACATTTCATGGTGTCAAAAAGCCCTGGATTTAATATTTAAGATTTAAGATCTCTCCCTCTTTCTTGCCAGCTGAGTGTGAGCAATTTGCTTACCCTCTCAAGGTGCCAATTTTCTCATTTATGAAATGAGATTAATTTGAGTACATATATTCTAAGGTTTTGATGAGGATTAATATGTTTGTCTTAGTTCCTAACTTATAATAATTATATTTATAATTATTTAATAGAAATTATGAATACCTGAATACTTCCAAGTCTTCTAGATTTCTTGAGTCTCTCTTTTTTGTTAGCCATTAAGCTTTCTCAAGTGCTCAAGTATATATTGTGAGATGCCCAGATCTGTCACAATATTTATTAGGATTGCTAAGGTGGGGAGTCTTATAGTTGCCTGGGCATCTTTCTTTTTGAATTCCTACTCCACCCAAATTCTTAATCCCACTCACTGGGCCATGATGTGGCCTCTTGCAACTTGGCCCATGCAAAGGCACCTCCATTTCACCTTCCTTCCCTCCATGAATCATTAACACAGAGATCTTAGGTATAATAGACTTTAATTGAAGGTTTGGAGACAACAAAGGGAGCCCACAGCATTGCCCAGAACAGGAGCACCCTCTTCATGGTGAATTCCTCACTGGCCATCTTTGCTTTCCCAAGACTTGGCTTCCTCCTTCACTTCTCTTCATATCACTTCACATGTCTAATCAATCCGTCAGGAAATCCCGTTGGCTCTCCTTTCAAAATATACAAAGCAGAAAACTTTTTTTTTAAATGATGTTTTCCAAGTGTCTAGGACAGTGTCTGGCACAAAGTAGGTGCCCAGTAATTATTTGTTGAGTAAATAAAATGTGCTTACAACAGTGTCTGGAATGTAGAAATATTATAAAAATTGAAACTTATTGATATAATTGCTTATGATCTGTAGTCTAGCCTTTCAAATGGTTATTGTCAGAAGTTTTCTTTGTAGAAAACTGAGTGTCATCAACCTCACACTTCAAGTCAATTAATTAGCACTTGGGTGTACTAGCTATATCTTGATTCCCCAGAACTGAACATCTTAAGTGTTTGGTAAAGTCAGTTTTCTAGGTTTATAAAGCTGTAGAGGTGAGAGCAAGCCTTTGGAGACCCCCACAGGGGCCAGGATGTTGTGAGGATCAGCTTGAAACCAGATGAACAGCTTCTCTCCTAACCACAAGCGTCATACCCCTATATTTAAATAGCATCAGGTTGATTGAGGAAAGGGAACCATCTGAACTGTCAGGTGTTTGCAATTAAAAATAAAATTGCAACAGCCAAGAAGCCATTATCACAAGTCCTGCACGTGTTAGACATTTCAGGTTTTACCAAATACATCACAAGATGTATCAAGAATATGAGAAGTGCACACGTTTGAATTTAGTTCAGTGAGATGCTTTTCTTATTGCTGCCTCAATGAAAGGGCAGTTTTTAGACACATATTAACATATTTCTGCCCTGTTCGAAATCTTTTTTATGATTCTCCATAAAATATACAAAACATGCTCCCTTAGTCTAACATTCCAGGATCCCCATATCCATTACAGGGGTGGAAAATATTGGGCCCAAGAGACCCCAGCTGTGTTTTCATTCCTTCCATGCCCACGGTGAGTAGGTGGTGGCTCTTTCCTGTTGAGTCTGAATTTGGTTTTAGCATTCTTTTCACATAGCATTCCAAGCAGTTGTTACTGATTAATCCTTTGACTTCCCACAGTCTACTCTCAATACTATAGAGTGAGCCTGTAATATGTAAAGCAGATCGCTGTCCTTCTGTCTTCAATGTCCCAAACCCAAGCCTTCACCCTAAATGATCTGACTCCCCTGCCATCTGACTTTATTTATCTCTTGGTACTCTCCCTGATTCACTGTGTCAGTTGTGCTGGTCTCCTTGTTCCTTGAACACACTAGAAACCCTTCAGCCTCAGGGCCTTTGCACTGGCTGTTATCTCTTTCCAGAACATTCTCCAGAAGTATATCTTTATAGGTAACTCCCTTATTTTAAGTTTTTGCTCAAATCTTACCTTTTAAAATGAGGCTTACCATGACCACCAATTTAAATTGCAATCCTTCTGTGGTTGGCAGAATAATGGCCCCCGCAAGGATGTCCACATCTTAATCCCCAGAACCTGTTCCTTTGTGTGTCAGAAGAGATTTTGCAAGTGTGATTAAGTTAAGGATATTCAGATGGGGACATTATACTGGATTATCTGGGTAGGTCTCATGTAATCACAGGGCTCTTAGGGAGATGGGAGGGTCAGACTCAGAGAAGATGTGACATGGAAACAGAGGTCAAAGAGGAGAGAGGTTGGAAGGTGCTACCTTGATAGTTCTGAAGATACAGGAAAATGCCATGAGCCAAGGAATGCAGGTGTCCTCTAGAAACTGGAAAAGGCAAGGAAATGAATCTCCCTTAGAGCCTTCAGAAGAAATACAATCCTGCCAAAACTTTTATTTCAGGACTTCTGACCTCCCAACTGTAAGACAATAAATTTATATTGCTTTGAGCTGCTGTTTGTGGCAATTTGTTACAGCAGCAAGTGGAAACTAATACACCCCCTACTCAACTTTTTCCTTATTTCACTTACCAACCTCTATTGTACCAGTCAATGTGTTTATCGTGTCATTGTTTACTGTCTCTCTCCTGTCCTGCCCTTTTCCCCCACTACAATGTAAGTGCCGCAAGGACAAACATCTTTGTATGTTTTGTTCACTGGTAAACCTGCACTTAGAACCTGATATATAGGAGTTGCTCAATAAAACATTTGTTGAATTAACTAATTGGTTAGTTAATCCTTAATCTATTTTGACCCTCTAAAAATTATTTCCCATCACTTTAAAAATGAATCCTTCAATCTGGCCACTGGTCCCATCTTTCTCTCTTCTCTCCCTCCCTCCCTCTCTCTCTCTCTCTCTCTCTCTCTCTCTCTCTCTCTCAATTTAGAATTCTCTTCTCCTGTCAGAGTGGGTCCAGTTCAGATTATAGCTCTTCTGTGAAGCCCTCTCTTGACTCAACAGTCTACATTATACTCTACATTTTCTGAACTCCCAGAGCATCTCTCATCATTATCCACCAGTTTTGCACTTATATTCTCTTTTTATATCAGCCAGTTTCTGTCAGGATTCAGAAACTACACAGTAATTAGGACAGAGAGAGTTTAATATAAAGAATTAACTAATAACAGGGGGTTAACTACTAAGAGGCCAAGGATCATTCTAAAGAATACAGGAATAGCAGATCTAGGGAGCAGCCACCACCTCTAGGGCCGAGTCAGAATCCCTGAGGGAGGAACACATTTGGAAGAGCTTCCCTCAGCCCCCACCAAGGCTGAGATTGAGACCTCAGTTGAGAGGGTGTGGCTGTGGCCCACTGGATAGTGGAGAACTTCACTGAGGTGCTATAGACAGTGGCTGGCAAGCAAAAACCTGCTGGCTGAGGTGCTGACTAAACTCACTAGGCAGCTACCTGCTGGGGTGTTGATGAGGTTCACCAGAAAGTTGCCCATGAGAGCTTCTAAAACACTCTGGGATGCTGCCCTCTAGATTGCTAGTGGGACTTGCTGGGAAGCCACCTGTGAGGAAGCTGCTGAAACTGGCTGAGAAGCTACCTGTAGGGTTGCTGATGAAACTCACAGAGGGGCAAGCACCTCTGAGTGATCCGCATGCCACTGGCCACCTGTGCTGCAAAAACAAGCAAATGACAAAAAAGAAAATCAGGAAGAGAAGCCCCTTTGCCCTGCTGTGGTCCCTCTAATGCCTTCTTTTGGCAAATCCTAGTACTGAACAAACTGCCAAAGGAGAAATGTCTACAGGATCCAGCTCCAGTATCACAAAACAGGGCACACAAGGGTGGATTTGGAGCTGAGAGGCATACACCGAGAATTGGTACACCTTTGTATTTGTAATTTCTCTTGAATGTTTGCAATATTGTAAGCCCCTTGAGGGCAAGGACAGTGTCACACTGTCCCTTTCCTCTCCCCTGCATCATGGTTCATATGACATTTAACATAGTGCTGACCATGTGTAATAAGTACTTGGTCAACTGTAAATAAGATTTCCCTGAGCTCTTATTTGCTCAATAGCCTAGGAAACCGATGGCATCATCCATTCCCTTTGTGTTACCCTATTCTGAAATCTAATGACAGAGCAGTTCAACCATGAGTGAACAACAGCTGCCACCAACCTAGCAATTTCCAACTGCAAACCAGGCTGCGATTTTCTCCTCAGTGATTATGCCATCTTGGATGTCATTCTCAAAAACACTGAAGCCAAGCTGGGGCCAATTGTGATTTTGTTTATTAAACTCTCACTTGGTGGGAATCAGCCCTGTTGGCTGCTGGTTCTCCCAAAGTCAATTCTCACTCAGGCATCTAAGGCCAACCCACCAAGGAAGTGTGTTCCAGTGTGTCCCACCTTCTCCTTTTCTCATAAAGACTTAGATGTTTCACAGACCAATCCTTTCAAAATCAGAACGACTCAGGCTGCATAAATCTGCTTTGTGGCCAAAAGGAAAAGAGTATAGTCTAACAGTTATATTCATTTTAATGCATTTCTTGGCTTCTAAAGGCCTTCGAAATTTTATTTTGTATGAATCTAAGAATCTCTCACTCCAGGGGCTCTAAAAAGTAGCCTATTCTAAAAATAAGGTTGCCTAGCCCTAATTTTAACACTAACCCATGGTTAACATATGATAGTACTATTTTTTTTACTCTGAATATAATGAGTTTGCCTCAAATATGAGCCCAACATCAGTAATTGTGGCCCATATAATTTCTTGAGAGGCAAAATGGCTCTGAGTCTTGAGTTAGATAAATTTGTATGAGCTCAGGGTGTGTTATTATTTATGTCACCTTGGTTATGTTACTTACCCTCTTTAAATTTCAGATTCCTTCTTTGTAAATCAGGGCTAATTGGAATGAGGCAAGTTATCCTCTTTAAAAAACAATTTTCTCCTTAGTAAATAGGGGCTAATGATGATACTCCACAGGGTAATTATGAGGATAACATTTTTAAGACCCTTAACCAATAAGTGTTCAATAAATGTCAACTGTGATTATATCACAACCAATGTCAACCTTTCTAGTCCAAACCACCATCATCTCTTTCCTGAATTTCTGCAGTGGCCTCCTAACTGGTGTCCCTGCTTATACTCTTGTCTAGAGTCTATCCACCACACAGCAGACTGAAGAATCTTTTCTAAAATCAAGTCTTACCACTTTCATAACTCAAAGCCCTATGTTGGCTTCCCATCACACTTTGAATCAAATCCATAGTCCTTACCATGACCTGCAAGGCCCTACATGATTTGGCTTTGGCCTATATCTCTGATCTCCTCTCTTACTGATTTCTTTCATCCCTCACTTACATCTCCTTACAATTTTTCTGGCTGTTCCTTGACCACACAAGCTTGTTCCAGCTCAGAGATGCTGATCTCTCTCACTTGAATGCTCCTTACCCTGGATATTCACATTGCTTATAGCTTACTCCTGTATTTTATTCAGGTTTCCTCTCAAATGTCTTCTCCTCAGAGAGAGCGTCCTTAGCCACTATATGCAAATTGGCCCCCACCTCCCATACATTGGTCTCTAGTTCCTTACCTTAGCTTATTTTATTCACAAAACTTATTGTTACCTAACATTATCTTATATATTTATTTATGAGCTTTCGTTTTATTAAAATGTAAATTTCATGAAAGCAGTGCCTTTGTTTTGTTCATCATGGTCCAGCACTTGACATATATTAGGTACACAAAAAATATTTGTTAAAATAATGAGTATTATTGCTGTTATCATCCACGACTTTGAGTCTTGCAGAATTTTGAATCTTTTGTGAGCCTCTTGTTGGAGTGCTAATGCTTCTAACACTGGCCAACTCAGCCCTTTTTTGGTGATTGGTGTAAATCTTAGCTGAGATCCCCAGAAATGAAATTCATGGCTTGACTCCAAGTCTTTGGGGAAACATAAAGTAAAAAAAGAGTAAGGAAGGGAAAGAGAAGCCGATAGGAGATATGGGAATATCTCAAAGAAAAATCTTCACTCAATTTATTATTTTGTCTAAAGCTATCCCTGGGTACTTGTTTAAACCATGATTTTTTATGAGAGAAAAACTCCTTTTCTTTGCCTCCCTTTCCTAAATCTACTTACATTCTGCCTACACAACATAAATGTAATGTCAATTGCTGAAGATAAGCCAATTCTAACATTTTTCAAGCTGTCTGAAAACAAAATGGAAGCATTCAGTTTTGTTGTTGCTTTAGCAATGGAAACCATGCCCTATTTTATCCTCAAATAAAACAAACTGAAATACTAAGTCATAGTAAAAGTATATACCTAGGATTCTGCAAGTTGATTCCTAGGAATACTATAGTTGCAAATCAAAAGCCCTTTGGCTTTTAGGCCATTTTCCCTGCTAAGGACTTCAGAGGTTCTATTTTAAAGTTCAAGTTGTGACTATTTGTTCCAAGCTGGTTCTACCATACTTTGAATGAAGGGCAAGCCTTCATTCAGTGAATGATTTCACAATGATTTAATGAATGAAGGGCAAGCCATGGGGTTGCTAAGAACTGCTAAAAATTACTGGACACAAAATGCAGTAAACTTCATGATACCAAACCTGCAGTTACTCAAATTCGATTATTGACTGGCATTCATTCCAGCCATATTTCTTATCCAAAGGTAGGCTAAATTTCTTATTCTCTTGAGAATGGGAGTGAGTGGAAAGTGTTACGAAGGAAAGGATGAGGACTGGTGGAGGGATGGCTGGCAACCCTGTCTAGGGCAACTATGAGATAGAGGGTGAATGCCTGAGTTTCTAGTATTCTTCTGGCTCTATTTCTCCATAGAAATAGAGCCTAGCTCTTGTCCATTGGGCAGGCAGAATTTGTGCCAACTAACAAGGAAAAGCTTGGAAATACCACTGTCCTATGTACTCATGGGATCCAGAATCACTCGCATGAGCTATTGAGCAGACAATGAAATCAGAAAATGCCAAAACATGGCCTGAATTGGGATATATTTGGACATACCTGAACCCTTGGAACTCATGGCAGGCTGGCTGCATAGGCTCATCCCAAAGTTTTCATTAACCCTGCATGATTTGACTCTTTATTTTACATAATGGACATAATTACCTTATTCATTTATTTGTTACTTGTTTAATGCCAGTTTCTCCCCACTTAAGAATGCAAGCTCTATCATGGTAGAGACTGTGTTTTTCTTATACCTAATACATGCCTAAGACATGGTAGATGCTGAGTTTATATTTGTTGAATGAATAAGTGAATGAATATGGATGAATGGATATCAGGTACTACACTGGGATATGAAAGTGAGTGAAAGAGTTTTCTCTGTACTGAGTAAACAGACCAGAAGCGGGGACCTACTGGCTAGTAAATAACCCTAAATGTTGACATTCTGGGGCTGAAACAAGCCAGTGGGGCTAAAGTGCAGTTGTCCCTTTTATATAAGGGCTGAATTCTCTAGTTTGCCTTGGCCTGCTTCACTCATTATGTATCTGCCTGGAGTTTAAGGACATTTGAGTTTGTGACTGCTCCTCATATAAGACAAGATCTTAGATGGGCTGAAAGGACAAATAAGTAGCAGAAGTAATCTGATGCCACCAAGCAGTGCCCAAAAGTGATGGAGAAAGGCAGTAGACAGGGTCTTAGCTTGACACTTAGCTATGACTCACATGGATCATGACCAAGGACCAAATGGCACAATGGATATCTCTGTCTCCGGGTTGTCAGTCCTTCTGCCCCTGAGTCTATTTCCATGCTAGAAAATTTATTGAAACTTTGCTAACCTAAGAGAAAGGGAAGGGGCACCAAATTACCTAAGATTAGGGTTTTGGTGGAAGAGAGGGGGCTCAAGATAGAAATTAAATTGAATTATAGAAGAATAAAGTTCCATTTTATGCCTGCCTGAGTTTGTGGTCTGATATTCTCAAACTTACTACATTTATATGATGTGTGCACTACAGGACTGAGGAGCAAGAGTTATATTTTAAGACACATCTTCATTACAGTTGACTGTGATTCAACTAATGATTGAAAATAAAGAGCAATCCCACTGACAAAGAATGACATAGTTGCTATTTTTATTGATATTCATTTTTCTGCTACTTCCATTATTATTTCATTTCTAGGAATCTTCCTCTTATCTGTCACCTCTTGTTCGTCTTAGAGATTTTTATTTTATTTCTGGAATTCTTTGGAAAAAATGTACGAAGTCTAAGAGGTGGACAAATCATTTACTCTTCTTGGATCTCAATGACTTCATGTGTGAAATAAAGGAAGTCAACTAGATTAGCATGTCTCAAACTTTAATGTATATCACCCGGGGATTCTTGTTAAAATGAGTATTGATTAGCAGGCCTGGGGTGGGCCTGAAATTCTGCATGTATAATAAGGTGATATCAGTGATGCTGGTCTAGGGACCACACTTTGAGTAGTAAGGGCCTAGATGACCTCCAGCTTTCTTTTTCTTTGCACCTCTAGACTATTTTTGTGATATAATTCAACTGGCTATAGAACTGAGTTCTTCTCCGCTAATAATTAAGCCAATTGGAGGGCAGTCCTGTAGTTTCTAGCCCTTGAACTTAATCATATACTGCCTTTTATTTTAATATTCTGTGAGATAGCTTGTTTCTCTTAGTACAGTATAAGGTCATTTTAAAATATATTGGAGTATTATGTTTTCATATTATTCAACATCCTACGCAAAAGAAAATGGTATATTTCTAGCAGTGGGATTAATTAGATTGCAACTTAGACACTAAGTGAACAATGTGAGGTTTATATAAAGAATGCTGCAAATATTATTACTCTGTCTATCTGAGCTTGGGGCCACGGGGAAAACAGGGCTGATCTGTGTCACCTACACCATTGTCAAATGGAGTCATAGCATTGGGAGTCATTTTGAGGGAACACCGTGATTCTAATGCTTTCCGAGTGGAACACAAATGAAAGCCTGTATCTACCACATTAAGCAGCCATATCTGCATATATTATATATATTTTATAATCCATAGGTGACATTAATGTCACCTTTATAGTTACCAGACTGTATTTTCTTGGTTCCTCCCAATGCTACTCAGATTTATCCTAAAGGTCTCTGGGAGTCCTCGGAGAGTGTCTCAGGTTTGTACTGAGAACTAAACTCCTAGAGGTATCTTTTACTTTCCTTCTCTCCCATTAAACATCCCCCTAAACATTCTTAAACCTATTCTCTTTTTCTATTGGTCTAAGGAACAGAAACACTTGCATTTTTAAATTGATCAATGATAAAATTTCCCTGGACCTCAGTTTCCTCATCCCCAAACCTAGAGTAGGATTGGATGATTTCTCAAAGACTTTTTATATCTCTGTATATATTTTACTTAAGCATTAATCAAAATTATTTGATACTTTTGTAAAGATACTTTCAGATTCACAATGTTAAAAAATGTAGAGTACATTCATTGTTTAATCAAAATGTGTGTCCGTTGCTGAGAAATTCAAAGAATTCTGTCACCCTTGAGAAGTAAATCACAGTCATCAGAAGCTTCTGTAATTAAGTTTATTACAGAGAGTACAATATAATTTACATCTTCAAACTCTGGAATAACTAAAGTAATGCGATGTCAATGTTCATAAAGTACTCAGCGAAGGGACTTTTGTTGAAACAGCAATGATACAAACGAGGGCTTGTAAGGTCTGCATGTCAGACCAAAAGAACTGTAGAGTAGCTATTGACAGTGTAGAAGGAGACAATTGAGGATGGACAGCTAGCCAATCAAATAAGTATTCTTAATTCAAGAAATGGTTTAGAAATATCCTTCTTTAAATAGGCCAAGCAAATTTCTGGGTAATAGAGTATTTATTCTCATTCTCCCCCTACACCTGCCAGCCCCCACCCTACCGCCATAGTGAAGTAAATTCAAGTATCCCTCCAGGTTTTCTGATTGTATTTTGGGGGTAGTATAATGTTAAAAACAATTATTTTTGGAAATTATTTTAATTGTAGCAACTACAAACTCAAATAATATATCTTTGTATTTCATTTTTTTCTATTACTTTCTATATTTGTTAGGAATACTCTGGCTGTAACAGAACGTTTGTCTAATAACATCTAATATTGTTAAAATTTATATTGTTTACTTAACCAGAAGCCCAGAACTAGGTGGTTCAGGGTCAGTTATACAGCTCTGTGATGTTGTCAGGGACTCAGATCTTCCTTGGATTCATCTGCTCTGTCATCTTCAGTGTATTCAGTGATGTCTTCTCTCATGGTCTGGCTGCCTCAGCTTTATATGCCACTGTCTTAAGCAAGAAACACAGAAGGTGGTAGAAAAAGAGGCTTTCTCTTCCTTATCTCTCTTTCAGAAAAAACAATTTTTTTTCCCCCGAAAGTCCCCAGCAGACTTTTCTTTATGTTTTATTGATTAGAACTGGTCCACATTCTCACTCCTAGAACAATTACTGACAAAGGGATACAGGAATGCCACAAATGTCTGAGATTAATCAGAATTCATTCTCTGGGGCTGAATACTGTCAAGCTCTAAATTCCAAATGGTTAAAAGCATGACTCTCATACAAGCATAAAGTGAGCACATGTCAAAGGTAACTCCTTAATGAGGGAGCCATCAAAATAGTAAAGCTGGTTCAGAGGTGTTTAGGAGAGAGTGACAGAGAGGGTCAAGGAAAGAAAGAATGCTGAAAAGCAATTCCTAAATTAGATACAAACTGATTAACATCCTACCGGACTATTATATTGTAACCTTAGGGATTATCTTTTCTACCAGACAGAAATTCCTTGCAACTTATTAATGTTCTATCTTACCAAGCCAAGAGTAAATTGTAAGTCAAACAAAGGTACTTTTCCTTAAATGATTAGATTCTCTTTGGTTGGGCCTGTTAGATATTGAAAGACAGGCAGTCATTATTTTGCCTTATTTCTAAGTTTAGAATACTATTTCTTAATAACATATAGCTACAGAAATCCAACCGAGGTTTTCTTAGCAAAGATGAGGGAGGAAATGTTTGTTGGGTAGACAATCAATAGTGCCTGCCACAAATCTTTTATTTCAAATGGCCAAAATTCATCAGGTGCTTAAATATTTTTTTCTAGGGTATCATCTTAAATATTGGCAACAATGTCAAGCCTTTTAAAACTGTTAACATTATATCTTCTATTTTTGGTATTATTAAAACATTTATTAATAATTCTGTATTTAAAACATATCAGTATAAGGTCTGCAGCTTAGATAATAGTATTATATCAATGTTAATTACCTAATTTTGGTAATTGCACTGCTAGGTAAGAGATTGTCATCTTTAGGAAATATTCAGTTAAGTATCAAGGGTTGGAAAGACGTGGCTGACAGGGGTGAGAGTGGGATAGGAGGGAGGCAGAGAGTGATAACACACGTGTGACCAAATCTAATATTACCGGCATCTGGATAAAGGGTATACAAGAATTCTTTGTATTATTTTGCAACTTTTCTATATATCTGAAATCATTTCAAAATCAAAATTAAACAAATAAAAAGCTAAATAAAAATTTTATATTTTAAGCAGTATTTCAGTGTCACCAGGGATAATGCTTATTGACATTGTAATCTAAGTTCTAATGTTGGATGGATATGTGGATTTCTTCACTCAACTTCTCTGAAAGTAAAGCATTGTCACTGAAGAAATGATTATGTCAATACATGGCATTTTCTTGATTTTCTCCAGAGAGTGTTTTCAATTTGTGATTTATTTTCTTTGAATATGACCCTTGAAATTTGTCTCAAAGATGAGATGGCTTCTTTCTTTCGACAAGTTCATTTATTGCTAACTAAATCTCAACGACACTGAAGTTTCCTAGTAGCCTGGTCTGTGTAGGCTTGTTTTCTTTATTTAGTCATTATTACTTTTTCTGTTGACTCACCAAAGCTACATCTAGAGCTCTATGTCAACACTACCTATGAATTACACAGTGATCATTTTGATCTTAAGAGAAACACAAAGCTTATCTCCAATTCTATATGGCCCAAGCAGAACTGGGATACCAGCTATAAGAAGCCAATATTGTAATATGTTCCATTTTGGGGTAAGATTCACTGTTAAGGAATTTGTCTTATGGAGAAGCTTGGAGCTAGCAGTTATAATTAAACAGATGATGCTCTTTCTAGTAATTTCACTTGCAAATGAGTCATGCCACAAGGGATCTATGGAAGCATATGAGAAACAAGTCTTGTCCTCAGCATTCCCTCTATGGCACCTCTTGGGCCTTTCATTCTTTTTTGGTGGCTTTAAAAGAAGATTTCAACAAGTGGGAATTTCAGTCCCATTTCAAATGCCAAAAGCAAGTTAGATAGCCTTTTTGAGGAGGGGAACAGGAGCAGTAATGCTATTCTAAAATCATCTTTCTATATTTACAAGCTAGGTTGTCCCCCCCACCCATGATGGAAATAACTAGAAAATTTTCTGCATTTATTTAAAATTTTTCCTGAGGGTGTTTATGATGTCAATTATGGTTTGGGACTTCCCCATTAGGTCTGGTGAACATAGCATTGAGGAGAAATGTAAAGAACAAAATAGTGAAGGATTTAGTTTTATCTCAGCAGGGCCATGACACTAAGGAGAGAGTTGACTTGGAGAAGTAGTTTCTCAACTGGCCAAATGAAGAGAAATAAATGTTTAATTTGCCAGGATTTAATTTCTTTCTTTCCTTCCTTCCTTCCTTCTTCCTTCTTTCCTTTCCTTTCTTTCCATAGCAGCTTTATTTTTTATGTTTTTTATTTCAGAATGTTGTGGGAGTACACACATTTTGGTTACATAATTTGCTTTTGTACACTTTGAATCAGAGTTATAGGTGTGCCCCTCACCCAGATAGTGTGCATTATACCAGTTAGGTGTGAATTTACCCATCCCCTTCCCCCCCAACCTGCATGATTTCCACTGAGTTTTACTTCCATCTGTGCCCATGAGTGCTGGTTGGTTAGTTCCAATTTAATAGTGAGCACAGGTAGTGTTTGTTTTTCCATTCTTGTGATACTTCGCTTAGGAGGATGGTCTCCAGTTCCATCCAGATTGTTGAAAAAGGTAGTAATTCATTTTTTATGGCTGAGTAGTACTCCATGGTGTACATAAAATTATTTGTTTTTTGGTAGGTATATCCATCAAGATGGGCTAGCTTATGTTTCAGTAACAAATTGATCCCAAATACCAGCAGCTTAATGCAATAATGACTTGTTTCTCTTTCATGTTACACATTCATGATGAGTCACTGTGGGGAGGAGCTTCACAATATGGTAGCTGTCATTTGGAACATGTGCCTAGACCACAGAAGGAGAGAATGAAAATTTATGCACAGACCTTTCACTCCTTCTACCTGGGAATGACACATGTCCCTGCTTATAGCCTGTCGACCAGAACTAGTCTGGAAGAGGCTGGGAAATGGAGTGAAGCAAATGAGATATTCGAAGAGCATTACAAATTGTTCAATGGCAATGGTGTTGGAGATGATGGAAAGGTTATTTTCTCAGAATAAATTTTTGATTTATTGGGATTCCTTGGTAAAACAAAGGAAAGGAGACATATATGTACTTTTTGAAACTTCTTTGCAGAGTACCTTCTTCATGGTGGCTGGTGGTATAGAGTAGTGGCAAAGAGCATGGGCTTGGGTAGGAGGTGTATTTGTGTTTGTATCCTGGCACTTAGTGGCGACATATCCTTGGGCAAATTATTTAGTCTTTCCAAACCTTAATTTCCTAATTTGCAATATGGGTGTGATTACATCTACCGCACTTGGATAGGATTAAATGGAAGACTATGTATAAAGTGTTGACACAGTATGTCTGGTCTATGGCAAGTGCTCAATAAATGGTAAATATTATTGTTTACCACTTCTCATTATGTTTTTCATTATGAACACATCCTTTCTAATTTTACATATATCAAATTTAAAAAAATTTTTAAAATTTGATTTATTTAGTAGGTTCAACAATTAATGGGTTTTAGGGCCGGGTGCAGTGGCTCATGCCTGTAATCCTAGCACTCTGGGAAGTCAAGGTGGGAGGATTGCTTGAGGTCAGGAGTTTGAGACCAGCCTGAGCAAGAGTGAGACTCCATCTCTACTAAAAATAGAAAGAAATTAGCTGGACAACTAAAAATATATACAAAAAATTAGCCGGGCATGGTGGTGTGTGCCTGTAGTCCCAGCAACCGAGGAGGCTGAGGCAGGAGGATCGCTTGAGCCCAGGAGTTTGAGGTTGCTGTGAGCTAGGCTGATGCCATGGCACTCTAGCCTGGGCAACAGAGCCAGACTCTGTCTCAAAAAAAGAAGAAAAAAAAGAAAAAAAAACAATGGGTTTTAACAGTATGCAGGTTCCTCAAAAAACTAAAAATAGAACTACCATAGGACCCAGCAATCCCACTTCTGGGTATATATCCGAAGGAAATGAAATAAGTGTGTCAAAGAGATATCTGCACTCCCATGTTCATTGCAGCACTGTTCACAATAGCCAAACTATGGAATCAATGTAAGTGTCCATTGACAGATGAATGGATAAAGAAATTATGATACACACGCAAAATGGAATATTATTCAGTGTTAAAAAGAAGGAAATGTTGCCATTTGCAACAACATGGATGAACCTGGAGAATATGATGCTAAATGAAATAAGCCATACACAGAAGGACAAATACTATATGATGTCACTTATATATGGAATCTAAAAAAGTCAAACTCATAGCAGCAGAGAGTAGAACAGCGGTTTCCAGGGGTTAGGGAGAGGGGATAATGGGAAGATGTTGGTCAAAGGGTACAAAGTTTCAGTTATAAGATGAGTAAGTTCCGGAGACCTATGTATAGCATAGTGACTATAGTTGATAATACTGTATCTTATACTGGAAATTTTCTAGAAGAGTAGATCTTAAATGTTCTCACCACACACACACACACACACACACACCCCTTAAATATATACAATTTTATTTGTGAATTATACCTCAATAAAGCTGGAAAAAATTAATGGGTTTAGATGGGGTAATTATTTATACTTTCCTCTCAAAGAAATGAGGTGAGGCTTGTTCCCTAGTCATAGAGGATCTGACTAGGAGGCTCTCTTTGGTTTCCCGCCACCAAACTCAGAATCGTTTCTATTATCTTTTCTTTAGTCTTAATTGGAAATGCAGTGATGCTGAGGGTATAGAAAGAAAATGAGGATGTGCTATGAAATCAAGATTCTGGTTCTGATTTATCAGGCTAAGCCCTCATGTGTGTACGTATGCAAGTTTTGGGTATCCTTTCCATGAGATCTGGAGAGAAAACAACGTGTTATGATGGAGATGAGAAGAGATGGATATAATGTTTTACAGGTTGTAGAACGAAAATCATATGAGATTATTGATTTTTATTTTTTTTTACAAAAGATAACAATTCCTTATTTAAATATTTCTCTGTGATTGTATCAAATAGGTTAATTTATATGATATATCACCTAGGTGTCTGATATTAGACAAATGTTAGTGTTTTTATTTTTGTGGCACTAATATACACATTTAAAAAACAGTTTTGAGGGATTTTTCTGTAGTCTCATTGTTCTAGGTACTTTGACATATAAAAATTATGGTTCTGAGCTAAAAGGAACAAATCTTAGAGTTGTGGAGATAGGTAATGTACGTATGAAACCAAGTATTATTAACAAGGCAAGGGCCAAAAGTAAAGCAGAAATGTATGGGTCTGGGAATATAAGAATGGGCCAATTTCACCTGGGTGTTTTGGAGACTCTTCAGGGAGGAGGGCATTGGGCCTTGAAACCTGAGGAAAGGTTTAACTAGGAAAGTAGGAAGAAGTTCACTCCAGAAAAATAGAACAAAATGAGAGACAAAGAGGAAAAGATAGGGCCTGTTGTTTGTATGCTCTTCTATAGGCACTAGGAAGCCAAGAGAGGGTTTTGAGCAGGATGTCGACACAATTTGATCAATGTCCTGACCACGTGGAGGCTGGATTAGATGGGAGAGCCTGGGTAAGAGAACCTAGTTAGGAGGCAATTGTAATGATCCAGGACAGAGGAGCAGGAGAAGGATAGGTCTAGCAGCATGGAAAGTTTCAGCCTTGGCAAGTTAGAAAATGTGACTCCATCTATGATTTAGTGTAACAAACAGGAGATGAATGAGGATAAAGAAAGATAGATTGATATTAAGGCAGAGTTTGTTGGGTGAGCTCTGCTTCCTTAGAGAAATAAAAGTTTCTTTGCTGAGAGTAAGAGAGTTGGTTGGAGACTTGAGGAAACTGTTAAAAGTTTGGCATTGCAATTTCAGTGAATGGGTTAGAGATGTCTTTAGGGATGAATAAAAAATTGGTCAAGAAGCAGTACAGAGGAAGTTGGTAGTACCGGGTGTGACTTAGGGAAATTGGCATCTCGGACACTGCTGGTGAGAGTGTAAAGTGCTAACACATCTTTGGAGGTCATTTTGGTATTATCTATTGAAATTTAACCAGTGCATTCAATTAGATGCAGAAGTTCCTCTTCTATGATTTGCCATGTGGAAATAATTCCACATATATACCTAAGTGAATATGTGAGGTTGTTCACGAGAGAATTGTTTAAAACAAACATTAAATTGTGAATAACATTAATATCTATTGAATAGGCAAATGGTTGAAACAAATTGTGGTACATCCCCACAATGGGATCTTATTTAGATGGAAGTCTGTCTTAAATAGTGGAGCACATATGTATTGATGTGGAGAGATAGCAACAATATGTAGTAAAGTGAAAAGATTAAATGACAGAGTAATGTGTATGGCATATCTTTTTTTTCTGGGAAAAAATATCACCTAACAAAACTCTGTGCTTATATAGGCATGTATATAATTTTCTGTATGTCTGAAAAAACATATTGAGTGTTACTAATGATTTTCTTCCAACAGAGAGTACCTTTGCTTCTTTCATAAAAACCAAACCAAAACAAAATCTGTGTGATTGCATGTGTATGTGTTTATGTGTATATTTGCACATGCATCCATATACACATGTGTCCAAAAAAGTTTAGAAAGATACCAGCTAATCTTCACATTTTATTTTACCCTTCCATTTTTGTTGACTTTTTTTATTTTATAAGAAGCAAATATAAATTTTTCAATTAAAAGTAATAATTACATACAACATAAAATACTTTCAGGCAATGAGGTCTCCATAGATATTGTGAAGTCTGGATTTATAGTATAGCCTATTGGTACAATGACACATTTTTTTTCCCTCTAGCTATGCTCGGCAGCCTAGGATCTGGGGCAGAGAAATAATTGGAAGAATTTATCTATGTAAGTTGAGGTCACATAAAGTAGATGCAAGAGAAGGTCAAGTACATTGATTAATCTAGAGAAGTAATAAAGCCAAAGCTGAGGTTGTTGCCCATGACATCTAAGTTGAGTAGCCTGAAATATCTTTAAGTTGTCACACGAGAGTGAGGGAATTCCTGGACCACTTACCTCGGTTTTGCACTTCACTTCATCCTGTCCTCTTTCCTTTGGATATCCTGATTCTTCACCTCCTCTTTTAATTCTTACCACCTTTTCAGAATATATTGCACGTAAGTAACAGAAAATTCTCACTCAACTGGGTAAAGAAAAAGAACATTTATTATCTCAAATAAAAGAGAATATATTTTCATATATGAGGAAATGTATTATCTCACATAGCTGGAAGTGCCAAGGTGCGGAGGTTCCAGGGCTGGTTGATTTAGCAAGTTTGTCACCGTTAATCCAAGTTCTTAGCATCTCCTTGTCCTGAGTCCACAGTGTTGGCATTATACTCAGGCTGGTAGCATCATAGTGAGAAAAATGAGAAGAAAGACAATGTCTTCCTGTGGCCCTCTCTAAAGAATGAGAAACCTTTTCAGAGGTACCCAAGAAGAACTCCCCTCAAAAATCATTAGCCAAAATTAGGTTAACATGCCCCTTTCTGAACCAATCCCTATCAAGGGGAATTGGATTATCCTAAGGTCACTCAGGTCTTCTGCTGGAGCTGGGCAGTGGGGCTCACTTCCCCTGAAGAGCATAGCTGCACAGGGACAGGCTAGATCCTCAAACAAAGCTGAAGTTCTATGAAAGAAGAAAAGAGAAGTGGAGCTTGTATAAGACAATAGTATTTATTGCTCTTTCATCTTCAAATCTGAAGCTTTGTGTATTTTCCCTGAGGAAAAAAACAAAAGCAGTCTCTGCCTTTTGGGAGCTGGCCTGGTACCATCAGCTGGTCTTTGGTTTGCTATAAGCTGGTCAGTCACTCAAAGCTTGGCCTTGGTGTTTCTTGTTAAACATAAACTATTTCCCAGAATACCAATTTCAGATGAGGCTACTCTATGGCCATGATGGATCAAAATGAAAACAAGACCACTTTATAACCTTGTTTGAACACAGACAAAACACAAACATTGTTCAAGCCACAGAAATGATCAAATATGCCTCTTTCCCAGCTAATATGAATGACTACTGCTTCTTTACCAAAAACAAATTTAGTCCTTCTAAATAAGATTTATTAAGACACTCAACAATAGAATTATCCCTGCTTCCTGACAGCAAAACCCTGCTTCCTTAAACCCTCCCCAAAGCACCTAGAAGCCCAAATCCTAAGATAAGCCTTTTCTAACGTCTTACTGAGATGCCCTGTGGTTCCCCAGGGAGTGCATTCTCTTGCTGCAATGAGTAATAAACCCAGCTTGTTCAGCTACAGGTGTGTTCCTGGTGATCTTTGACTGGAACAAAGCCCCAGCTTTATTCTGGTCTTGGTTCCTTTTGGCCACAATTCTCATGGGACCTCAACTGGGCTGCCCTAGGCATCCTTTGGGAAATACCACTCTGAATTATGCACCATAGGTTTATCCCACCACTCTGCTTGCCATGACCCTAGAAATGGACTAGTTAAATAGAGAGACAAGTAAAGTTGGGAAACATTTGACAGAGTGGAAGCATGAGGAAGATCAAGGTATAGGATTCTTGAATTAATCCACATAATGACTTAGAAAGTGTCTAGCACATAGTAAATCTCTATAAACCACGTACTTTATTATACTTATTATTACATCTATGACGATAATGGCAAAATTCTGATTTTGTCCTTTGCAGATGGGCTGGAGGAAAGACATTGCACTTGTCCCCAGGAGTCAGCCAGGCCTGGATAGATTCTTTCTCTGAGGGAGGTCTGCTCCAGGCAAGCAGCCTACACACTGTGTACTGTTCATTAATTACCTCATTGATTCATTCAAAGCCATTCAACATTTAGAGAATGCTGGCTATATGCAAAACTGGGTTAGGGACTACCATTTTACCAACAATAAATGAGTTACCTGCCTGAAGAAAAGCAAGTGCTAACATATGGGGAAAAATCAACATTACATGGCCACAGAATTTTTTATTTTGGGAATGGATTCATGGCAGGGTTCCTTTAAAATTTAAAACTAAATTGTTTAATATGATTTGATTTATCAAAAACATGCTTTGGCTGACTTTTTTGAACCCACCTATTGTGAAGAGATGCCTTTACGTGAAACAGGCTCCAACATTGCCTTCTTTCCCCCCAATCATGTAATGGACATATATTAAAACAAACTTGGCAAGGGAGCATCACGTGGCAGTTAACACAGACTGGAGCCGGGGGGAGTCTGAATCTGACTTCATCATTCACCAGCTGCTGGCCTTGGGCAGGTTATTTTGCCTCTCTATGCCTCAGTTGCCTCATCTGTAAAATGGAGATAACATTGCCCACTTCACAGAATTGTTATGAGGATTAAATCAGTTAATATTTGTAACAAGCTTAGTGCAGCAGGTGCTAAATATGTGTTAAAATTTTGGAGCATATAGGAAATTTGCAAGCAAGAACAGACACTATTGGCTTCCTGTCTCAATTCACTGTTACTTAAATTAAGGAAGGAGGTTTTTACATTCATTTTTTTGTCAGCTGTTTGCCACACTCCTCTGTGGTAGATAGTGAGTAAAATAGTGGGCAATGTAACAGGCATAGAGTCATAGAACCTGACCACGGTGGGGAGAGATGGGAGTGGAAGGATGGTGGGAGGTGGCAGTAGCAATTCTTTCCTTTTTACAGTAAAGAGTCTTTCTCTACCCTACACCCCCAGTGCTGTTTGCAAGTAAGAGCAGACATTGTGCTCGGTGGAGCACAGCAAGATTCTGATTTCAGGGGTGATGTGAGGATAGCAGACAGATCCGAGCATGTTCAGTGGGAGCATTCCCTGGGGCCTGCTGTGTCTCCATTCACTGACACTGATGTACAGTGACTGCCCTCTCTTCTTTTCCCTAACCAGTGGTAACTGTCTTGGGCTGAGTGTTTTGGGACCTGTGAAGGCCTTGATGTCAACACATTTCCACAGTGACTCCAAATGTCACAGGAAAAAATAAAGAATAAGCAACTCAACAATGAAGAGACAAATAACCCAATTTAGGGATGGGCAAAGAACTCGAACAGATGTTTATCCAAAGAAAATATACAAATGGCCAACAAGCACATGACAAGATGCTCAATATCATTATCTATTAGGGAAATGCAAATCAAAAGCATGAGATACCACTTCATACCCACTAGGATGGCTATTATCAAAAAGACAGACAATAGCAAGAGCTGTGAAGAGGTGAGGAAATTGGAGCCCCCATGCACTTCTGGTGGGGATGTAAAATGGTGCAGCCACTTTGGAAAACAGCCTGGCAGTTCCTCAAAAGGTTAAACATAAGAGTTACCATATGACCCAGAGATTCCGATCTTAGGTATATTTCCAAGAGAAATGAAACTTGTCCACACAAAGTCTTGTACACAAATGTTCATAGCAGCATTATTCATAATAAACAAAAGTGGAAATAGTCCAAATGTCCATCAATGAATAATTGGATAAACGAATTGTGATATATATGTAAATGGAATATTATTTGACAATAAAAAGGAACTGACACATAGTACAACATGGATGACCCTTGAAAACATTATGCTAAGTGAAAGATCCAGTCACGAAAGACCACATATTATATGGTTCCATTTATATGACATGTCCAGAATAGGCAAATCCATACGTACAGAGAGTAGATTGGTGGTTGCCTGGTTGGAGAGGGAGGGTTGGGGAGAAATGGGGAGTGCCTGCTAATGGGTATGGGTTTTTTTTTAACGAGGTGATGACAAAATATTCTAAAATTGATTGTGGTGATGGTTGTATAACTCTGTTAATATAATACAAACCACTGAATTGTACACTTTAAAAGAATAAATTTTATACTATGTAAATTATGTCATTATTCTAACAAAAGAAACTCTTAATAATAAAAAAAGGAAACATTGCATCATCTGATTAGAGCCATGTCAAGGTACCATCCATAAAATTTACAAATCAAAACTCTTACCATTTCCCTTCTTTGTTCTTATCAGAGGGGAATAGTAGAGATGGGAAGAAATCTAGAAAAGATTTTCCTGCTTCCAGGAAGAGTGGTAAACACCCAGAGATGTGGATTTTAAAATGCAGTCCCCAACTTTTAATATTCCCACGTGATTAGATTCTGAAATTGCCCCAAAGCTGTGGAATATGAGAACAGAGTGTTAAGAGCATGGGGTGCATTTAAGGTAGGGGATTCCTCAGGAGATACTTCATAGGTTGCTGCTACCAGGGAATTTCACTGCAGAAAAGTTACCCTGTTGCTAGGCAACACTGCAGCTTGAATTGAATTCATGATGATCAGAATGCCTCACGTAAACTCACGATTCATATTCTCGTCTCCAGTAAGAACAGTGAGGATGAAAAACATTCTTTAAATTACAAAATGATATAATCACAGCATTGAGGACAATAAAAAAACAGGACTCACTCATATACCCCTCATTTAAACAGAACCATCAGAATTTCTGTATATTTTATTAGATTCCAATTGTTCACAAACATACATTTTATGGGATTATAATTGTAATGAGTATACCACCTAACAATCTTCTTTTTCCTTTAATGTATTATAAGAAGATCTCCATATATTCCTAAAGTCTTCCTAATGATTATTTTAAATGACCACATAACATTTCTTTTGGTTGATGTCCCATAGTTTGCTAAACCTTTGCTTTATCACTGGACATTTATACGTTTTTTTTTTTAATTTTCCCCTTTTTATAGAAAATTCCAGAGCACATGGCTTCTTTGAGAGGAATGTATAATGCAGGAGTTTGACGAGTTAAGTACTGCTCTTCAATGACTATATTTAATTAGCCTCCATTTTTTTATGATACCCGTTTGGAAATCACTTCGGAAGCGCATTTAATCCATCCAATCAGTCATTTCTCCAGAGTGGGAACACTGTCTCAATGCTTGATTGAGCCTTAAAGCTGCCTGTGTGCCTGGCAAAGGCCTCTCTGATGGAAACTTTGCATTTTTCAGATTGCCAATTGCATGGAATGCGGCTGGGGGAATTAGCAAAATTATTTGAAAAGTATTCCACAGGAATGAAAGGGAATTCTCTCCACCAAAAAAAATGGGACTCCCTCTACACATGAAATTAATGTGTGAAAAACTGTTCAAATGCAGATCCTATGTATCTTTAGGGATAAAACAGGATTAAGAAAATAAAAGAAATTTTATTGTCTTCAGTTTCAAGATTGTAATAGTTGCTAATCAGAGGACTCACAAGATTTGTTTAAGATCAGGTCTTCCCTTATAAATACTGTAAGATCTAACTGCCTCATTTCCCTTCTGCACTGAAAAAAGGTACAGCTTAGACATCTAATAAAAACACTAACTGTTTCATTTAAGAATGTCTGAGGGTTGGGGTTTCAAATCCAGAGTTTCAATTATTGCAATCATCAAGACTTTCAAAACTAAGTATTTGAAAACCATGTGGGAAAAATTGAAATAGTTATCCCAAGTTAAAACAAAAAGTGGAAATCCTCAATCAAAATGTGTGTATCATTTTAAAAAAATCGATTTTAGATCAGAAAGGTAATATATTTCTGTTGTCAGAAAACCAAGCTCTTATTCCTTTGGCCTTTACCTTTCAAAACTGAAATGTTGCAAATTGATTTTGATATGGGAAGCCCTGCTAATGTCAGTTGAATGCTTACCCTGGAAATTTTTGCCATTTCAAATAGAAAAGCCTGTAGTCTATAGGCTTTCTTCTGATTCAGCAGCAGCCTGCTTAGCATTAAGAAAGGGCAAGCCAGACTCTGGAGTTGGGTAATTATGGCTGAGCTCTTGGATATTCTCTTTGGGAGATAACAAGGTCGGTTCTTCCCATATTATAAGATGCCAGGAGGAGCTTGTTGGCTGGCCGCATGCTGCATTTTGAAAGCGGTTCAGCTTGGAATGCTTTTGAAGCATCAAGTAAAGGTGCAACCCTTGCCAAAGGGAGATTGCTTTAAAAAGAAGCTGACCGGGAATATGGCTCTTAGCAAAGGATCTGCAGAGATCTTTGAGCAGGAGGCCATATTAATCATTCATGATCACGAAGATGCTGTCTAACACAGAGCAAACATTTGTTCCAGAGGAGCTAAAGCACCTTGTGTATTGGGATGCAAATGGCTCTTCAAAAGTAATCGAATCAGAATTTTATAACTAGTTAGAATTAAGTGTCTGGCACCCTCTTTTACTTTAAAAAAAATTCTAGTTCATTGAGGTATAATTTATCTTTTTATGTGTACTATTCTATTTATTTTGACAAACGCAGTCATGTAACCACCACCACAATTGAGATAGAGCATATTTCCATCACCCCACAAAGTTCCCTTGTGCCCTTTTGTTACTCGACCCCTTCTCCTACCTCCAGTCCCTGGCAACCACTGATCTGTGTTCTGTCCAGACAGTTTTGCTTTTTCCAGAATGTCATATAAATGCAATCATTCAAGATGTAGCCTTTAGAGTCTGCCTTTTTTCACTTAGCATAATGCATTTTAGATTCATCTATGTTGTTGCATGTCAGTAGTTTGTTCCTTTTAATTGCCTAACAGTATCTAATTACATGGTTGTACCACAGTTTATCCACTCACCAGCTGATGGACATTTGGGTTGTTGCCCTCATTTTACTTGTACTATTAATATTATTTTCCTTTTGCATGATGGTGTACAACTTACAAAGCTATTTATATTCAGTAATGTCCTGTTCTGAATATGTTGTTATTCTAATTTTTCTGATGATAATTAATCAGAGCCACAGGGAGCTTAAATGGCTTTCAAAGTTTAACAGCTGAGGTCACAGCTTCAAATTTCTCTCTCCCGAGATAATCCTCTTTCCACTGTACAATGCCACTTCTCTGGTATGAAATGAATATTGTTGCTGAGCATCTTTATCCATTGGGACATAATAATGTACTATACATTTAACAGAGTCTTGAAAAAATAGAGACTCTAGATTTTCAAAGAAATAAGGATCCTAATGGTGTCAATGCAGTATGGTAGGAAGAAAATCAATTTTGGAATCAGACAGTCTTAGATACATATTGTATATCTGTCAGTGATTAGCATTGTGACCTGGGGAAAGTTCCTTAGCCTCTCTGAGCCTCAGTTTATTCCTCTGAACTATTCTTTCCACCACACTGACCTCTGAGCCTCATGATGATAACATTACAGGTACATGATGCATCTCACAGAGCAGCTGGGACATACTAGGCACTTCTTATAAGTTAGTTTCCTTCTCTCCCTGCCACACGCATGTCGCATGTTCACGTGTGTGTGTGTGCGTGTGGCGCGCGTGCGCGCACACACACACACACACACACACACCCCTGTCCACTAGTGTAAAAACAAAGCACTGGTAGACTGGTGCAACGAGGGAAAAGAACTGGAGAGGGACCAAGTCTATAATTGGAGAGAGGAAGGAATTAGCTCAGAGTACCAGTGTTAGTCTTAGAGCTGCAGTACTGCTTGATGTGAAAGCCTTCTCCACCAGAGATGGCCTCAGTCTGCTCTAGTGGCCAACTCACCTGGGAGGAAGCCCTCACGGCTGCCATCTCTGGCTCCTTCCCATCTTCTCTTACCCACAATCTTTTTTTTTCCTGCGGAATGAGGCTTCGGGCTGATCTTGGGTGAAATTGTGGGAAAGGGTTGGTTTACTGTGCCTCTCTTTCCATGTGTACAGTGATTTCTCCTCCCAGATCCTGGAAGGCATTTAGGATTCCTTGACTTACCAGAGTACTTCTCTTCTCTGAGTCTTATCCCTGGGAAGCCCCTGGCTCTGTTCTCAGACTCTCTTTCTCCACCATCAAAACTGCCCAGCTCTATTATTAGAAAAAAACTCAATAGTGTAATTTACGAAGCTCTTGGCTTCCTGTATACAGCTTCCTGCAATGACTATTAATAATACTTGGTTTAAGCTACATCCTTCTCAGGATACTTCCATTTTACCAGTAGACACTTCTAAAGGAAAGGAATGCTAATGGTAGAATTTCAGTCACCGTGTCATAGTATAAAGAGCACTGGATTAGACAGCAGGAGATCTGGGCTCTTGTCTTTGCATTTTGACCAACTCACTCTAGGACTTAAGAAAAGTATCACTTCCTATCTAAAATGGTAGTATAATATCTGTTCTACCTTTTCCTGGTTCTTTCTGGAGCATTTCACATTATCCCACATGTCAACCACTATTTAACCCATTCCCGAGACCTACTCTATTTATTCAAGTACCTAAATAGTAATGGGATGTGCCATTTTTATTCTTGATTACCCTTTTCTGGGAACTAAGTTCTGCTTTTTCATTCTGTGTGGGCAGTTGACCCTAAGGACCACATTTGCCATGGTGTTTGGCCTCTCCTCTGTGCAGCAGTCATGGTCTCATGCCGTTGGCCACTGCAAGAAACCACTGGTCTCTCTGCTGTTATTCATCAGCTGTGACCCAGTGTCCTAAGTCTCATCTTGACAGGGTATGGGGGAATTTCTACCTTTTATCTTGTCAAAGGAGCAGGGATTTTGTATCACAAAGAATAGTGACTAATTGAAAAATGAAAATAAAATTTAAAAGTTGACATATCAGGGGAACTTTGATTTTTTGAAAAAATTGAGGATTAGAGGACTAAATTTTCCATAAATCTGTGATAATAGTTTTAAAATTCATGTTAAAAAATAGACACTTTGGGAAGAATGATCAATGTTCTCTTAGTACATTTTTCTGTATAATAAATCCTGTTCTTTTGAATAGAATGTAATCTAATACATTTTTAAAAAGTCCTGAGGCTTTTATTTTAAAGGCAGTGATATTGCTACAGGCAAAGTAATTATAACCATTAACTCCTCAAAATGTCAGTGGAGGCTTTGGCATCAAAATCCCAGAGGAATCCCAAATTGCCTAACCAGTTTTAAAATTTTAAGAATTGTATTGTTGGAGGGAAAAAAAAAAGTACTTAAGAGAGAAGGAACTCAAAAGTCTACATTAATGCAAGAAAGTCACAATAATTCAAATTTCTTTTTCAAAATTCATTCTTACATTGCTTTGGGGCTTTATCTTTACTGTATGTTTTATATAGTTTGCAAACAATTAACATAGTCTCTGAACTTCAGGAGCAAACCACTATTTGAGCTGTATGACTGAGAATATCACTTTTTATTAACAATCTGTCATTATAAAAATTGCTCTTTTAGCAAAACAAAGCAAATAAATTATGAACAAAACTGAATGTTTTTTAAAATAGAAAATAGCTGTAACTTGATTATTACTGTTATTAATTACACTTCTTTATGATTTTTTTGTCCCATTTAAGTAACAACAAGCTGAAATGAAATGAGTGATTAAAATTAAGGTGGGGAAGAAAAAGTCATTCATTAACTTTATATTCACGAGGTATTTAACTAAATCTGAAGTTGGATGTAAAGCAGGGTGAACACCACATCTGGCTTACTAGAGACTTTTCGGACCTTAGCACTAACATTCCCATATCCGGGACCTTCCTCATCCCAGGCAAACTGAGATGATTGGTTCCACTAAATAAAGCAAAAATGCTTGATAAAATCCTACGCTCAAGAAATCTAGTCTACTATGGGAGATGAGATAGATATATGCAATGAAAAGTTTAATAACAAAGTATGAATTAAATAATAGCACAATAAGTCCTCACTTAATGTGGATAGGTTCTTGGAAACTATGACTTTAAGTGAAAACACGTAGTATAATGAAACCAATCTTACCAAAGGCTAATTGATATAAACAAGAGTTAAGTTCCTATGGTATATTTCTGGTCACAAAAACATCACCAAACTTCTAAATAAAGACCAAAAAACTTCTAATATTAAGCATTAAAATACAAGTGATCTATACATACATTTAAGAAAGATTAATAAAAGCAAATAAGATAATTATTTACTCGCTAATTCCAGTTCAGGGGTATGGGTGGTCAGAACCTATCCTGGCAGGAACTATCCTGGCCAGGATGCCATCCCATCACAGGGCCCACTTGCACACACACCCACACCCACATGGGACCACGTAAACATGCCAATTTACTAAACATGCACATTTTTGGGATATTGGAGGAAATTGGAGTATCTGGACAAAAATTGAGCAGACATGGGGAGAACCTACCAACTCCACACAGACAGTGGCCCCGGCTGGGGATTGATTTTTCTCATCAACGTTATAAGAAAATGATGTTATTTGAGGACCAGCTGTATTGATAACAATGTACTGTCAAAATTAGTACAAATTATTGTTATATAAAGTAATAATTTTTAAAATATTGAATCTTTGGGAAGCAATTAAAGAATTGGATACCTACCATGTACTAAGGTAGCTATTATCTTCCCCAGAAAATTGGACTTCAGAGAAATTTAGTAACATGCACAAGGTTACAGTGTCAGTAAAGGGTTGAGATGGAATTTGAGGTCAGGTCTTTTGGATTTTGAAATTCACAGTCTCCTCACTGTCCCAGAAGAATTTAGAGATCATAATCTTAGCTCCTTTTTTTTATTAATGAAGTAGCTAAAGCCTGGACTAGTGGCCTGCACAACATCCTAGAGCATTTCAGTGACAGAGTTTAGATGAAAATCCACATTTCCTGGCTTACAGTCCAGGGCTGATGATATGATGGAGTGACAGATCACATGATCTGGAGCAGGCAATGAAGACTTGAGTAAAAGAATAATATTTGGGCTTTGGCCTCTTGTTTTTCTCCACCCCCACAATCCTCTTGGTTGGCTTAATCATTCTTAATCATTTGATATGCAGCACCATTGGAGGGCTCAGTCTGTCCACCTGCTGGACAGGTCTTAGGGTTTGCCAGTTGTGTCCTTTCTGGTTCTCTGTTTAGAGGTCTGTTCCTGCCTTTAGGCTAGTGTTTGCCAAATGTGAACTCTGAATCAGCATTATCTGGGATGTATATTAAAAATGCTGGTTATAGGATCCTAGCCAAGACTCTTTAAAAGTAGGCCAGGAATCTGTATATTGATCATTTTTCACTATGAAGTTTAAGGTACTTTGCGCTAGGGCCAAGTACTCTTTCTTGATTCATGTCCTAAACTGTGGAGAACAGGCTTGCTTTATTGAAGCCCTCAATCTTACTCACAGGATCAACTCCTGCGATCCTGCCACCTATGAACAGGTGCATTTGTCATTCATTCATTTAGCTATTCAACAAATATTTGTTTGATGTCTCCTATGAACCCTTTACTCTGCTCCTCAGATGTCTGTATTAGTCCCTTAGTTAAGGCTTTAATCATTTCTTACTGCCTGGATTCCTTCATACAGTTCCTCTCTCACCTGATTCAATTTGCAAGGCTTCTTGTTCCTAAATCCTCAAATTGAATTTTCTTGAATGATCCCTTTGGGCCTTAGATGCCTTCTTGTGCCTTCAATAACTATGTTTTCATAAGTCGCCTACATTTTATCTAAAATAACCAGGGTTCAATAGCAGAACAGATGAGAGAGAGAGAGAGGGAGGGAGGGAAGGAGAATATAACTCTTCTTAGAGGGAGAGAACAGTTCATAAAGCTTTCAGTGAGAGAAACAGGATGTCTTAATATTGATAAAGTTTATAATCCACAATGAAGATATAATAGTTATGAACCTACATACACTGAATAACATAGCATCAATATATAGAAACTGTTGTTAATATCAACATAATTTGACAGGAACACAGTCAATTGACACTCTATTTTCAGTATATGGCACAATAGTCAAAATGGTATAAAATTTCAATAATAAAGAAGAAATTATAAAAGAATTTTCAACTTTATATCCTACAAAGATGACAGATATCTGTCAAGATGTCCTGGGTCTTATTAAACATCTAAGGGGCATTTATAAAAACTGACTTAATGCTTGCCATAAAATAAATTTCTATAAAACTTCTACAAAGTAGCTATTACATAGGTGACATTCTATAAGCACGATCTCATAAAAATAAAAAATTAATAAAAGTGTAAAGGAAAAATGAGAACAAAGATCAATAATCTCTCCCAAATATTTCTGGGTTAAAGGTTACCTCAGAGTTATAGATTATTAGAAAATAATTAAAATTTAATACATGTTAAAATTTGTGAGGTTCTTGATAAATCCACAGAGATATAAAGTAAATACAATGACAATAAATCATAAAAACAAAAACATTGAACAACCCAACAAAAACTTGACAGATTCCTGTTAAATATAATTGAAGAAAAGATGAAAGAAAACATGAATGAAGAAAATTGGAAATGAGAAATAGAAAAGCAAGTATGAAAATATTATTGAATGAATGAATAAATAAAAATTAAAAATTTCAAAGTGTAGATAGTTAATAGCATTGAAGTAAATTTGAAAACATTGTTGAATGGATGACGTGACTTGTATCAGGACTCATTCCTCTAGTAGCTGGGTCTTCTTAGAGTGCCAGGGCAATTTTTGAGCAGTCAGAGAACCGTTTGGCTTGAAGAAATGTGGAAGGTTATACAGACCACTTCATGGCCCTTGGAGTTAGCTACTGCCAGATCTAAAACTGCCTCAGAGAGTGAATGGTTTAGGAAAATTTTATTTGCTAAAATGACAGCGTCTCCAGTCTTCTCCCAACTCTACGCCATCCTATTACCTCAGCAATCCTAACAAAAGTGGCAGGAAGATAAATGTTCATGTGTACCAGCTCTAGGGGTTTATTAGTCAGCCGCAGGTCAGGTAAAAAAAAACAAAAAACACTCCAGATATGACAACAGAGACAGATTTATACAGAGAATCAGGTTACAAAAGTGTTGGAAGGATGGAGAGTAGAAAGGGAGAACGTGGAATAGCCTAGGAATTGGTGTGCTTCAGCCCTTACACTTCTCTGCTCAGTACTGCCATGTAGCCACCCCTGGTCATTTGCCAGCTGCCACTCCTCTATGAGTCCCTACTCTCCTGCTGCTACTACTATCATTGCTGCAAGTCCCAGCACTACATCAGAAGGTCTCAACTATCCAGAAGCACATGAAGTCATGTGCTGCTGCCACTGCCATTATGGGAACCAAACATGCTATTGCAAGAATCCATAGTTGCTTGCTTGGTGCTGCTGCTGCTGCTGCTGCTGCTGCTGCTGCTGCTGCTGCTGCTGCTGCTAGAAGGTCCCCTAGCAGCAGAATGGTTTCTACCTTCTTCCTACTTTCTAATCTGCTATGAGTGTCTCCTTTTGGCTGAATCTAAGCAGAATCCAAATGGCAAGGGTGTTTATGGTTACTTTCCCTTTCCATTTTGTATTATGTAACCTAAACATCTGTACCCCCATAATATGCTGAAATAAAAAAAAAAAAAGATCTTCTCTCTCTCTTTCTCTCCCTTTCTCTTTCCCTCTCTCATATAAATCTTGCCATAGTTTATCTTATTAATCATTTCAAAGGATCAGTTTTTTACTTTATCAATCTTTCTCCTTGTTTTCATTGATTTTGCAGTATATCTTGATAATGTGCTTTCTAATTTTTTGAATTGAATTCTTTGTGTCTAACCTTATATATATGTACATGTATATACACATATATATGTGCATATATACACACACTACAACTATAATCAACATCTATATTTCACTTTAAGTGTGTACCAAATATATGTTATATAGTGATTTTAATGCTGACAGATCTTAGTATTTCCTCATTTCCCATGATATCTTAACTGAGATGTTATTTAATAATATTCTTTTTAAGTCCTAGACATATGAGATCTGTTAAATTAGTTTTGTTATCGATGACTAATTCCCTAGTCTTATTATCAGAGAAAGCTGACTATAAGATGTAGATTCTTTGGAATGTATTAAGTCTTTCTTTTGCCCTAGAACATAGTCAACTTTTGTTCCATGTATAATCAAAAACCATGTGTATTTTCTGCCTACCTCATGTAAAGTTAAATATGTGCTGTACATGAGCCAAAGTTCATCTTCTGCCATAATCCTACATTCAATTTTAGCTTTGGCCTCAGCCTTTGGGCG
>NW_012149308.1:2592120-2594268 GCF_000956105.1 Propithecus coquereli
AAAAAAAAAAACACTTGGCATGACTCACTACATTGATTTCATGACCTACTCATGGGTCACGACTTGCAGCTTAAAATCACTGATCTAGACAGTGGAATGCTTTGGGGGATGCATCATGCCATCCCTTAGCATATTGTGCATGCTTGATGCAGTATATGATTTAACAAATGCTTGTTGAATGAATGAAACAAAAAGCAGAAGAAAAGAGAAGACTGCAGCTCAGAAGATGGGAAGTCTAGGTTGTTGATTTTCTCTTTGTATATTAAATATTAGCTGAAATAGACTGTTTAGACACAGGCAGTCAATTATCTCCCTGAGGCAGGGAGATATGAGTCACATGAACAGGGCCTGGTGTTGAGAGCAAAGCTGACTTACAAGTAGATGCTACTTGTGGAGCATGATGGAGAAAACACAATGTATCATCCCTACCCCGCAATAATGCCACCACTATTACCCTGATTTTCTGGAAGTCCCTCATTAGGAGATAAATGCTACTGGGGGAAATTTTAAATGATCCCACACATTCATCTGGAAGGATAATGGAAATTGGGGAGGCAAATGAAGACCAGAAGAAAAGGAAGAGGTTAATCGAAAAAATGGAAATAGTTTGGCATGTTTTGTTGTTTTGCCTGCTGATTTTATGGGATTCTTGTAAATACTTTTCTATTCCTATGTTTTAGGGCTGGCTTTGCTCTTGACTATTCAACATGACATGAGGAGCGAGTGACAGGAGTATGTGTAGGGCTGATGAAAAGCACTGGTCTTCACAATGGCTGTGGAGCCAGCACTGATGCAGAGGTAGCAGCATGGTGTTTGCCAACTGTGGCTGCAGCAGTGGCTGCTGATAATGATCACAAAGCATTATAAATTGTACTTATTTAAGCCTCAGAATCCCCATAGTGTAGATGTATGTTTTTGGATGGGTGAAATTTATTTACTCGTTTCCCTCTAGTTTTAGATGGAAAGCAAGAAAAAAACCTTGAAGCTGAAAACTAGTAGTTGGGGAGATACTGAAATGACTTCAAGATTGATATTTCTTTCTTTTTTTTATTTTCAAATAGCTCAAACACAAGTTCCTTTTCTTTCAGAATGGTGTGCAAACAAAAATTCTATCATTGATAAGTGAATCAAGCTATAACTTTTTACTGTTCTTATTGGGGTTTATTGATTCAATATACCTTGTGGCAAAGTCCATTATGCTCACCAAGTAGTCCATGTGATCCGTTTATATTCCAGTCTTCTTTGCAGTTAAGTTTCAGTCATGCAACTGTTTCCAGGCAGTCGACTGCTAGTGAAGTGCTGTGTGCAATTTCCATTCTGAAGCTTTTAAAAGTCAGTGTGTCACTGTCAAACTCACTGTTCCCTCACCTTAGGGTCCACAGGGGCTACATTTCAAATTGTTGGAATCACAAGATGGAAGAAGCCTGGGTTTCTGAGTCACTGCATGGAGGAACTGTCCTGAAAAGTCTTTTGACCTGCATCAGACTCTGTGGGAGCAAGAAATAAGCCTTTTGTCTGTTAAGCCACTGAGATTTGGGGGTTTATTTTTTACTGCAGCATAGCTTATCTTATCCTGACTAAACTAGGTACTTTGCTAGGTACTCAGGATAGAGATTAATAAAATATAATCTCTGCCTGTAAAGAATTCAGACTGTTGTAGGAAATAAGTACATAAACTTACAATTACAGTACAATGAAATAAGTGCTATGATAGAAACAGATGACATTAATCAGGTGCAGTGCCTAACCGTGACTAGGGTGGGGGATTGGAAAGCCCTCCAAGCAAGGTGGCATCAAGTGAGGTAACAAAATAAGACAAGGGTGCCAAGGTGGGAATGAGGAGCATGTGATATGAGAGAGGAAGGCACATTTGAAGAACTATAAGTAATTCTGTGCAACTAGAGCATAAGGTTGCTGGGTGTAGGGTGTGGAGTGATGAGAGATGAGGCTGGAGAGAGAAGTAGGAACTGGATGATAAATATGCTTGGACTCCATGCCAAGGATTTTGGAATTCATCCTAGCAAAAGACTGAAGGGTTGTAAGTCATCTAGAAGGAATATAATCAGAGCCAAAGATTACTCTGGCAATAGCTAAAAAGAAAAGAGAGCCACAGACCATGATGGTCTCTAGAAACCCCAGAGAATATCA
>NW_012149308.1:2597918-2600624 GCF_000956105.1 Propithecus coquereli
TATTTTTAGTAGAGATGGGGTCTCGCTCTTGCTCAGGCTGGTCTCGAACTCCTGAGCTCAAGCAATCCTCCCGCCTCAGCCTCCCAGAGTGCTAAGATTACAGGTGTGAGCCACCGCGCCCGGCCCATTGGGGCGTTTTTGATCAGAGATATGATCCTCGAGACTTCTGGGAGGCTCGTTACTTTCATTATTTTTGTTTCTTTGTAGCTGGTAGACATAAGCTCAGATAGTCTTTGTAAATCCTGATATAAGTGGACGTCAGAAAAGAATCAGTGGGCATAAAACAGACCTGCAGTCCCCAACCCCTGGGCCGCCAACTGGTACCATCCATGACCTGTTATGAACTGGGCTGCACAACAGGAGGTGAGCGGCTGGCAAGCGAGCAAAGCTTCATCTGTATTTACAGCCACTCCACCATTGCTGGCATCACAGCCTGAGCTCTGTCCCCCACACCCCCCGCCCCAATGGAAAAAATTGTCTTCCGTGAAACAGGTCCCTGGTGCCAAAACGGTTGGGGACCACTGAAACAGACTACTGCTTTCATTTCTGAGCATGCCTTGGTTAGGTCCGCAGGGCTGCTGCTTCTGGGGTAAGGCAATTATCAGAAGGAGTGCTGGAAGGGAGCTCATGCAGTGACACCCACACTTTATTGACACTCCTCAAAAATAATGATGTCTGCAAAGGTTCCCTAACTTTCTCAGTTCACACTGTCCTTTAGCTTCTCCATGATTTTTTTCACAGGCCCAAATACCTAACAGTTCCATTAATTAAGTAGTTAGGTCCAAATAACTCAATAAGTGTCTATATTCTAACAACTTAGTGCTTGTTGGGCACTGACCAGCTTCTCAGCCTTTGGAATTAGATTAGACACCGCCACCCTCATTTCTTGTTTCACATTGATTTTCCTGTGGTATTTGCTTTTTATCATAGCAACTTCTGAAAACCCAGCTTCACAAAATATGATGTCATCAAAAGGAGTGTAGCAATCTAATTATGAAACCAAATTATCTTAAGCTCGTAGTTCACATGGTGTCTCACAGATGCCACAATGTTTCCCAAGAAAATTTAAAATATTCCATGGCACCTCTGTAAATTTGCTGTGATGCCCTGGGGTATCTTGGCACACAGTTTGAGATCCCCTCAGGATGTCTACAAGTGCTACGGTTTGGGTATGGTTTGTCCCCACCAAAAGTTATGTTGAAATTTGATTTCCAATGTGTGAGGGAGGTGGGGCCTAGTGGGTGATGTTTGGGTTATGGGGATGGATCCCTCATGAATAGATTTATGCCCTCTGGTAGAGGTGAGTAAGGTCTTGATTTCATGGGGAATGGATTAAATCCCCATGAGAGTGAGTTGTTAAAGAGTCTGATTTCCTCGGTTTCTCTTTTGCTTCCTGCCTTTCTATATGATCTCTTTACCTGTGCCTATTCCCTTTTCACTTTTTGCCATGAGTGGAAGCAGCGTTAAGCCCTCACCAGAAGCCAGGCAGGTGCCATACTTCTTGAACTTCTCAGTCTATAGAACCATGAGCCAAATAAACCTCTTTTCTTTGTAAATTATCCAGCCTCAGATATTTTATTATAGAAACACAAAATGAACTAGACAACAAGGAAATATTTATAACTCCAATTGTGTCAAGGTCATGATTTCAGGCCTGATGTGATCCAATTCTGTCTTTTGCCTTAGAGACTGTCCCTTTATCCCCAATCAGCAAATACACATTGCTGGATGATCCCAAGAGAGTGTGTTATGTGTCAATGCAATTCATCAATGCCTGGCCAATGGTAGGTTCTCAAAAAATGTTAGCTGTCATTATCATCACTTTCGAAAATACAAGCACAAACACAAACTCCCAACACCCTGATTATATATGTATCTCATACAGAGGCTCTTTTTTTGTTGTTTGTTTTTTCCCCAATGGCTAAGAAAAATGGTTCACTGGGAATTGGGGAAAGCAGAGAATATGATTGAGATGGATTATCTAAAGGTAAAAACATGGCCAGATTAACCTCCACTTGGTGAAGCATATTTAAGCAGGCATCACTGGCCCCTTTTCACTATCCCTCTCTCCTGGCCTCCTAGCTCTGCCAGGAGCAGTTATACAGATTGGGAGTCATGTACAGACAGACTTACAGAGAAGAGTGGCAGGAGTCAGAGAAGGTGGAGTCTGGGTAAGGTGAGGGCAAGAAACAGTGGCAAAAAACGGAGACAATATCAAACAGAACACAGATGAAGTTGCAATGCCAAGAGATAAAGGGATTTAGGGATAAAGGTTTTTTTGGGGGTAGAGAGAAATAAATAAGGATGTTTTGATATGTCCTCATATTAAACAATTATTTATATGAATAACCTAATATACGATTTCATAACATATATAATAAGTATTTGTATGAGGATATAAATTGATGTATTTATCGATTTTCTGCCTAGAACCACTGTACTATACCCATTGGGCTAGGAATTGGGAGACTTCAATTTTGTTCTGAACTCTATTGATAATTAGTTATATGACCTTGAACAAAGTACTTTTAAGAATATAGCTTCATTCTCCATAAAGTAAAATAATTTGTAGAGAATTTTTAGAAATTTTGCTGGATCCTAAATATAAGATCATTTAATTTAAAGAATATCATTCATTCATTCATTCATTTACTTGTTTTTAAAAAAATACTGATGAAATTATTTTTATGTACTCAGATTTGTAGT
>NW_012149308.1:2600674-2602718 GCF_000956105.1 Propithecus coquereli
AAATTATTTATGATTTTACTGTGAGCTTACTTTTCTTTTGTAATTAAAAAAGAGTAAAGGTATGCAGTAAAGGGCAGTAAATGGCTAGCTAGATGAGTGTCTCAGTTGGATTTAAGAGAAGAGATGGCTCTCTTCTATGTTGAGCGATTAAAAATGGCTTTGCAGAGGAGCTGGGATTCACGTTGTGCCCTAAAGCATGAGTAGAATTTGAATCAGCTGCGTGCTCTAGAGAGATTTTTCCAAGTGGGGCAAAGAGTGTTGGCAAGGGCATGGAGTATGAAAGTAAGGGGAGAAAATGAGGTAAAGGGTGCGGATGCAATGAGAAGCCTGCTTGAGCTCTTTGGCTTCCATTCTGCTCCTGTCTCCTGAGC
The DNA here is from genome assembly GCF_000956105.1 of Propithecus coquereli. Classification (NCBI taxonomy): domain Eukaryota; kingdom Metazoa; phylum Chordata; class Mammalia; order Primates; family Indriidae; genus Propithecus; species Propithecus coquereli. Next base: position 2,601,046 of record NW_012149308.1, read on the forward strand.
TAGGAGAGATTCTGCTGTACTTCCTCTTTCCTATTCTCATTTCTTTTCCCTGTTTTCTTTCTTTCTTTTTCCCTCCAGCCCATAAAGCTTTCACCTTTTCTTCTTCCTTCCCTCCCTTCCTTCCCTCCCACCTCCCTCCCTTCATCCTCCTTCTGGTTTTCTTTTTCATCCTTTGAAGTAGCACTTCTGTATTAATACAAAAGAAGTTTCCCTGCTCTGTTCTGATGTACTTACAAAAATGAATTTCCCTGAAAAAAAAAAAAAACAAACCTATTCTAGTTTGTTTGGAGGAATGCCAGAATGGAAGAAACAAATGATTACTATAATATTACTATTTCCCAGTTTGTCATAGACCATACTTCTTCAATCTCAGAGAAGCATCATGTTTAAGGAAATAAAGTTGAACAGTCAACACAGCACTAAGGGGACAAAGTTCAGTAGCCAAACAGTCCAGGTAATAATTTCCTTTTCTTCTATGGTCCTACAATTGGTCAACTAGAAATGTTGTCTTTGACTCAGGAGAGGGACCAGTCTAGGGAATGAAACTTGAATAACACACATTTGTTGAGAACCCACAGGGTCTGATTCTCTTAGGGTTTCATGGCTAGCATCTTGGCATAAAGATACCTTATGATATCATTAGCCAAAGACATTTTAGTCTAAACAACTTTCTTAGAGTGGCAGAGAGATTCTGGGTATATACAGGGCATGGAGAGGGCATTAGACTAGGGGATGGAAGCTGCATGGTTCATTTTCTATTCTGTCTCTAAGTGTGCTTTGGGCAAGGAAACAGAAAGGTGGCAGGGAAGTGATAAACATTTGTCCAGTTTTGACTGTGTGCCAGGCACAGTGCCACCACATATGGAACCCTCAACCACTCTGTGATGGAGGTGTTAGCTACTACAGCAGAGGAGGGACCACAGATTGGGGAGTTGAGGAAGCCCCGGAGTATTTCCCAGGTGGTCAGTGATGACCTAGGATTAGCACTCACAGTTCTCTGATGCTAAAGCTTATGTTTTATTCATACCACTATGCTTCCTCATTTACCCCTCCAGTCTCAATTTTCTGATCTGAAAATAGGAAACACACCAGGAACTCTAAGGCCCCTTCCATCTCTAACATTCAGTGATTCTAGAAGTTAGCAAATTCTCTGACTGCCCTTTGCTGAAGGAGTTGATCACTTGTTCTACGATGTAGAAAGCTTGGAAAGAACTTATTTTGAGGTGTCATCTCTTTAAATGTTTTCTATTTCTATTTTTCTTTTCTTTTCATCTCTAGACAAAATTAATGAAGTTTGTCACCAGGACTTTATCCCTTTAAAACTTGCCTGGATAGTCATTGCATTAGGCCATGGATTAATGCAATAATTTTAAATTTGGTTGTTTGAAATCCCAGGAAAGTGCCAAATATAGAGTCCATTAACATAATTCCTTGGAACAAAAACCATGCTGCTGCTCTTGTCTCGACAAGTCTGTCTCTCCAGCAGGAGGAGGAATGCAACTATAGAAGCTGAAAGAATCTGAAAGTGTGAGCTCCAGTGCTCTTAGGCATTGAGCATGACTGACTCCTGGGAGAAAAACAATGTGCAGAAAGGGAATGAAGGCTAATTAACAAAGTCACTGAGTGTACCCCTGCTTGAATACTGTTGGAAAGGTGATATAAAAGCATTGGGG
>NW_012149308.1:2605613-2624143 GCF_000956105.1 Propithecus coquereli
CAGAGAAGAGATGGTGAATATAATGGTGAGGAGAAAGAGAGGTCCTTGCCTTGGAGGAAACTAGGGTGAGGGCATTCTCGTCTTTTTCTTCCAGGCAGCTATCTTCATCTTTGTTGAAGAGATTGGGCATGATGGATGAGAAACATCAGCAACATCTGGCAAGGTAGTGAATGATCCTCAGAAAATGGTACCCGAACTACCCATCTGGGGACTAATCCACTTCTGAGGGTGAAAACCTGTTGTCTAAAGCAGTGGTTTTTGGTATTCAGATTTGGTAATGGAATTCAGAGTGTTGGGATGGTAAAATTCTCTTGAAACTTGGTATAAAACCAGGAAGTGCTAACTGTTCACCAAAATCCAGGCTCTCTTTTTCTTACCAGGCATACAACTAGACTACATTTCTCAGCCTCTTTTGCATGTAGGAGTAGTCATGTGATTAACTTCCAGCCAATGGAATGTGAGTAGATAGAGATGAACACTTTCTGTACATACTCCTCCATGCTCTTTCTTCTTTGGTTGGGCAGAGTGGAGACAATCATAAAAGTCTTGAGAGTCATATATGAAAGATGGCAGAGCTACGGGATAGAAGGGGCCTTGTTGCCTGAATCACGCCTTGGAAGATATGTTATTAATATATTAGTTAGCATTCTCTTATATATATATATATATATTTGAGAGAGATTGAGAGAGAGAGAGAGAGAGATTTATTTTAAGTAATTGGCTCATGCATTCGTGCTGGCAAGTTCAAAATCTGTGGAGCAGGCTAGCAGGCTGGGGACCCAGGGAAGAGCTGATGTTGCAGCTCAGTAAAGGCAGTCTGCAGCAAAATTCCCTCTTCCTTGGAGGAGGTCAGTCTTTTTATCTTAAGTCCTTCAATGGATTGGGTGAGGCCCACTCACCCTTTGGTGTATAATCTGCTTTACTTAAAATCTACTGATTTAAATGTTAGTCTCATCTAATAAATACCTTCAAAGCAACATCCAGACTAATATTTGATCAAATATCTGGGTACCAAGGCTTAGCCAAGTTGATACATTAAAATTAACCATCACAAAAGAGAACCATTTATTGATTATGGGCAGCTCTTTTAGAACACAGGTCTTTGAAAAATGACTTCTCTAGTATGTGAGCCATTTCACTTATTGTTGTTACCAGCAGCTAGCATTACCTTAACGAACAAACTACAAAAATTCACCAATTACTTTTTGTAATTCCACTTTACTTATTTGCAAACGCTTTCAGTTTTGCACTGGAGCCCTGATGTGTAGGGCAAGGAAAGGGGCAATTTTATAAATCTGATAAATAACAATGATGATGATTTATTGGATCCTACCCTGGGAATGTATTAAACACCTCAGGGGTGGCATTATCTCCTGTGCGTCACCAATAAGCACAAAGAGGCAATCCGTGACTAATTGGTAGCCTAGTGGTTCAAGGAAGTTAATGCACCTTCTAAAGTGATTTGTTCCTATAGAGTAATTGATTTATTGGCATTCCATGTCTGGACGTTTGTGAAGCCCTTGGTGCTAATCAGAATAAACGTGCTGAACTAATCTTTACCAAACTGCCAATCACATGCTTCCCTTTCAGATGCAAGGCCTCTAAATTCAGTAATTTACAGCATGTTTTACTGCAGATGAAAGCATTTACTTTTCTGATGTGAGCTGTTGTGAAGGGTGATATTTTTCACAGGAAGGTGATGAGACACATAACAAAAAATTAGTGACCAAATGGCTCATTATTTAAAGAGAAATGTGGGGACATAAGGGAAAGGATAAAGCCTAAAACGGTATCATATTTGTAAGATTGTGATGTTTTCTATCATCTGCTTTGTGCAGTGCTGAGATGATAACATTGAGGTTTTACATCATTTAAATTAGGTTGTCAACTTAACTCCTTAGACGGAGGCTTCCTCCAAACCATTCAGTGTGCTGTTAAGATAGCACAGAGATTTCCGTAGTCACATGGCAACCACTACTTGCCAGCCACTGAATTTGTGTGAATACGTGTTAATCCTGAGATAATTTCTTTCTTGTCTTTTCCTTGGTCTGTTGGTTAAGGTCTCACCCCTGGGACTGGCTGTTAAATAGGCCTCGTAAGTGGCAATGCAGAAATTGAAAGCAGTTGAACATAGAGCTCTCCTTCCTGGTGGAAAGTGATAGGTTGATTCAAAAGATTTTCTGTTCTCTGATGTCTGTGGAGGCAGAAATGGAAAAAAACCAAATCCACATTCATCTACTAAGCCAAAAAAGACAAATATCCAAAGTGCTGTGGTCAAAACTTATGATACATTAAAAATAAAAATAAAAATAATAATTATAATTATTAATTATTATTCCAAGTTGTTGACCTCAAAAATGGGGGTTAGAGTGTAGTGCATGGTTCTCAAAGTGTGGTTCCTGGACCGGTGACACCACTTGGGAACTGATTAGAAATGCAAGTTCTTGGGCCCTATCGTGAATCTACTGAATCAGAAACTCTGAGAGTGAAACCAAGAAATCTGTGTTTTAGCAAGCAGACAAGGGATTCTGATGCCTGCTCAAGTTTGAGAACCAGATTTTGTACTTTGATGAATCTGGGTTGGAATGCGGCTCCATCACTTAATATATGTATGATCTTGAGCAAGTTACTCCCTAACCCCACCCCCTTTTAATATTTTGTATGCTGTTTTAAAAATTAACTGCACATGATAAAAAATGAAACCACATAACAGATATTAAAATGAAAAATAAAAACTTCCTTTCTCTCTGCTCCAATTCCCAGCTCCTCTCCCCAGAGGTAAACACTTTGAATGGACTCTTTTTAAAATGTGTTTTTCTTATAACCATGACTCGAGCATTGCAAAAGTGATCCAGGTAATCAAAAACACTTGTACCCCCTTAATATTTTGAAATAAAGAATAGTCAAGCAAAAAAAAGTGTTTTTCTGGTGTTTAATAGATATTGGTGCTTAGATAATAAGCATGTAATTATATTCCTTGATTTCTTAGTCTCATATATAAATTGTTAATGTCTCATTCTGAAAGATGAGGAATTTGGCTCACACCACCTGATATCACCTGATTTTGTTATATTATTGTTTTTACATTTCTTAGATTTATGTGATTTTATTCTGTAACTATAATTGTCTTTGGCTTTGCCTTTAGATTAATTCTAAAATGTTAAAACAAATAAAATAGCACAGTATTAGATTTATGTAAATATTTTTCACTACAGGGGGTTCTTGCTATGGAAAAGCCCACACCACCAAACTTGAGAGAGGATTTTACAAGCATTGAATTCTAGGGCTTCTTTCAGATCATAGTCAGCCACCATTGCTGCTTCTATCTCAAGTTTTCATGTATAATATTCCTTTTTTTTTTGGCTAGGATAACTTTTGTAAGGCATTTTTCATACAGATGTATGCAAATTATCTGCATTTTTGCATGTCTGAAAATGTATTTTATTCTTACACTTGTAGTATGGCTGAGCATAAATTATAGGTTCCTAATCACTTTCCCTCAGAGTTTTAAAAGCATCATTTCACTGTTTCTCAAAGTTATTTTAATTTCTTTTTTATCCTTGGAGTTCTGAAATTATGATAATTCACCTCTCTCACCAGTGTTTCTGCCACTCAATTCCTCTCCCAGAGGTAACTGCCACCTCTCTTATATGTATCTTTCCAGAGTTATTTTATAAATATACTACTAAATACACATGCAGTAGCAAATAATGTCTTCTATATTCTTCCCCCCTTTTACATTTTTTTTATAATTGGTGGCATACTTTTTTCTTATTTAACATTATATTTTGACGATCTTTCCAGATCATCACCTAAAAGACTTCCATTTTTTTTTTGCAGGTGTATAATACTGCTTTGTATCAATGTCCCTTAATTTACTTAACCCACACCTCTCTGAATGTTTAGAGTGTTTTCAACCTTCTGTAGTCACAAACAATGCCACAATGAATAAGCATATCCAAATGTCTGTGGGTTAAATTCCCCAAAGTCATGTTGTTGGTTCAGCAAGTATACAAATTTGTAATTTTGATAAACATTGCCAGGTTACCTCCATGGTGGTTTACCAGTTTATACTCTCAGCTCCAACGTTATGAGAGCATCTTTCTTCTCATCAAGTCAATACAGCATGTTATCAAATTTCTCAGTATTGCCAATCTGATAGGAGAACATAGTTTTGCTCTACTTGTCTTTCATTATGAATGAAGTTGAGTCTTTAAAATATGTTTAAGAACCATCTGTAGTCCCTTTTCTGTGAACTGTATGTTCAAATTCTTTCCTATTTTTCCATTGGTTTATTGGTGTTTTTCTTCTTTTTTTGTAAGAATTTTTTACATATTAAGGAAATTAGCATCTATGCAGATGATAATATGACATTTTTTGTTATTCCTTTCAACAAGTGGCGATATAGCGTCATGGAGAAGTGTACAGGCTCTGTCTGGGCCGCCTTGCCTATGTTCACATCCCAGCTCTGCTGCTCTCTAGCTCTGTCACCTTGGGGAAGTCACTTACTCTCCCTGTGCTTCTGTTATCTTCTCTGTAAATCATGATAATAGTGCCTACCTCACAGAGCTTCATTGAGAATTATATGTAGAGCGCTTAGAACAATAACTAGCACATAGGAAGTATTAATATTACATGAGTTAATATGGTGGATTATCTTAATAGATTTCTCATATCCCAAGTATAAACCCCCCATCAGTGATGGAGAATTGTCCTGCTGAACTCCACACACTAGTATTTCTTTTTTTTAATTTTTTTTATTTCAGCATATTATGGAGGTACAAATGTTTAGGTTACATATATTGCCCTTGCCCTGCCCGAGTCAGAGCTTATTTCGTTTAGAATTTTTCATGACTGAATCATATGTGATATTGGTCTCCAGTTTTCTTTTTAATATAATCTTTATTTCAACATTTGATATTAATGTTGACTTAATTTGTAAAAAGGATATGGAAAATTCTCTTGTTTTTCTATGCGGTGAGGTGTTTAAATAGTATTTGAATTATCTGTTCCTTATATCTGTTATTCCTATGTAAAGTCAACTAAGCCTGGTGCTTAGCTGACAACTTTCTCAATTTCTTCTACTTAGATTTTCTATAACTTTTGGTATCAGTATGGAGTAAATGATATTTTCTCTGAAAATCATTCCTGATATCCAGTTTTCACATGTACTTGTGAGCCTTGGTCAGGTGGCCTGGTCTGTGGGGGACCCTCCCACTTGCCAAATGAAGGAGGATTTACTTGGGTAGTGGAGGGATTTAATTACTTCCCAGCTGGGAGGAAATGCCTTTGTTGGCTTTATTGTCTCCATGTCTGTTTTGGGAATCTGCATTTTCCTCATTCTCTGTTTTGCTTTTCTCTTACCTCTATACCCCAAACAGGGGCCCAGAACAGACAAGGAGGTTCCTTTCTTTAGAGTTAAGTTGTTAGTGTTGTCTGGGTGTCAGAAGTCTCAGATATCTCTTTCCTCTGTTGTCCATATCCTGGGGGCACCCAGCCTGGCCCGGCCATTCTGAATGCAGCACCGCCACTGACCAGCTGTGCTCTTGCTTCCAGGCCCATGCCTGCCCTTTGTGGGTCCCCTCTCTGGGTTTGAATTCCTGTGGCTCTCCCTTGCAAAGAGCTGCTCCTACCACTGGTGTTTTGGGCTCAGTTTTCTCCATTGGTCTGGTGCTAGCTTATTTTAATTTCTAGTATTTCCTTAAAGTTTCTGGGTCACTCTTAGTTTCTTCTCTTGTTTATATCATAGATATGCCTTCCTCCTTGAAATATACCCCTTTTCCTGTTATCTTCAGGATAACAGGCCATAATAATTATAGCCAACACTTATAATAAATATGCTGTTCACCTTTCTAAACCTTAGCAGTCTTAGCCGTCCAAGTGCTTTACACACATAAACTAATTTAATCCTCATAAAACCCTATGAGGGAGAAACTATTATTATCCCTATTTTACAGATGAGTAAACTGAGGTAGGGAAAGAGAATGCAAATAGCTGGGAAACTGCACTATGAACCTGGTCACTGAAACTCCCAAGTCCTTGCTTTTAGCCACCACGCTGTATTGTGGCTTTATTTACCAAAAAGTCACAAGTTTTGGTCCTTTTACTTAAACTCAGGGAATCTCAGTTTACTTATTTGCAAAATTGGATTATTAATAGCTACCTCCTAGTTTTGTTGTGGAAATAAAATGTTTTGCACAGCACGTTGCACATATAGCACTCCATAAAATTTAGCCCTTTTACTTTAATTTGTCTGTGGCTCAGCGTCACTCTAGACTTAAAATTTCTACATTTTTTTATCCCCCATGGCAGACCCTTCTCACTAAATGTGAATATTCAGTCATTTGAAGAGAATTTTCATTAATATCTTGTGATCATATGCATCATCCCTCAATTTCACCATCCTCGCCTGATATCAACGCTATATTTATCTCCAGCTTTTTCATTCTGCCAAAATGTGTTTACATATTTCCTTATTTAATTTTAGTGCTTTACATTTCTGTGTTATCATTACATTTTATCTTCAATAACTTTTTTTCCTTCCAAAAGTCAATGAGGTAATTTCTTCAAGATAAAGCAGCTCACTTTGTTGGACTTTTAATGTGCAGTGAGAAAGAGCACTGAGATCCCTTCTGGTGTTTGGAAATGTGTCCACTTCACTGACAGACCCCTTCCTAGTTGGAGAAAAATACACATGCTGTGTATCTATCTCTTTAATTTACACCTAGGACACCCAAGGAGCTGGGAAGAAGGTCATCTGGATAAATCAAAGTGATATAGAGATATTTCCAGTCTTCTTGCCTGTGCAGAAAGGTGGGTACCACCCTTCACTTAGACTCTATAGGACTGTAGCACTGTCGGGGAATGGAAAAGAGCGTACTTATGGCTCTTTTGCAGCCCAGGGCCATTTGGGGGGCCAGTGTCCCATGCCGTGATTTTCAACCCTAGCTTTGCAACAGAATCACCCAGGAGTTTTAAAAATCCTAATGTTCAAGGCCAGATCAATTCAATCTGAATCTCTGGGGCTGGGCTAAAGGCGTTAGTGAGGTTTTGCTTTTTTTTTTTCTTGTTTTTGTAACTTTCAGGTGATTCTACTGTGCAGCACAGGTTGAGAATCATTAACTACTTTAGTTCTGTCAAATTTAGTGTGACATTAAGATGCTATGAGAAAGTATTAGCACTGATGACTAATAGGTGGGGGAAAACCAATTTGCAAATCTGAATATTGCTCAGCACCCACCTGCTAGGGACAGAGGGATAGGAAATGATGTCTCTTCATGATGCCTTCTAGTTGGAGGGCAATCTGGCAGCTTTAAAAATCTTCATTTTAAATAATGTCATTCCTAGGGCAAATGAATTAGCAGTAATTTTAGGAAAATATAATTTTTTATTTCAACATTGTTGTTTTCTGATCTTCTTGACACTTGTTCACTTCATATTATTTTTGCTGCCTTGACCTTATTTCTTGTTTAGAGTGGCTTTTTCCAGGCCTCTTTTCTTTTGCTGGGGAGTGAGAACCTGCTCACAAATCTGGCCCGATGTCTCTTATTCTCTAAGACTTGCCTTGGGCTGTGCTTTTGGTTCCTCTCCTAATACTAGTCTAATAGACTTCCCAACTCTTGAGAAAATTCCATGTAGGCCTTGTATCATTCAGGATGAGAACTTAGATGTACCCAGGGCCGATGTTTGTAGTCCATTGTGAAAGATAATGCTTTCTCTATATCACATATTTTGAGGGAAACCATACTGCTTTTCAGATGTAATGATTTGCTTTCTAAACATTTCTCAAATTCCTCTTATTCTCTTCATCTCTGAAGCAGGCCCTTCTGATCTCAAATCTAGATTATTACAAGTCTGGTGACTGGTCTCTCTTAAATTCAGTCATCTAAGATATTGGTAGGGTAGTTGGTCTCAGATGAAAATTTGTCTCTATTGTTTCTTCTGTGCTTAAAATTAACCCTTTAACAGATTGCCCATAATGATGTCCAAGTATTTTAACATGTCACTCAAGGCCCTGTGTTATCTCCCTTTGTCTACATCTCTAGTTTCCTTTCTTCCCACTCCTTACTTTGTACTTCATGCTTGCATTTCAGGGCAATTTACCTCGCTCGGCCTTTCCTTTCTTTCTGTCTGCGGGGCCTTTGCCTGGCAAGCTCCTACTTTTACAGATTCACCCAAGCGTTACTACCTCTCTCTGACACCCTCACAGGAGTAACCACTTCTCTGTGTTTCTAAAACACACTGGACAGGTTTCAACAGTTGCACTTACCACATTGTTTTTTACTGATTTCTTTATGAATCTGACTTTTCTCTCTTAGTGAGTTATCTCCTTGATGCAAGGAATTATGTCTTATTCATTTTATTTCCACAGTGCCTGAAGGTAGGTACTCAAGAGGCTTTTGTTGAGTTGATGAGCAAAAGTATGGGTATGATTTTTTAATTGTATGTATATATTGTCTCCTGTTTCAAGCCCCTGGGAAGCCATTTCTCTCAGGCCTCAAAAGGAGGAAAATGTACCTGTGAGATAGATTTGTCCTTATATTATTATTAATAATAATATCATATAGTTGATCATAACTTTCATCAGACTTCAAAGTCTATTTCTCTGCCTGAGTATAAGCTGCCTGAGGGGAGGGACCATATCCCTCCTGATCATGACTATATTTCCACTCCAACTCAGTGTCTGGTACAGAGAGGGTATTCAATAAATATATAGAAGTCCTATTTCTATCTCAAATTATAAAACATAGTATACAATAGGGGAGGCCAAGAAAGGGACTATCTTAGGTTGGGTTCCCCAGAAGCAGAGCCTCAGACAAGGGCTCATGTGAAAGTGATTAGTAGGAACTATTTCTGGGAAAAACCTAAACAAGGAAGCAGGACAAGGAAGGGAAGGAAGTCAAGCAAGTGTATGCTATCAAGTAATGTACTGCAGGGAAAGTTCTGGAAACAGTATAGGTATACTTCAGAGTTGTCCAATCAGTGGCCAAGGAAGCTGGAGTATTTGTCCTGTCCACCAGTCAGGCATAAGTTAGAAGGCTATAGATGGGGGATATAAATTCTCAGGCACTCCTGGCTTTCCATGCACACAGGCAAAGCAGGTTCTGACAGCCGGAGGGCTGTCAGCCAACAAGGATACACAGGTGCTGGCTGTTGAGAGGGAACGCACGCCCACTGGGAGCAGGTGTGCACGAAAATGGTATAGGCACAGCACTGTCAACACATGCCATAGTGATTGTTGTCTAAATCTAGACATGGAAATTTCCTCCAGGACTCTGGATCATTCAGACCATTCTGAGATCTCTCACAGACCACTCCTATAAAACCAAATGGCCCTGCCTCAACCTGGAGCAGGAAGAGTAAGAAGGGATGGGGCCAAATTTCTGTGGAAGCATTCTGAACATGGGAAAGTTGTCACATTTCCTTTAGTTATGAGAACTGGGACCCTTCAGTTGGAGTTGTGGGATCATGAGAATACCCAATATGATTATGCTTAAGTTTTAAGGCAAAGGATTCGCCTGTTCTCCCATAGAGTAAAAACCCGTGGTTTAGATAGAGCAAGGGGATTACATGGTATAAATAATCTCTGTCAGGAATATGCAAATTTAATACCTTCACTCATTGCAGTCAATTTCACTTCCTAGGCATATGAATCACTTGGTCGTCATGTTAAAATGCAGATTCTGATTTAGTGGGTGAGGGGCGAGAGTCTGTATTTTTACATGCTCCCAGGTGATACTGATATTGCTGGTCTAAGGCCTACACTTGGAGTAGCAAGGTTCTGAGGCACACTTAAAAATAAAAACATGACACAACAAAAACCAGCAAAAAAACCCCTAAATATGTGACTTGAAGTTTAGAAAGAAAGGAATACAAAGGAGGCTGCTGCCTCCTCTTCTTTTAGCTTTATTCAATGTCCCAGAGAGAGCTGATATTCTTGTTTCCCAGAACAGGGACTTTAAGAAAAGATGTTCTCAGGGAACCATTAATATAAAACCACTTAGAGGCCCATCTGCTAATTTGTCCCCTGCCCAAATGGGCAAACTGAGTTATTAAAGTTATAATTTAGCAAATTGTGTTTTGTAGTCTCCATATCACCCTTCTGCAAGGCCTCAGAGATGGGAATGATGCAAAAGAAGCCTTGGGGTTTGCCTTCTTCAATGTGGATAAAGGCTCATGTGGATTGGACTGCAGGCTATTTTCATAGGAGCTACTTTGCTTTCTCACTCTGATACCAGAGAATAAATTCTGCATCATGGTGGTGATCTCTGTAGCTGTGCCTGGGTTAACAGGTATTCATTATTCTCGGTAATTAAGTCTAAAGGGAGGAAATAGGACCATATGCCACATATTATTCCTAGTTCCTCTAAATTCTCCCACTCCTAAGCCCACTTGCTGGTTTTCATCTCTTTCCCATAAACATTGATCACAATAGGTTAAGCCACATCTATTGTACATGGAGAGGACAGCTATGCCTATTTTTCCCAGAGGCCCTACTCAGAAACAGATTTATGCAGAGAACATAAGGGTGTTGAAGTCATCTGAAGTGGCAAGAGATAAAGAGAACAGACCATGACTCATGGATTTGGGCAGATGAGCCTAATTATTTGGTTGGGGAATTTTTTTGGATTGTGTCAACTGGTCTGACTGCTACTGCTATCTAAGGCTGGGAACTATGTTTCTGAGAATCTTCTTTCCTGTATGATTAGGATTTGCCAATGACAGATATTCCTGCGAAATTTGGAAGGTGGAAATGAAATGGAAGCTATAATGCCTGGGATGTGGTAGAGCTCAGATACAGCAGCTTTGTGAAATGCAGTGGGTTTTGCTGATTCAGCAGCTTCACAGATCTCTCTACAAGTTCCCACTATGGTGATCAGAATGGTGGCTTCTGGTCATCACTGATGGACTTGTGAGCGAGTGCTCTCCTGCCTCATTTTGTCACAAGTCCATCAAAACACTTAAATAGCTTTCTAGTCCACTAGAAACTCAGTAAATTTAAGAACTCCTGTGCCCATCTGGGTTTAGGACCAAAAGTATCATAGATTGAGTTCTTGGAGGAGCAGACTCTGAGATGGAGTTCCGTGGGCAGGATGTCTATTAAAGAGTGCCCATGGAATCAACACCTGTGGAAGGGGGGAAAAGGAAGCAGAAGTGGGTGAAAGAGAAGTCAACTGCAATGCAGGCCCAAGGGCAGCTGTGGCCAATTCCACAAGGAGGTCTGGAGGGTATAGGGCCCTTCATAATTGTGCCAGTTATGGCCAGGCCTTAGTATACCAGCACTGATCAGTCATTGGATATAGGCCACTGCAGGAAGGAGAATGAACTTGGGCAAGGAGGCCCTCTTCTTGTGAAGTAGGCCCCTAAGGGAATGCCAGCCAGATGTTGGTATGACAGAGCTCCCAGGAGATGGGGCAATGAGTGCTTCCTTAAAGGGAGATTCAGGTGACACATCACAGAGCTTACTCCAAGAAGTTGGTCTGTGTTCTAAGTCAATATTGGAGCTGGAGTTGGGAGTAAGACAAGGAGAATGGGATTTGTGATAGAGGAAGCAATATGCTTAAAGGCTTGATGTTTTGAAAAACCAATGGTCCCATCTGACTAAAGCATGAGGTGAAAGAGATTTGATCACATTCTAGAAAGACAAGAGATGATTCTTGGAAACTCAGGATCTTGATCCAGTTGTTGAGCATGTCTGTGGTCAACTTGTTTCTGGGGACACTAAAGTAAAAGGTAAGTCTTTTTGGAGGCCAACCCAAACCATTAGTCTCATCTTTGTCAACTCCAAGCTTGCCACATCACTTCTTATTTCCCAGTTCTCTCTGCCAGGGAGTGCAGTAGGCACGGGATCACTACTCTTGGTGAATTCTGCCAAATTCAATGTGTTTCTTCATCTGCCTAATCAGCTGCGTGTCTCTGACCCTGTGCTTCCCAGTAGGGACCACCTCAGGATGTGGCTGTGCTGTGGCATTTTCTCAGTGCTTTCTGGACTTCTTTGATTTATGTTGGGCAGACTTCTTTTCTCTCACACATACTTTCCTTTAGCTTTTGCTGACAACTACCCTAACTTTTAATTAAGGATATTTTTCCTTGATGTAGTATAAGAGATCTCACCCCCTCGCTTGGTCTAAACTTCTCCTACTCTCTATCTCCCTCATTTCCTTAGACACAAAGGTTATGTGATGTACTGGAAAGAACATGGGCTTTGGATCAGAATCCCAAGGAGTCTTTCTTTCTACTAATGTGATCTTGGCAACTTCCCTAACTTCTCTGAGCCACAGTTTACTTATTTGTAAAATAGGGAGGGATGTTACCAAGATGAAATAAGACAGGATAGGTTAATTTCCATTCCCTTTTCTAACCTGGGGTTTTAGAAACTAACCCTGAACTCAAGCTAAGTGAGGAGGAACTCTCTGTTTTTTGAGAGTTATTGGGCCCTGCTGCTTTTGTCTTGCTTATTTTCCTTCCCCCAATGGCCATTGGCAGAGCTCAGCTTGCTTTCTCTGCTGGAGTGCATATTACCAGTTTTATGACATTAATCCTAACTGCATCACTTGGCTGGCTTTATTTCCTGGTCCAGTCCTGCTAACGGGATTACTTAGCATTTCCTAATCTTAATGTGTGATCAGTAACTCTAGATACAAGCAGCACTAACCCTCCAAATGAGACAGGCACTACCCAAGTAGCGCTTCAGGTCTTGTGGAGAGAGAGAACATGTTTGTATTCTGTGGCCAGATATGCCATGATGGTTCTAATTGGCCTTCCTGAGTGTTCTTGCAAGCTAATGTTCTTCAGAGTACTGCAGAATTACAGTCTAATTTAATTTCCCCTCTGATCGGTTTACAGATTTTTATAAATGCAGTCTGGACAGATCAATGTTAATAGCCGCTGGTGTTTTGAAGCTAGACAAGTGGGAAAAACAAACTGGAGCTTTACTTATCAGGGGCATGGTTTAGAGTGAGCGCCTTCCAGAGGCTTTTGAAGCTGCAGTTGAACCTTCCCCCTTGCTGCCTGTATTAGTCAGGGGTCTCCAGAGAAACAGAACCAATAAGTGGTTGACTGATTTATTGACTGACTGATAATACGGAATTGACTCATGTGATAATGTAGGCTGAGAAGTCCCAAGATCTGTAGCCAGCAACCTGGAGACCCAGGAAAGCCCACAGTGTAAGTTCCAGTCCAAAAGCCAGCAGGCTCAAGATCCAAGAGAGGGGCTGATTTTTCAGTTTGAGTCCAAAAGCAGGGAAAGACACATGTCCCAGCTCAAATAGTCAGACAGGAAGAGTTCCCTTTTACTCTACCTTTTTGTTCTGTTCAGGTCTTCAATTGCTTGAATGAGGCCCACTCAGTTTAGGAAGAGCAATCTGCCTTACTCAGTCTATCAATTCAGATGTTAATCTTATCCAGAAACACCCTCATAGGCACACCTAGAATAATATTTCACCAAATGTCCAGGCACCCCATCGCCCATTCAAGGTGACAAAAAACTAATTATCACACTGCCCCACCCTCACCCTAGTAGTGGCAATTGCTTATGGAAACTTTGGTCCCATGAGAGAAAGCCTTTCCCTTAAGTTGAGGATGGGTTAAAAGGAAGCATACATTTCAAATGTTCTTTTCTAATTAGAATTGAACCAGCAACATCATTTTCACAAGCATTTATGCTAGCAGGAATGACTAATGCTTACCAATCAAAAGGTGGCTTTGACTCCCCACCAGTCAATGTTGTTTTCCTGTTTTCATGTCTACTGTGGAGACTGCATATTGGGAGTGATTAGAAGTCAACTGACTCATTCTCATCAGAAATAACACGATCAATGCTTCCTTTGAGATAATCTCTGTTAGGATAGCTTTAGTTGAAATTGGGAGATATGGTAGAATACATTAATGGGTCCATTCTTCACTCTTTTCTGTATCCATGTCCTTTGCTGTTCCTCTCATTAAAGGGGAAGCTGCCTTTGAATCTCAGCTCAGCTGTGTGACTTTCTTTGCTTAATAGAATGAGATAAGAGTGATGATGCACTGGTTCTGAGCTTGGGCCTCTGGTGTGTTTTTGCTAGCCCTCTTGCACCTCTGCCATCAATGGGAGAAGGGCATATGCAGGCCATCTCACTGGTCCCAGGAGGTGGATGAGAGGTACATGAAACAGAGCCGTCCCCTAAGGTGCTTAGCCTAGTGTATTCTAGAGCAGAGTCTCCAGGTGACTCGCAGACATATGAGCAGAGCAGCCAACCTAGATATGCATGAGCAAGTCCAGCCAAGGTCAGCTAACTCTTGGACTACCCATTACCATGTAAGCTATAATAATAAATGAATGTTATTTTAAGCCAATCAGTTTTTGGGTGGTGTGTTATACAGCAATAGCTAACCAATACGGGAGTGTTATTTTAGTCTCTGTGCTCCAGGAGTGGGGATTTTGAGTCAGTGTGCAATGGTTAATTTTCCTTCCATATTGCTTTAGAAATGTATCTATCATCCTGAAATTTTTGGTCAGTTGTGGCACAGACTACTGCTTGGTCAACAGCTTTCCCTCTCTCCCTCTCTTCCCCCCTCCCCTGCAATGTGTGTGTCTTTTTCTTCCTCCCTCCTGTTTATTTTTATTTTTTGAGCAAAAATACTAATTTCCTATTCTCCCTTGCAGTTAGGTGTTGCCATGCCATGTGATGATTTCAAGCCAATGGAATATAGGTTTCTCCACCAGGTCTGTCCATAAAATCATAAAATCACACACAAGGCAATCTCTCTCTCTCTTCTTCCTCATCTTCTGGTTGGATATTGACATTTAAGGAGACCTTAAAAGCCATATGTAAAAGACATCAGAGTCTACATCACCCTGGTTCCTGAATGACTGCATGGAGTAGTGCACCCTGCTGCCTTGGAGGAACAATCATATGGGACTGCTATATGTCATTAAGAACTAAATTTTAGGATGTTAAACCACAGAAATGTTAAGATTCGTTTGTTAGAGTGTCACTTTTACTAATACACCAGTTAAATGGGCACACTCAGGAAAACTTGCTCTTTTGCTTTTATCTCCCATTTCCCCATTCCCTTGTTAGTATATTATGTATCAATTTTAGATATTATCCAATATGCTGATGTCCAATATGCTGATGGAGAAGAATGGACATGAAATATTTAGTGTCAAAATCTTGAATTATACCCAAATTCTTCCCAACTTATCTCCAGGGTATATTTTTGTCCTAAATGTTGTAGGATCTCAAGAGCTTATGAGCAGAAGATAAGAAGAGGCCTCAGAGAAAAAGCATCTCTGAAGTGGGGGGTTGTCAGTAAGCGGACCCTTTTCCTAATAATTCTGGTTTGTTCTGAAGTTGGGAAGGAGGTGGGGCTAAGGGATTTTGAAACATGATAGTATGAGAAAAGATTTTTGTACTTTACGTACATTTTGTTCAAGATGTATTTCTTTAAGGTTGCCAGAACTCCTGATTTTGATCCCATGATAGGTACAATAAGACAATATCAAAACACTTTCCTAAGTTACTGCAAGCCAGCCTGGATTCTCTTTTCTCTCCACCTTTGCAAGATCTCAAAGTGCTTCTCAAGGGGGATTCTGTTTCCAGTCAAATACCGGCAGCCTTGACATTCACTGGATTGTCACAAGCAGGTGCATTTGGAAGATAAGCCCAGTAGTGGTTCATTTTTCTTTCTCCTGTTTGGATGCTGCCCTTCAATGAAAATGGAAAACTTCCTCTGTCTTTATTAACAAAAGGCCTGTTTCCTTGCCTTCCCCTCTGCATTAGTAAATACCAGATGTGTGTGAGGCAGTGGGAAGTCCAATTCAGTTCTAGGCTGGCTGGTCATTGGAAAACAGTGAAAAGGAGTATGAAAACCGGGCTTCCCAAAGCATCCCAAACAAAGCCTTTGTTTTCTTAACTACAAAGCTAAGTTATTTTCTTACCAATATAGTAGCAGTGATTTCCAATTAGAACTGCAAGCTAGGACCCTCAAAACCTCAAAGCCAAGTTTCGTGTGTGTGTGTGTGTGTGTGTGTGTGTATGAGATGGTAGTGGTGGGATGTCTTAGTCCATTTTCCGTCGCCATAACAGAGTACCACAGACTGGGTAATTTATAAAGAAAAGAAGTTTATTTGGCTCATAGTTCTGAAAGCTCACTTTTATAACAAAGCCAGTCCCATGATAACTTACCCTCGATAATGGCATTAATCCATTCATGAGGGTGGAACCCCCATGACCTAATCACCTCTTAAAGGTCCCACCCTGTCAACACGGCTGCTTTGGATATTAAGTTTCCAACACATGAACTTTGGGGAATATATTCAAACCCTAGCATGAGATCACCATGACTTTGTAATTATAGTAACTGTACTCCACTGGAAATGAAAGGATGTATTATGTTATGTGAATTAGGAATAATCTACAGAAATTTTTTATATCATTGAAAAAATTCATACTCTTCCCTACCACAATATGTGTATGTGTCTGTCTCTTCACATGGTGCTCTTCTTATAAGGACACAAGTCATATAGGATTAGGGGTCCCTCCTACATTAGTATGACTCAACTAATTACATGTGCAACAACCCTATTTCCAAATAAGGTCACATTCTGAAGTACTGGGTTTTAGGACTTCAACATATTAATCCAACCCATAACAAGTAGTACCTTTCTCATTAGGCTACTGTGAAGATGAAATAAAATAATGTCTGAAAAATATTATCATGGACTACGATGGAGAGTTACAGTTCAGAAATGTTTGCTCTTCTTGTTACTATTGTTGAGAGTTTGCGTTTTGTTGACTGGAAATGGCAGAAGATACCAAGGTTTTAGTCATTTTAAGAAAAGTAAGCTTGTTGACATCTGTCTCCTCAATCTCAATTGCCCACTCTTTATGCTGCTCTGGGTCAGCAAGAATAGTTAGAGATGGCCAGGGACAGTTCTGTCTGGGGCATCACAGTGAGAAGTGCCAAACATTCAAGAGGCTGCACTCATTGATTATTTCTTTGAATGAGATTTATGTGACATGACCATTTGAGATGAAAGCCACTTCAGACTTGGCGAATTGATTTCTATTTGGCTCCCATTGTACATGACCTTGAGTGGATTAACCAAACACTAAAAGTCCTTCTAGGAAATCATGAGGCTGGAAAGAAACTTAAACAATAAATTTTATTCCAATAAGTTTATGCAGGCCCACAGCCACACCACCCCAGACATATAAGAATCAATTTTATTTCAAAGGAAGTCTACAGAGGGAGATTTTGTAACCTCTCATTGTCAGCAAATATTGAATTTAATCTGAATCCCTCAAGCTTTAGTTGAAATTCATGTTTTGTTTGTTTGTGCCCAGTTGACAAACATAACATCAGGTCATTGTAAATTATATGAGTTCTTCAAGTACCTGAGTTGTTTGTTTTGGAGGTCCCTTCTATTTTTACACTACTGACTATCCACTCAGTTGAAATTTATATATATGTATATGGGTTGCACATGTTCATTTCCAGGCCTGAAAATTTTTCCTTTCTGTTAGTATTATTTTACTCCCCTGCTCATAGCCAATTTCCGTTTGGACACTCCACCAACATGTTAATCTAAATACTGGGCTTGGATAACCCATATTAATTCCTTAAATCTTAAGCAGTTTTTCCCCCTTCCCAGAGTCATAACACTGTAGTGATGGCCTTTTCTCTTCTCCTTTTATTGATCTCCAGGTACTGCAAATTCTTTCTTCTATTTTCCCCTTCTTTCATTTCTTTACTATTTCCGTAGTCATTGCCAAAGTCCGGGGATAGTTTCTGCACTCAGGAGTTAGCCTCTGGCTGTCCTCAAATTTCCCATCTTCCTACTATACTTCCCACAGCAGGAAAAAAAGTGTATCTTCTTCCAGAATCCTGGCTCCTATTATTATGAACCTGCTATGATTCTGAAATGCCACACACAAGTAAGACTTTCAAGAGCAAGATTACCCAACTTCTCCACACCAAAAAAATGAACTGACTCAATCTTTGAGTTCAATAATTAACTAACTATTTATTGATCACCTCTGATGTCCCAGGCTCTGTGCTACATGCTGGGGAGGAGGTTGACGATGAAGAAGGCACTATCCTAGTTTCCTTCTACATGTGACTCATTTGTTCTCCTGTTCAAGCCTATGCAAATGCCATTGCCCACACCAGAAACGACCTTCCTCCTCTCTCTGAGAGATCTATCACTCACCCCTAAAATTCATTTTCTTCTTGAAGTTTTCTTGAGCTAAATACATGGCTTAGATTACTCCAGCCACAGCTATCTGGCCCGATTCTTAAAATATCTGGATAGCTGCCCTCACTAATATGTACGTGTTATGAATGCAAATGGTTTCCATTTACAGTCAGCCCTCCATAATCATGGGTTCTACATCCGTTGATTCAACCAACTTCAGGTAGAAAGTATTTGAAAAAAAAGGCAATGAAAAATAAGACAACAATAAAAAATAATACAAATTAAAAAATACAGTATAGTTTCAGAAACTAGACCCCTACCTCTCACCTCTCACAAAAATCAATTCAAGGTG
>NW_012149308.1:2625139-2630518 GCF_000956105.1 Propithecus coquereli
GGACATATTTGAAACACGGACTTGGGGGGGGGAACCAAGGGCAACACACGTAACCTAAACATCTGTACCCCCATAATATGCTGAAATAAAAAAAAAAACTCACGTAGAAAAAAAAATACAGTATAACAATTATCTCCATAGCATTTACATTGTATTGATGTTGTAAGTAAGCTAGAGTGATTTAAAATATACAGGAGGATGTGCATAGATTATATGCAAATATTATACCATTTTATATAAGGGACTTGAGCATCCTTGGATTTTGGTACCCATGGGCAGTCCCAAAACCAATCCCCCACAGATATCAAAGGATGACTGTATCCATTTGGTTTCCTCAAATACAAACCCAACTGTTAGAAGAGAAGACAATTGCCTAATATGTCCTCATAATCATGTGCCCTTCACCTTTTTGAGACTGAATTGTCTTACTGTATCTGTCAGGTCTGGTCAGGAAAAATAAACCACATTAGCTGTTTCAACAGAGACAATTTAATATAATGGATTGTTAATGCGTACTGGAGATCCAAAAAGGCAAATGGGGACATGAGATATTTCAGAAGCTGTAACTGCTGGAAGCTGTTTCTAGCCCCAGGACTGGGGGAACAGAGGGAAGAGGTTGGTTAAAAGTTAGTGACTCAGAGGAGGGAGTGCAGTTCAGCTGATGCTGAGATCTCTGAGTGAGCAAATGTTACTGCTAGGGTAAAGAAACCTTTTTGGGGTGCTGCTGACAGCAATAGTGAACAAATAGGATGAGCAAGTCCCTCTCCTTCCTCCATCCTGACAGCCTTCCTTGTGTGGCCCTACTGGCAGAATCTAATAGGGAGCATCTGGCCAAGCAGAAATGTACTGACTCCGTGTGCAGAACAGAGCAGGACAGGTTTATTGCTGAGAGAGATCAGCATTATAACCAAGAGGGTCACTTGGGCAAATTCTTCAGTGCACAGTTGTTCATGGAAACCTAAACTTTTCAGACACTTAAATTGAATCCCAGCTCTCCGCCCTTGACCTTAAAGCATTTTCTGTGCATTTTACTCACCCAAACAAATCCATCATGTTTGTGGTTTTTAGAGAATGAGAGCAGTGTTCAAAATCGGCCCCCAGTAGGAAACTTTCAGAATTTGTTAACGGAGTTTTCATGTGTTCTCTTAAGCAGAGGCAGTGAGGGGTGTCCCACAAAGCTTAACCTTACCTGCTACACTGCGCCACACAGATAACCCTGTCCTGGGCAAGCCTGGGTGAGCCTGGTATCACCTCGCTTCAGTGAGCCTGGGACCAAACATCTTAAGCCGAGCAACAAAGAGAAAATGTATGCTTTCTGCTGAGCTGAAAGTGTGGCTGTTGGAGAATTTCACTGAAACTTAATTTGTTGGAAGGCCTTTTCGTCTTTACACTGTGTGTCGAGGGGAGATGATGATTGTTTATTCTTTGCAATTTCTTTTATTTCTGGTTATATTCTTCTCAGAAGACTACAGCTTTCAATTACATAGATAGGAGGTCTTCAGATTACTTTTTAAAAGACTTTTTTTTTTCTTAGTACAAAAGGGATACATGTTCACTATAGATCATTTATAAAACATAGTCAAGCAAAAAGAAAAGAATAAAAATGACCTGTAATCCCGCTTCCCAGAGATAACGACTGTTAATATTGTGAACGTTGTGTTACATATCATTCCATGTGTATGTGTAGATATATGCGTCTGTTTTTATATATGCATCTACACTTTAAAATATATACTTAAAAGTAGTATGTATTATAGAAAAGTGATAATTCTTTGCTTTGAAAGAAATTGTTATTTTAACAATTTGACCTGTTTCCTTTCCTCTTCATAATGATTAATTTTAGTGTTTGATCTATATAGCTAAGGGAGATACTGGCAGTAAAATTCTGTGTGTATAAAACTACAGTGAACAGAAACAGGAGGGCAGACCTGTTATCATGAAGACAAGTTATCAAAACTTGATCTTACCTGCTGATTCACTGTTTGTTTATGCCCAGTACAGCCCTGGGCATAAAAAGTGATCATTCTTTGCTGCCTGTCTTAGTCCATTTTCTGTGCTTATAACACAATGCCTGAAACTGGGTAAATTATAAAGGAAAGGAATCTATTTCTTAAAGCTATGAAGACTGAAAAGTCCAAGGCCGAAGGGCCGCATCCGGTGAGGGCCTTCTTGCCAGTGGGGACTCTCTGCAGAGTCCCAAGGTGGCGCAGGGTATTACATGGCAGGGGAGCTGAGCACACTAAAGTGCTAGCTCAGATCTCTCTTCCTGTTCCTATAAAATACTCAGTCCCACTTCCTGTTTACCCACTTCTGCTCCCTTTTCCTCCTTTCCACAGGTGTTGATCCCATGGCACTCTTTAATAAACATCCTGCCCACTAAACTACGTCTCAGGGTCCACTTCTCTAGGAACTCAATCTATGATAACCCATTAATTTATTAATCTATTAATCTGTCAATGGATTAATACATTCATGAAGGCAGAGCCCTTGTGACCCAATCACCTCTTAAAGGACCCACCTCTCAGTACTGCTATATTGTGGCTTAAATTTCAACATGAGTTTTGGAGAGAACAAATATTCAAACCACAGCACTGCCTGTTTTGTAATCTTCCATTTCACAATCAGGTTGCTTCTGTACTAAAATTTCTAACTTGTTCTCTGCAGTAAGTATTATTCCCATTTATCCCTCCTGGTTACATCCTGCTGGCTACAAAGTGGAAATGATCTCACACACTGGACACATGTATTCCTTTATTGTGTACAAAGATTTGCTTCAATGATTGTGTACACATCTCAACCATGATCTGGTATCTTGGAAAATCAAGCAATATGTAGATGACTGAAAATTTTCTCAAGTACCAATGCATCACAACTTTAATTGGTCCTAAAACCTGTTCTATTGGTCAAGATTCTATCTACTTCTACTCTTCACAAGGATTTCTCTATTGCCATGTGCCAAGGTGCCCAGAGCCACCTTGGGACTCTGCAGAGAGTCCCCACCGGCAAGAAGGCCCTCACCAGATGCGGCCCTTCGGCCTTGGACTTTTCAGCCTTCATAGCTTTAAGAAATAGATTCCTTTCCTTTATAATTTACCCAGTTTCAGGCATTGTGGTATAAGCACAGAAAATGGACTAAGACAGGCAGCAAAGAATGATCACTTTTTATGCCCAGGGCTGCACTGGGCATAAACAAACAGTGAATCAGCAGGTAAGATCAAGTTTTGATAACTTGTCTTCATGATAACAGGTCTGCCCTCCTGTTTCTGTTCACTGTAGTTTTATACACACAGAATTTTACTCCTAGTATCTCCCTTAGCTATATAGATCAAACACTAAAATTAATCATTAGGAAGAGGAAAGGAAACAGGTCAAATTATTAAAATATAATTTTTTTAACCCAATATATACAAATATTATCAATGGAAAATATATTTTTGAAACATTTTACATTCTTTTTTTCATATTGAGTCTTTGAAAACTGGTGTTTTTTTAAAACTTATAGCACATATCGATTTGAGTGTTAAATTTTCATCATGGATACTTGATATGAATTTAGATTTAACATAATTTTCATTTGAAAAAGTTGATTCATATCCTCAAGTTTTTCCAAACATACTTAAAAATTTTTCCAATAATTGAATCAAATGCCAAAAAAAATTCCTTTAATATTTGCATCCACATTGACAAAACCAGGTTATTGTTTTTAAAAGAACTGATTTGACTTTGAATAAAAAGAATTTCAATTTCAAAACTACATCTGTCTATGTTAAGTAAATTCACTAAATCTTGCGTCAACTCTATATTTAATAAGTTCAAAGGGGTATTGTATAAATTGAAAAACAATTCTTACCAAAATAAAAAAGAATTCTTCAAATTTTTCCAGTAGTTTTTGTAGCAGCCAACTTACATAATTGTGTGAGTTACATTTTAAGTCCTCTGCATATTGTTTTCATGTTAGAAAAATGTGAAAAATCATTATTAGTGATTTTTTTTTCTTTTTTTTATTAGTGGTTTCTATTATGAAAAGTTTCAATTTCAACATAAATTCTTATACCTGTCTAGTTTACAAATAAGCTTTTCTTTTCCTTGGAGCTTCAAATTGAGCTCATTCCTCAACACCATTAGCCACCAGGGAAATGCAAATCAAAACCACAATGAGATACCACTTCACACCCACAAGGATGGCTATATTAAAAAAGACAGTTAATAACAGTGTTGGCAAGAATGTGGAGAAATTGGAACTCTCAGACACTGCTGGTAAGAATGTAAAATGGTGCAGCCACTTTGGAAAAGAGTTTTACAGTTCCTCACAAACATAGATTTACCATATGACCCAGCAATTCTACTCTTAGAATGTGCAAGAGAAATGACAATATGTCTACAAAAGAACTTGTACGTGAATGTTCATAGCAGCATTATTTATAACAGCCCCAAAGTGGAAACAACACAAATGTTATCAACTGATGAATGGATAAATAAAATGTGGTCTATTCATGCAATGGAATGTTATTCATCAATAAGAAGAAATGAAGTACTAATACATGTTACCACATGGATAAACCTTGAAAACATTACGCTAAGTGAAAGAAGCTAGTCACAAAAAGTCACATATTGTATGATTCCATTTATGTGAAATATCTAGAATAGTCAAATCCATAGGGGCAAAAAATAACTTGATGGCTTCCAGAGGGTGGGGGGAGGTGAAAGTTAGGGGGGAAGTGGGGAGTGACTGCTAATGGGTATGGGGTTTCTTTTGGGGTGATGAAAATGTTCTAAAATTAGAGATGGGGATGGCTACATGATTCTGTAAATATGCCAAAAATCATTAAATTGTACCCTTTAAATGGCTGAATTGTGTGGTATGTGAATTATATCTCAATAAAGCTAGTGTGAAAAGTTTAGTTTATTCATGCACTGTGTGATATCAGTGAAAAAATGTAAATCCCACTGTCATTTTTGTCTTCCATTATTGAATATTTGGCAAGTATTTCTTTTGCTTGAAGAATATCTTAAATTTGATTTAAAAGTACTGTACAATAAATCTTTGCAAAGCTCTTTCATAACTCAGCCAATAAGCATTGGCAAAGAGCAGAAGATCATTGTTTTCTATTTCTGTCAACAGTTTCATAAACTGGCGATGATTCATAGCATTTGCATGTGTACAGAACAATTTTAATAACTGTATCTATGACACTTTTCCTAGGTTTTCTTCAGAAAACCGAGCACAAATATTTTCAATGCGTATTATACAGTGGAACAAAGCAATAAGGGAAACATCAGTCTTCTGTTTAAAAATTCAATAAATCCATATTTTTGAAACCAACATAGCTGGGGCATCATCCGTTATGATAGAAACTAAATGTTTTTCATATCTAGCTG
>NW_012149308.1:2631109-2650499 GCF_000956105.1 Propithecus coquereli
TTTCATATCTAGCTGAAATTATTCTTTGACAGATATAAAATTTTCAAAAGCATCTATAGTATAAATTTGATTTTCAGGCCACTAATTGACATCATTTTTTTTTTAAATTTGTAATTGCTTTGAGACAAAATGTACCCAAAGTATTAATTGGGCAGTATCACTTATATCGTATGACTCATCTAAAGCTACAGAAAAGTACATGCAGTTTCTCAGAATTTGAATCTATTGATTTTTGAAATTGTTAAAAAGGTCTTGGTATTCCATGGGCAATTGTTTATTGGCGTAATTGACAATCTTTCACTCTTTGTAAAATATCTTATTAGTCTTTTTCTTCTAATTTTGTAACCCAATTTCCACAGCTGAAATAATAAATGTTTTACTATTTCTTATCTAAAATGGTTTTCTTTTTTTTTTTTTTTTAGAATCCAAGCCATTATATAGCTGGCCAAAGTTATAAATCAGTTAAAAAATTTTGTTGGACATTTCTTTCTGACTTCAGGTGGCCAATTTCATCGATTCTTTTTTGGCTATTGATACAAAACTTTTAATCAAATTCACTATGTATTTGCTGAAAATGTCTCTTCATATTGTCTACTTTATTATCTTCTAATTTTTTTTTTACCAGCAGCTCTTTCATTTTGGTTGGCTGCAGCAAATTGCAATTTCCATTCATTGTGAAATTTGTGACATACTTTCTTCCGATTTGTTTCTTTCCTGTTCCTATTGCAGTATCGTTTTTTGTACCTCCTCTTAATATTGTATCAGTTTTATGGCTTCATTTTAGACTTAAAAATTTGTCTATACTTTTTTTGGAAACTAGAAAAATAAATAAATTATAATTAAAAGAAGTACTTCAATTTAGTTACCAATTATGATTTAATAGGTATTGCTGTAAGTCATGCTGTCTGCATAAAATATTCAAGTGAGCATCACAGTGACACATTGGCACATTCAAACTGAATGAATCCATTGATGCTGACTAGATCAGTGATGCGATAATGTGTAATACTACCTAGAAACGAGACAGACGCCCACCATGTGCACTACAAGACAATCATAATAGCTTATATGATGCAATGGTTAAAGTGAAATGTAGTCCTTTGCTTATTATACTTCATTGCTGGCGTTATCATTTTTCATCTTTACTTGGAAAATTCTTGATTTGTCCTGTAGCCCTCAGTCTGACTGTGACTTTCTATAGGAAGCTTTTTCTGTTTCTCCCACTAGGCTGCACTAGTCAAACTGTTTAAATATAATATTACAGGAGTAGCAAGGGTCCCAGTTTGAGTCTTAGAACTTTATAGATATGCCTGATTGTGTCTTTCTAGCTGGTGGGGAGGCCTTCTTCTGACCCAGGTAACCTTGAAGGAAGAAGGAAGCAGGCCCAATAAGGGTGGCTCAATAAGAAATATTAATAGCTTAGGTATTCAAAAAATATGGGGATTTTGAGTGTTGTCTAGACCTGTAAGTTTTCTACCTTGACATAAAAGCTATCCCTGATTGTTAATGATGGAAGAGAAGATGGAACTTGTGTATATTTTAGGCACCAAGACTTTCTTATCTGCACCAAAGATGCTTTGAGAGAAAAAGGACTCTATCTGCATTTTATTTTTTTTGTAAAGCTGCTTTCTCCTAGTGTGCAATGGCTTTAAAAAAGACCAAGACCAATAGAAACGAAAGTCTTATTTTTTATTTCATAAACACCACAACAGGAGACAGCCACAATGCCTGTGCACTTTCTTACCCTACCTATGAATGTGTTTGAGTCACAAACTCTAAAAATTGCCTCAGCAATGATCTCAATTCCAAACAGACTCTGTCTCTGTGCTTTGCATTGAGATTGGAAGAGAGCCTCATTCTCAGGGATGAGTTTGATGATAGGATTGAAAAAGGTATTTTCCAGAGGAAACCGGCCTGGTTCTACCAATTTGAATTCCCAGGTCTTGACAGCTGCCAGGTAGTAACAGCTGTGGCTTCCTCCTGACAATAAAAATGGAGAATTTTTGCAAAACTGCTATGGATTATGAAGCAGCCTCATTTTCCACTGCTTCAGTCATTGAGGGCTTCCAAATTCTCTGTGGGTGTTAGAGCTTCTGTTTTCTAATGGTGTAGAAGAGAATGTTTTGTTTTGTCAGAATTAACTTTTGTGGGGGCTTTCAAATAGTCAGCTCTGAATAGGTTAGGAAGACAAAACTCCTCACCCACTACTCATACTTAAGAACTTGTGTTTTTCTGACATTAGGTTACTGGTTCCCTGGTAATTCCTAGTTGGCCGATTTCTTTTAGATGACATGGTGCTGCCAGAACATTACCTGTCCTATTAAGTCTAGTTAACATTTTCAAAATCCTTTTATGTGTTTGTTTCATTCATTCATTCATTCATTCACCCACCAGCAAGTTATTAATACCTACTCTGTGCAAAGTACTGCAGTATCTCAAGATGTGTTAGATACAGTCCCTACTTTCTAGTACCTTGAAATCCAGTGAGCAAGAAAGACATACATACAATAAGTATTACAGAAAAGTGAATGAAAAATACCCACAAGGAAGTGCTAGGAAAATGCCAGAAGGGAGAAATTACTTCCAGTTAGAAAAGCAGGGAAACTGTATAAAAGGTGGCATTTGAAGGGTGGAAGAATTTCACTTGGGGAGAATGACATGAGAAGTGAGACTGGCAGGAACCATTCAGGGAGGAATATGTAGTGACTGGTTTGACTGCTGTGTAGATTCAGTGCTATGCTGAAGCTGTCTGGTACTGGCAACTAGAACCCATTGTGAACATCTCTTCCCAACTTTGTGTTCAGTGATGTCATCATGTTGGTTGCTTACAATCAACCACGGTGGGAATATTTATATCATGGAAATGAGCAAATACTAAAATCAGGGATCTTTTTTGTTTGTTTTGCTATTGTTTGTTTTTTGAAAGCTGGTTTAACAGCACACCACTGGCTATATCGCATTATTATTCCTATGTCTTCAACCCTCCTTGAATCTATGCCCTTTGCCCTGGAGACTTTGAAGTTTCTCCTACTAGAAGCAGGCGATATTTCACTGCCCCATTGATCTTGGGTTTTGCCGGGTGAGTTATTCTGACCAATGGGATGTCAGCAGATGTGATGTGAGCCAATGCTTGAAATGTACTTGCCTGGTCAGGCTTGTGCTTTGGCACCCCTTCCTTTCACCATGAGAAGGATATTTTCTAGGTATCTTGCTATTTCCAGAAGAATGAGAGAAGTGTAAAGTAGAGGTGAACTGAACTGAGAGAAGACAGCCTAGCCCAGAGAACCCATGCAGGATTATCAGAGCCCAGAGCACATGTAGATGTGAGAGCCAGAAATAAATGCTTTATGTTTGCATGCAACTGAGATTTTGTAATTGTCATTTATGTAGCAATGGCTAATGAATTATATTAGGCTCCTATTACTGCTATAACAAATAAACACAAACTTAGTGGCTTAAAACAAAACAAATTTATTCCTTTATACTTCTGGAGATCAGAAGTCCTAGATGAGTCTTACAGGGCTAAAATTAAGATGTTAGCAGGGCCGATTCCTTCTGGAGGCTCCAGGGAAGAATTTCTTCTTTGCCCCTTCCAGTTTCTAGAGGCTGCTGGCATTCCTTGATTCATGGCTGCCTCACTTCAAACTCTGCTTCTGTCGTCACATCACCTTCTCTCTGACCGCCTGTCTTCCTCTTCTGAGGACCCTTGCTATTTACGTTGAACTCAGCAGGATAATCCTGATAATATCCCCATGTCAAGATTCTTCACTTAATCACATCTGTAAAGTCCCCTTTGCTATGTAATGTAACATATCCACAGGCTCTGGAAATTAGGACATAGACATTTTTGGATGCCATTATTCAGCCTACCACACTAGTACAGTTGGAGAGCAAAATACGCATTTGGAATGGTGGAAATATGCTGGAAAGATGAGGTCAGCTGGTATGTGCTTTGAATATACACTTTATGGAGTTCATGATGGTTTTGACTAGAAAACTGATATACTTAGTGTTGTGCTTGAGGAAAATTAATTTGGTGGCCTTGAGCAGTATGAATTGAATTGGGGAGAAGCTAGAAGCAAGGAGGCTAGCAAGAACATTAGTCCAGTAGAAAATTAATGAGGATCTGTAACAAGGGCAAGACAGTAGAAAAGGAAGAAAGGGGTGGTAATTTTAGGAATTGAGTAAAAAGTCTAAATTTTTAAGCTTGGGTACATGTTGGTTGCCTGCAATAGAAATAAAAAAAATCAGGAAGAGGGACTGAGGTGGGTAGGTGTTGGGGGTGACATGAAGATTAGAACACACGAATTTGGGAGTTTTTGATAATACTGAGTTTAAGGTGCTTTTAGGATATACATTTTTCCCTCTAGACTATAAACTACTTGAATTTAATTACAAGTTTTAGTAATTTTTGTACCATTAGTGTCTAACAGAGTAATTGGCATTTGTTAGGTTCTCAATTAATGTTTATTGAAAGATGGAGGGTGGGAGGGCAGGAGAAAGGAGCTCACTGCTTGTTTTCATCCCATTCCCCACTCTGCTACTCTGGCTGAGCCAACCCAAATGGGTGGTTTCCAGGGCAGGGAGTGCAGTCTGAGGGCAGGTCCTCCAGTTGCTCTGATTCCAGTCTGGAAAAGTGCTCTTCTGTCTTTTTTTCCAGACAGAAATTCCTTATAGGCAACTAGGCCAATGAGCAGAACAGATGAATATGCAACCATATGATATTTTACCAACCCTGACTTTACCAGCACAGAGGGAGAAACAGCAGGTATGTGCTATTCCCAGAGATATTACAAGTGTGTAGATCTAAAGTAATCTTATGCACTTAACCCAGATTTTTCTCTCTTGTGACCTCATCCTTTGAGGCACAAACTCTTTCCAAACTTGTCCCAGACCACTGATGGCTTTACTTCTAATTATTTTGTTATTTGTATTTTTAAAAAGTCAACATGATGGCATTACTGAAAGGTGGGTGGGTGGCTACCAGGCATGTAGGTTTGGTGCATATTCATTTTCAGCTTCTACTGAAACCTTAACTTTTTCTGTCTTCGGTTTATTTGTTCTCAATGACTCACTCACCACGACACATTCCCCCCTAAATGTACTGGCTTATCTCATTTTATTTCTAACCAACATTGATGTTTTCCCCTTCTTGAAAATGAGAGGCCCCCATGGCTCTCTGCTCTGATTAGTAGTGCTGTTGACTCAATAGAACGAAGGAACCAGGACAGTATAGCTTCCTAGATGACAAGGGAGGATATCAACATCAACAATCTTAAATGTTGCAGGTAAATGTCAGTAAGAATGACAATTGAAAAAAGGCCAAAAGATTTAGTTAATGGCAGAGGAAGGTCAGCCATTCATTAGTGACCTTTAAGAGTGCATTTTCAATGAAGGTAGGGATTAAAAATTGACTGTAAAGAATGGAAGCCAAGGGGGAGAGGATACTCTTCCGAGATGTTTGATGTTCAAAAATAAATGAGAGGCCGGGCGTGGTGGCTCACGCCTGTAATCCTAGCTCTCTGGGAGGCCGAGGCGGGCGGATTGTTTGAGCTCAGGAGTTCGAAACCAGCCTGAGCAAGAGCGAGACCCCATCTCTACTAAAAATAGAAAGAAATTAATTGGACAACTAAAAATACATAGAAAAAATTAGCTGGGCATGGTGGCGCATGCCTGTAGTCCCAGCTACTCGGGAGGCTGAGGCAGAAGGATTGCTTGAGCCCAGGAGTTTGAGGTTGCTGTGAGCTAGGCTGACACCACGGCACTCTAGCCCGGGCAACAGAGTGAGACTCTGTCTCAAAAATAAATAAATAAATAAATAAAAATAAATGAGACAGGATGGTAGTTTAAGGTTGTAGTAAGATAGCTGAAAGATTTTTTAGGAAAGTTGAGATCATGGTTTAGGAATATCAGCCAATTAGTAACTGAAATTTCTAATTTATTTCATAACCAATGACTAAGGGGAACTGATGAAGAGGAGAACTGATTGAAACCTTGACAGGTCTCAAGATGAAGTAAGTTGTGCCATCAATAATTTGTATGCTTCTTATCAAATAGAAATAGCAGAACATTTTAAACCTTATGTGGCTATCGTTTATTTCCTATATGAGAGAAGTCTTGAATGAACACATTTTCATCTGTAAACCTTACAGAACTCCATGCCTGTTTTTCAGCAATGAAGAACGGAAGTGACACACAGATTTTATTTGAACACACATGATGGATGTAATTCCTCTTCAAAACCTTTAAACAAAATAAAGTGCAAGTTAATCTTGCCTTTCTTTGGTTGGCTTTGTATTTAAAAAATAACAAATAAATACCCTGTTTATTATTTTCTACTGCTTCAGGGAAAGTTGGCTCCTTGGATGTAAATCTGAGGGAAGGTTAAATAAGAATGCAACCTAAGATTGAATTTGTGAAATTTTCATCAGATTAGCTCTATTCCACCATAGAAAAGTCTTTCTCAGTACAATATAATTGCCAAAAGAAGTTATAGTTGGCTTCATGTTAAAAGAGGTGAATGTTGATCGAATATTAATATTAGAAATTTAACACCAATATTGAAAAAGATGAACATTTTCCTTCTGGAAAATACTAATTAAATAAATCATTATTTTTTTTTATTCCATGGGGCTTGTTAGACACCCCAGGAGGCTTGAAGTCCCCCAAAGTTTTATGATTATGGAATGTGGTAGAAAGAGTGGGGCTTGGGTATCAGGAAGCTGAGTTCTTATTCTGACTGTGCCATACAATTTTGGGCAAGTGATTTCTGAGCTTCACTTTCTACATCTTTAAAATAGGGGATAAGACTAGCTAATCTCTAGATTTCATACCAACATCAAAAATCTTTAACTTTGAATTATTCATTTGTTATCTGGTAAAGACAAACTATTATGAAACATCACTGTCTTTTTTTCCTCTTCAGAACTCTTGATAGAAAGAGTGAAATATCAGCCTGATACAATGTAGTTGAATATGAAAATAGAGACATTATAGAAATATCGATAATAATTAGGATTTCTGCTTATACTTGCACTCTTATGTCCACATCAATTGAGAGTTAAGATAATTTTGGAAACAATAACAAATTACATGTTATTTCCATTTTCATTAAAATCAATAACATGAGAGGAACTTGAGTTTGCTAGAGAGCTGTTTTAAACACAGTTTAGTTGATCAGCCTCAGACAGAAGTACAATTAAAAATAACAACGAGATATTCTTGCTAAGATAACATGATATGACTTTGCTTATACACAAGAAAAATCATTGAACTTTGTACAATTCCCCTGAAGGGATTTTTCCCCCCAATTTCGTTGTTTTAGTTGGGACAGAATCAGATGGCATCTGACAGTTCAGAAAAGGGAATATGATTAATTTGGAAGGGAAACTACTTTGGGGTCATTTCTTATTTTTCACTTTTATTACAAAAAGAAATACTTCCTCAAACATTAAGTGATAATAATTTTGGAAACCTACCAACATGGTCTTAACACAACCAAACTGGATTTGTTCACTTATGCCATTTCTTATACTTGGAAGACCTACTTCATTTACAAGGCAGTTTCCTTCCTTCTCTTCCAAATCTTTTTCAAAATACATTTCCTTTCTGATATCGTGTTGCCATCCTTGCTCCTGCTCTTGCCACTTGATTAGTTCTAGGCCTTTCAGATATACCTGCATTCTTTAATTTTGTACATGGGTTTAGACAGCAAGAATTGGTTGTTTTCAAGAGCCATGGTGGAGAATGCTGGCACTGTAAAAAGTAGCTCTGGTCACAGGGATGATAAGTTTCTTAGACCCTTCAAATTCCTTGTGGGGAGTCAAATGGCCATGACAGCCATTTTGTTTGATTGTTTCTTTCATTCTTCATTTTTTTGGCCATTTATTTCTTACATCTCCTGACCTTGTTAGGCAGTTTCCAGGTTGCTATTGTGTCATCCTTTATTCCCCAAATCTAGTCAATTTCCAAGCTGTATTGATTTTACTACTCATCATCACTAGGCTCCATCTACTTCTTTTCATTTTCATTGTTTTCACTGTGGTTCAGAGCACCATCATTTCTCACCTGAGTTACTGTTATAAGGTCCTTATTCATCTCCCTATATTCACTATCCTGCCTTCTTATCTATTCTCCACATTACATCTAGAGTGTTGTTAAAATAATCATAAAAAACACAATTATATGTTTCCCTACTCCTCGTTTAAAATCATTCAATGGCTTCTTACTGTTCTTAGGCTAGAGAATGAAACCTTTCCAAGACCAAATTTAGGATCACCATCTGTCCCAGCTTGCCCAGCTTACTACCTGTTTCTGCCTGTTCTCCTGGCTTAATTATCAGTACTGCTTTCACTTTCAACAGTGTCCTGGTTGACCACTAAGTCCTGTGACCCCTGCCGGACAACCCCAGCTGCTAGCATATCACTCTCCCTCTCACTGGACTCCAGCCCGACTAGCCTTCTCTCAGTGTCTTGAATTTTCTTTCTCTTACCTCAGAGCCTTGGCACATACCTCTCTGAAATACGTTTTCCTCTTCTCTTCACCAAAGTAACTGTTACTCATCCTTCAGATCTCATTTGATCTCATTTTAAATGTCAAGTCCTCCTATTATATGCTCTTATAACTCTCAGTACTTTCCTTCAAAGCATTTGCCATTTTGGTAATCACATGCAAATATGTGTCATTATTCAAATAATGTCTGACACCCTCCCCCCCACACAAGACAGCAAAGGAGGTATCTGTTTTGCTCTCATTAAATTCCCAGTATCTCCCGTAGAACCTGGCACAGAATATGCAATCAATATGTGTTTGCGGAGTGAGTAAGCTGGTAAACATGCTCAGGGAACCCTGTATATAACACCTCCTACAAGGTCTAGATTAAGATTCAAATTAAATGATTGCAAATATGATTAATGTCTTATGTAAGGTTTTTTTTTTTTTTTGCTCACCAGAATCTAAACTCCAAGGCAATAGGGTGATAGGGGCTATGACTGGGAGATAGCAGATTGCAGGATTCAAATCCCAGTTCTACCACTAACCAGTTGTATGGCCTTAGGTAAGCCATTTAACCTCTGTGCCTCAAGTCCAAAAGGGGGATAACAAGATACCAATCTCATAGGCATGTGTGTGACTCTTACAAAGTAGAACAGTATCTGGTACATTGTAAGCACTATGTGAGGGTTCAATTTTTCATTATCAAACATTATATCTTCAGTACTTTGCACAGCATCATGCTGTTACTTGTGAATTCAATAAATATTTTGAATTATTTGAGAGACTAAATCCTCTGCTATCTGATGTGGCTGTAACCACTCCTGCATTTACCAAGTCACTGACCCGAAGTGGGAGCAAATGCTGTCTCCCACCTAGGTTATATTTTTATTATGCTTTAAAATAGGTCTTCATTGTTCTCTGAGGGTTTTAGAATCACACCAGAGAATCAACTCTCTTATCTCATTTATGCTTCCTTATGGTGTCCTTTCCATGCCATCCTGGTCTGGTCCCCAATGGTGAAGCCAATCTAGATGGCATCCTGAGGGTTAGTCTGCATGAGACACCCAATCTCTCCTTCAATTCAGCTACAACCACTGTTTTCAGGCCGAGGATACACTTAAACTCTCATCAGAGATTGTTCTTCTTCTGGAAAACTCTCACTCTGAGAACTTAAGAGATTATTTTAGATCTTTGGTATCTTTACAGGGTGTGGGAACTGTCTACCAGGCTCTACTTTCCAAGCATGGTCCTGCCATAAGGGTCTTCAAGCCTTTGGACAAAGACTTGCAAAGTAGCCCCCTCCTCTGGTACTCCAGGCATTAACACTTCTACTTATATGATAGTGATTATATGCCATATATCTACGATATTAATTATTTATGCAAATAAATATATATTATATGCCTTAGACCTATAATATAATATTTATCTTCTATAGTATGGGGCCAATGTTATTCCCATGATTGCTCCCACATATAATATGATAAATACCATACCATAGTTGGCATGCAGCATGTTGCCCCAAACTTTGTGGGTGGAATATAATCTTACATCTTAAAAAATGAATTCTCATTGCCCCTTTCTGTCTGAGACTCTGCCTTGGGCGTATCATGATGTTTAGGGATCCTCTTGTTTGGATTCAATTTCCTCCTTTGTTTGCCCTATGCCTATTGGCCCCATTATATAGAAAGAAAATTGTTTTCATGGAAAGGGTGCAGCTGGAGAAGGAGCTGTAGTTTCTCTGTTATCAGGGCTATCCTTAACCCTAGTGCAGTTAGCAGACATAACACATCACAGCTCTGCCTTTGATGCTGGCTATGTGTGAACATGAGTAGAAGTTTGCCTTAGTTGGGTTCCCCCAGAAGCAGACTGTAAGACAAGAATTGAACGTACATAGTCTATTAGAGAGGTACAGGAACACTGGCTGGCAGTGGAGAGGTGATATAGGAAAGGAAAGACAGTCAATAAGAGGTCCCTTTTAAAAACCAGTTACCACAATGAACAACTAA
Organism: Propithecus coquereli; assembly: GCF_000956105.1. NCBI lineage: Eukaryota > Metazoa > Chordata > Mammalia > Primates > Indriidae > Propithecus > Propithecus coquereli. The sequence continues at coordinate 2,641,612 of NW_012149308.1, forward strand.
AATTTATTCCCATTGGGAAACTTTGGAAATGGGGTAAAACACACATCTCAGGATAACTCATCCAAGGATCTAGGTATCTGAGGTATTTATACCTCCATACCCATCAGTTCGAGGCTTCCCTGGAGGAATGTTTGCTCTCAGGCACTGTTGTATGTGTCGGGGGGGAGCAGAGCAAAGCTGGTTCTGGCAGCCCCAAGTCAGTTCTCTGACAAAGATATATGTAGTAGCCATTGGTGGTCAGGCTGATATGCACCAACGCTGTAAGGAGATGGAGGGGATGTGGGAGGAGCATTGACAGCATGTGTTACATAACTGAAAATCCTCTCAATAGGATATCCAACTAACGGACACATTACAGGGTGGATGTAATGTCACTGTGGCAGAAAGACCTGTCTTCTACTCTCAACACTACTTTGAAACCAGTTTCTTTTATTTCTAGCTCTTCTCTGTGCCACTCTCCTCACCGCCACTTCTCTTTTATCCCTTTAGCTCACTCTCGATTCCATATGCCCTCTTCTTTTCCATCCTCTACTGGCATACCCCGCCTGCTCCTATCTCCTTTCTCCTGTTGGTTTTTCCCAAATGGAAATCCTAAGCCTTCTGAGTCTTCTGTTGGAACAAACACCATTATGTTGGACAATAACATGATTATTATTGCAGCGATGATAACATTTGTTGACTGAATGCTCCATTGGTCACTGCTCCCGGCTGTCTCAAAGACGGCTGAGGAACCACCAAGTCAGGATAATGAGTAATCAAAACTGAAGGGCTCTTTTCAGCCTGGCTTCCCTTGTGCCCAGGCGACTGTTGGCCCCGCATGGCTGTGCTCTGGATCTGTGCCATTCTGCCTCATCTATCTGGCACTGCCTGGAGGAAGACTGCGTCTCGTGTCAGATGAAACTGATGATGATTCTTGGCTAGGAAAGTAAGATTCCTGAATGATTAGGACACTGAGGCCCAAGTTCATATCTGACTCTCCTTTATACAGGCCCTCTGATCCTCATTCTACTTTCAGGTCTATGACTCCTGTGAAAATGCCCTTGGGTTTGATTTTCATCATTTAAGCATGCTGTCATATCTATTTGCTCAAGAATGCTGACCTTGTTTAGAAATTACAGTTGCAGTGTTACCAGATGCACATACAAATAGTCCACTAGGGCCAGTCCTCATGTAAGTGGAATGCTGTGATGTGATCTCAGGGGTGCTGGGCTCACCACAAATATATAGTGCTCACTTGCTTCCCAATGCCTCAAATTTCTTAACAAGAAATAATTCATTTCATGCTGCAATTTGTGAAAGAAAGAAAGAAAGAAAGAGGAAGAGAGAGAATATCCGAATTGTAGAATGCTTCTGAGAGAAGTAATTTGTTGACTTGCCTGTATTTTTATTTTGAGTTTTACCAACTTAATAGATGAACTTAATTTTAAAAGCACAATTAGCACTATAAAGCTTGTAAGAAAAAAATAGCTACTACTCCACCCCTCCCTATCCCCAAGAACCACTCCTTAGAGAAAATTACTTTCAAGTCTTTTAGCTATTTCTTCTATTTACCTACGTAATTACAGACAAAATGTTTATAATGTGATTTCTTTCTTTTACATATTATGGATTGACTTCCTATGATGGGAGATCAGAATTTAGTACTCTTACAGACACCCATACTGTCCCTCTCCTCATCTTACCAATACAGTTATATTAGAACTTTTGGTTAAATGAATATTGTGTTAAACATTATGACTGTGTAAAATTGTTCACAGCTGAGGCATATAGTATGCAATAATTGCATTTCCTTTATTGTAAATTTTTTTTCTCTAAGTAATAATTGCCTTTTCTTTCTGTTTACTTAGTTTTCTGGGAACCAATCACTAATTCGTCCCACACTCCCACGGAGCTAAAGATGTTTCTCAATACTGTCAAACACGTCTGGCAACCTATCAGTTCCATCTTTCCTCTGCTCCCCCACAAGGCATCTGTCCTAGAGTCTCCTGTTATTCTGACTCAATCTGCACTGGTTGTTCTATAAGCTAGTTGTATGGCTGTCTTCCTGTTACATTAATAATAATTTCCTCTGTTCATAAGGGAATTCTGCTTTCTCTCCCTTGTGTTGAATCTCCTGTTTCCTGGATCCCAAGTCTTCCACCTTTGTACCTTGATTCCCTTGTGTCAGTGAAGCATGTCCTGGAGTTGCTTCCTGGAAATATTAATACATTTTAGAACTATTTAATGCCTGAAAATGCTCTTCTTATTTAAACTCTTGAATGTCAGTTTGGCTGGGACTAAAATTTCAGAATGGAAATAAATTTCCATCAAAATGTTGTGGGCTTTGCTCCAACTTGCTGCTGAGAAGTCAGATGGTAAATTGATTCCTAATTCTTTGTGCTCAAGCATTTTTCCCCCTGGGAGATTTTAGGGTTCTTCTGTTTATACTGGTTATTTCAGCATTTAGAATGATGTGCCTTGTTGATATTTAGCCCTGATGTTTTACACAGTACTTGACATTTAGTGAACTCTTGCACTCTGGAAACATTTTTTTTTTTAGTTTTGGGGAAATGTTCTGTTATTACCTCCTTTATAATTTCTTTACATCCCTTTTACCTATTTTTATTTTGAAATTCTTATGAGTCACATGTTGGATGTCCCAAGCTAATCATCTAACTTTCTTATCTTAACCTTCCTACTTTCTAGGTCTTTTTGTTTTCCTTTATGAGATATTTTCTCATGTTTATCTTTCAATCCATCTATTGAATATTTTTTTTATTTTGGCTATCATAATTTTAGCTTCCAAAATCTCTTAAGTATGTTCTCATTATTTCTTTGTTGTAACATTCCATTATTGATTCATAGATGCAAGGTTTTCTCTTACTCTCTCCTATTGTTTCTTTTCCCATATTATTGCTTTTATTTTAAAATTTCTTTTGTTCCCTTTTTTTGGTGTATTCGTTTGTTTTGGTCTCTGACAGTCATGTTGGAAGCTATCCAAAATGTCCTTTATCTTAGGCTGTTTCTTCATATTTAAGAATAAAACACTGTAAAGCTAATTAAAAGCTCTGTATGATTAGATGAGGCCAGGGCTCCGCACTCCATTTTGTTGGGGAACCCTCCAATATGAGCATTTATAGGTCTTTTCTCTTGGGATTGCTTCTCAGAAAAGAATCTTCCAATTTCCTGCCTGGAGAATTAGAAGCCTGTCTACTAAGGTTCTAGAAGCCAAGGAGGAAAGTAACTTTTAAAATTTCAGTCCTGACTCTTTTCCATATCTTCTTTTGTGCCAGACTCTGGAGTCTCTTGGGCTCAACTGTTCCAGAGACAAAACCTTCTGGCTCCTGCTGGGTTGTGGAGTGATGATGGCTGGCCGGACAGAGTTATAGAGAGAATCTAGGGTATCTACTTTTCCCTCATATACACTTTCAGTCAGTTTTCTTGTATTTCACCCTACCTCCTGAGATATTTGTGCCTCTGATTTCTCAACCACTCTGGGGTTCTACAGGGAAAATTGACTTGTTTTTTTCTGGCATTTCTCTTTGCGGATACTTAATCTCAGCTGTCTGCTTTAGATGTTGCCCTTATAGAGATAGTCAAAGCTGTTTTCCCGGAATTACATCTGTATTTTTTCCCTAAGTACAGGTAGGTAAAAGGGAGACAGGCAGGGCAGACAATTTCCTTTTAAGGAAGAGATATGGAGGTATATACATCCTCTTGCTCATGTTCTATTGGGATAATTTAGTATCATGGCCACACTTACCTGCAAGGCAGATGGGAAATGCAGTCTTTAGCTGAAAGCTATATGTCCTGAGTGGTGGGAGTTTATTAAAAAGAAGAAGGGAAGAACGGATACGGGAGCATGATAAGCAGTCTTTGCCTATCATTCCCTTCCCTGTCCACAAAGCAGAGGTCTTCCAAAGACAGACACGTGGTCAATAGCATGCGTACTTCTAACCGTCTTCTGCCGTGGGTTTATAAGTGAGCTATACTGACCATTCTTACCCATGATTCCCAGCACTCCTGGCTTCCCTGTAAGCAATTCATTTTTTCCTTTTGACAGAAACATGAATAAAGAGATAAAGCTTCCAGTCATGTAAGGAATTTTAATAGACTGCCTCTACTTATAACCTGGTTAGGTGCAGGAGCTTCTCTTCTCTATGGTTGGAAGGGCTTAGAGCACAACCTCTAAATTGGTACCTATTTTACATTCTATAAGAAAGAACGTGCTGTGTTTAATACAAAATGGGACAAATTCTTTGTTTCTCAGAGAAGTCAGTGTTTTCTGTATACTCTACAGCAGTGCTTCTCAAACATGGATATATATAGACATCATCTGGGGACCTGCAGAGTCTAATTCAGTAGTGTGGGCATGGCCCGAGAGACTGCATTTCTAACAATCTCCTAGGCAATGCCAACTTTGCTATCCAAGGACCACACTTTGGTTAGCCAGGCACTAAGTCCTTCCTCTGTTGATATCCAGTTACTCTCTGCTTTGACATCAGATAGATAGCTCAAATCGGATGCAGAATTCATTTATGGCTAAAGGGCATGTACCTGTGACGCAGAATGGGAAATATACAAAAAAAATACATTTCTTCTGATAAGCATAAGCAAAGGAATTTCACAGATTTTTACAGCCTTTGCTGTACCCAGGAGGATTCAGCAAATAGAAAAATTGAATGATAAACAATGATAGGTGGGTTACAGTCCCACTTGGAATTGCTTTGCCATGTAAGTCAAAGATATCATAATTGCCTAAAGCATCCAAAGAGGGAAACTTCAGCTAACTAGTCTCTTGTCTTATGATTTAAGTTGCTTAATTAGTGAATATGAAGATGTACTCAAAGACCACACATTTCAAACATTTTAACCAGCTGGTCTCTGATTTCAGTGAAACTACATTTACTGGCAGTTCTGGTGGCTGTGGTGGCTGCTGGTTTTTGGAGGCTGTGTAGTTCAATATGGGAAACAGTACTTACCAGTGGAGGCAGGCCAAAATCAATGATTTTTTTTTTCTTAGCAAGCTGAATTATAAAACAAAACAAAACAAACCCTTTTTAACACCCGTGTTGTTTTGCTGTTTTGCTTTGTGCTGACTGCAGGACTTGTCGAGTGACTCATTCTCCAAGACTGCCCCCTCAGGCTTATCTTGCCAGAGATACTCATTTATACCTAAAGACACTGTCGAGTACAAGTCTCGCATTTTTGTTTTCAATCTTTATTTTTCTGTTCTTATATGGTGCAATAGGAAGGAAGGACATACACATTTGATTGTGGGAGAAGGAATTTTTATTAAATCCTTATTTTTGAGAAAACTGGTTTTATCTCACTTTCTCACAAAGTAATCTTTGGATGGATGCTTGAGAGAAGGGCCGATGAAAGAAAGCAACAGTATCAGCAGTTTTGCAAAGGGTTTTGGATTTTGGTGAGGAAACAGAGTGAGGGGTTAATTTCTTTTGAATTTTTTTAATTGAAGTATAACAGGAAAGTACAAAAATAAATAAGCATGTAGCTTGATGAATTTTTACAAATTGAATACCAAGGTAACCAACATCTATATAAATAGAACATTACCAGAACCCAGAGGCCTTGCTCTTGTCCCCTTCTAGTCACTTACATACCCCCACCCTCCGCCACGAACAAGGGTAACCATTAATCTGACTTAAAATACCATAGACTACTTTTGCCTATTTGTGACGTTCGTGACCTTTATATAAATGGAATTATGCTATATATACTCCTTTGGGTCTGCCTCCTTTTTCTCAGTATTATGTTCACGTGATTTTTTCATGTTATGTGTTATGTGGCTTTGCACATAGCTGTAATTTGTTCATTTTCAAAGCTGTGTGTTGTTTTTTGTGTGACTATGACACAATTTACTTCTGTACGGTTGATTGTCCTTTGTTTCGTTCCATCTCATTTTGGGCTATTACAAGTAGAGCTGCTATGAATATTCTAATACATTTATTCTGGTGCATATAGGTATTACTTCTGTTAGGCATACTCCTAGGATTGGAATTGCTGGGTCATAGAATAGATGTATGTTCAACGTTAGTAGCTACTGTCAGATGGTGTTTCAATTTGCTAGGCATCTACCTCTTTGAGCAGTATTTCAGGTCAAGGGCTGTTCTGGAAAAAGCTTCAACACTAGGACAGGTTAATCAACTGGTGGGGTGATTTCTAAATGGAACAGAGGGGACAGGTGAGGTACTGGATATAAGGTGTTATTTCTCTCTATGGTTTGTATTTACATGCTAAAAATTTACAAAACAGAATAGAGCTCAATCAACTGAGACACAGGGCAGAGGGGAAGCGCTCTATCTGCTTAATGGCCTAACAAGGAGCAAGTCATAAAGTACTGTGACAATCTGGATGGATCAATGATAACAGTGTACTTATATTCACTCTTAATCTTATTAGAATGTAAGACCAGCCAACATAATGCTCAAATGTTTAAGCTTTGTAATTACATTGCCTGGGTTTGAATTCCAGATCATAACTGATTTGCTGTGTGATTTTTGAGCAAGTCACTTAACCTCACTGAGTCACAATTTCTTCATCCAAAAAATATATGTAATGAGTATCTACATTTGAAGGTTGTTGAGAGGATTAAATAAGATGAAAAATGTAAAGCTTTTAGTAAGTCTCTGGCATATAGCTTTAATAATATATAGATAATAATAGACATTTATTGAGCATTTACCATGTGCTATCATTATCTTTATATCCATATCTCATTTAAACATCAAAACAATCTTGTGAGGCAGGTTGCATTCTTATTCTTATTTTTCAGATGCAGAAACAGATTCAGAGAGAATAATGTAGAGCTCAATGCCAAACCTTACTATGTAGTTACTACGGACTAGCTTGCTGTGAGTTAATTTCTTCAAGTAAATAAAATACATGTTAAGTGTCCCCACAACTGAAACTCTCATACATTGTTGGTAGGAATGTAAAATAGTAAAACCACATTAGAAAATGATTTTTCAGTTTCTTATACAGTGACACATACACCTACCATGTGACCCAGCCATCCCACTCCTAGGTATTTACCCAAGAGAAATAAAAACACATATTCGCGAAATAACTTGTATGCAAACGTTCACAGCAGCTTTATTTGTAATAGGAAAAAAAACTGAAAACACTGCAAATGTCCATTAATAAGTGAACAGATAAACAAATCACAGTATACCTATATAACAACAGAACACAATTCAGCAATAAAAAGGAATGAACTACTGATACATACAATGTGATGAACCTCAGATACATTATAGTGAGTGAAAGAAGCTAGACAAAAAAGATTTATACTGTATGATTACATTTATGTAAAATTCTAGAAAATGCAAACTAGTATGGAAATGCAAATTGATCTATAGTGACAGAATGCAAATAAATCAATGAGTGCCTGGGACTAGAGGTGAAAGGAGAGCTGGATTGCAAAGGAGCACAAGGAATCTCTGGGTGGGGAGGTAGAAATATTCTGTATCTTCAGTATTGTGATGATTTCATACATATATATACAAGTTATCAAAATTCATGGAAATGTATACCTTAAATGGGTACAGTTTATTGTAAGTAAATAATAACTCAAGAAAATTGTTTTTTAAAAAAAGGTCTCTAGAAGCCCAGCATTGACTTTGTATCCTAATCCACAATAATAGATGTGGCAGGGCCATTGCCACTCTCATACAGGCTGATTGGGGTTAAGAAGGAAAGTACTTTTCATCGTGTCATTTGTTTTCAGATATCTACTGCAAAGAAGTTTCCAGCATCTGATGAGGGAGAGAGGCTTATCTTTTGAAGCAAACAAGAAAACAAAAGAGGCATTCTCTGTGATGTAACCCTTGGTTCTGTCAATTAGTGCCCAGTGTTTGCATTGTTATAGCTTTTGCTGTGCATGAGGGAGGATAAGAACTGATTACAAGTGTCCCTGAGCCCATGTGTGTCCTTTGCCCTCTAATAATATTTATACATATGCTACCCATTTTTATTTTTCCAAGGGTAAGCAAAATGCTAGAACTGTTCCTCTATGAAATTCAAGTTATCTCGTAAATATTGCATTTTGCATTTTGAATTAGGTACTTTACCTCTAAATAACTTGTGCTTTTTTATGGCTTATTTTGAAAAAAAGAGATGAAATGTGATGCCGGAGTCCATATACGAGATAAGCATAAGGTACTTGTGCTTCAGATGCTGTGAAAAGGCAGTTGGAATATTGCTTTCCTTCCCTTCTAGAACAACTGCCATATGGCAGTCATTGTAGTTTTGCCTTGAACATTTTGAGAGGAAGGGTTAGATCTGCAAAAGATGAAAGAAAAATGACATGCATGGAAGAATGATTAGGTGCCAAGCATTACATCATTTGCTTTATAAAAGTTATTTCATTCAGTGTCCCCCAAACACTGTAAGATCTGTAGTATTAGCCCCATTCTACAGATAAGGAAACTGAGGCTTAGAAGAGCTAAGAGCCTTATCAAGAGCCCCTGAAGCATTTATTGATTTAAAGGCAGCAGTTGAGAGGCTGAGAAACTGAACAGGGAATTTAGAAATCTCATGGATTTGGGGTACAAAAAGCTGAAATTCGGGGCCCTCCAAGGAGGAGGAGCCACCCTTGTAGATATGCATGAGTGAACTCTCGAAGGACTACACATTAGATAAAAGAGTGAACTAGTAATGGACCAGCAGCTCTCACAAGGATTGAAGTCAAGCTTCAAATTCGTTCGATCATAGACAAAATTAAAACAGTTTTCTCCTACCCTAACTTACTGCTATGAGCAAAAGTAAATCATCTCTGAAGGAAGATAATACCTTTCAAAGACTCAAATTATCTTCTACCATTTTTCAAACACAATGTTCAATTAGTAAACCTGTAGCCAACGTGACAAAAGACAACAATCTATTTA